>NW_015161409.1:601255-652199 GCF_001447785.1 Gekko japonicus
TTTTCTAACATATGTACTCTAAGGTTATCAGCCTACACATTTAAGACAAGACCCCAGTTCAAATGTGGGCCCCAAATTTTATTTATTTATTTATTTAATGCATGAAAATTTAGGAAGCATACCTATGAGTACTAGTGGAGCCCAATGCCCAAATCACCAACTAGTGGGGGGAGGGGTCAACTTTTTTCAGATCCATTTTGGGGTGGCCTTCCTGGGATCACCAGGGGTGCAAAAGAGCCCGTCCAATTGATAACGGATCAGGAAAAACCTGATTCAATTTTGAGGCCTCTGGATAATGAATTTAGTGTCCCCAACTCCCCGCTAGTCTCACAGGTGGGGGCCCCAGGCAGCCCTGCCTCCTCCTTGGCTAGAGAGGCTTTCCGAGCAGTGCACCAGAGGCTTTTCCCCAGCCCCCCATGCCACGGGCAGAGCGGGATTAATCCCGATGGCCTCCCGTCCCTAAGTGTTGCAGATGCTTTTGCTGGAGGTTGATCAACTAGCCCCGAGAAGATTTTTGGCACTAACTTGCACGGTAGAGTCGGATGATGGAAGGCACACTCATCTCCATGTTTGCAGGCAGGCCAGTACTTGCAGCGCTCGGGGACTTTCTCCGCTTTCTGAAGAACGGCCACCTCCTCCATATCTACTGTGGGAAGAAAGCAGAGGCATTCTCTCAGCATCCAAGCTGAATTCCAAGTCCCACTGTTCACATGCAAGGATGTTTACATCGTACGTCTTATTTACACAAACTGAAACCATGAACATTATATGGGAAGAAATCCAGTAACTCATATCACTGTTAAATTCGGAATAATTAGAGAGCCCATCAAGGGGAGTATATAACCCCCCTCCTTGTGACACTTCCCAAACAGCATTCAAAACTCATCTGATAGCCCAAGGCATTTTGGCACCCATTCTGACCTAAGTGCCAAAATATTTAATAACTGTCCATTTGTCTTCCCCCTTTATGGTGCCCAAAATCTGCCACATACAGGAGCCACCTCAGTCTGCTTAACGGTGTAATTGATACTGTCTTAATCCATCTCTATTAAAATGCCATCTTATACTATCAAAGATGATCATAGTTACTTACCCTACCCTGATCTCTAAACAATTCCACCTAAGGGTTGCTTTTATTGGGAGAAAAATAAACAAACCAACAAACCCATAAAAGAACAGCACAAAATTTTTCTAGGATGGGATTAGGGAAGTATTGCCAAACTGGCAACAGGTGTGAGAAAGACTAGATGAGCAATGGTGGAACATTAAAGGGGTGAGAATTTCATTAGGAAAAATCCCACAAACCTGTATCATTTATTTTCCTGTACGTAAACTACAAAACAAATAGAGCTATAACACAATTGTAAACCCTCCCTCTCCCTGAGAGGAGACTTAACATTATACATTTTCTTGTCTCATTTTAGTTTTCGTTTCTCCTGGGTATCTTTCAAGTTTAGCGCGGCCCGCTAGAGATGTAAAATTTCCAGAAATTTTGTACCCATGGGAAAACAGTGGGGTTATTGGAAGGGGGGGGAGGACAGATATTTGGGGAGAAATTGAAGTATATGCCATACTTAGTGTTCTAGCCAACCTACACTAATTTTACTGCTTTAACAACATAACATTCATCATTTATAACTTAGCATCTACAATAGCTATATCTGACATATGTATGGCACTGAAAAGTTATAAACACTCTAGTTTCCTACAAGGAACATTGCAAATATACCCAATACTTGACTGAAAACTGCAAGATAAGGCCTTCTATGCTGTTTCACTGTGTGTGGTTCTGACAACACTCAATCTCCATAACCATCTAGCAGAATCTGAAATCGTTCTCATAAACCAGCAGGTGAGGGGGGGGGCATTTCCCCAACCAGTTTGGTGTAGTGGTTAAGTGTGCGGACTCTAATCTGGGAGAACCGGGTTTGATTCCCCACTCCTCCCCTTGCACCTGCTGATGTGACCTTGGGTCAGTCACAAGCTCTGGCACAGCTGTCCTTGAAAAAGAGCAGTTTGTGTCAGAGTTCTCTCAGCCCCACCCACCTCACAGGGTGTCTGTTGTGGGGAGGGGAAGGGAAAGGAGTTTGTAAGCCGCTCTGAGACTCCAAGTGAAGGGCAGGGTATAAATCCAATCTCTTCTTCTTCTTCAACCTGACCATGGGCCCTGTGAAGTAGCAAAAGCCACAACATTGGGAGTGCCATGGAGATGGTCTCACATACACATACATACTATGGTATCCCCTGCTGCTGCCACCACAACTGATTTGTATTTTCATTTCGTCTAATCATAAACAGTCTTGGGAACTACAATGGCTAAAAGGCAGGCAATAAATATAGTGAAGAAATGCATGTAAACCACTTAGTTGTCCACAATAAGCCAAGATTTAAGGAGAGTGATGTCAACCTGCTTCTTCCAGGACAGAAACCGAACATGCTGCAAATACCATGAGAGAGTAATATGGGAAGGAAATGCAAGCTAGTTTCATTTTCTCACAAAGGCAGCACAGGAAATGAAATGGACAAAAAAATTAAACAGATCGACCAGACAATTTCAAGCTTTCTACATCGGAAGAATCCTCACTGAATTGTCTGTCCTGTCTCTCCCCCCCCCACACACACACATGGTATCTGCTGTTTAACTCCAATAACTTGCAAAAGATTCTGGGCCACAGCCCAGGAGAGCACGCACAGACCTCAGCAGGGCACCAAACCAAAAGAAGAGATTGGATTTATACCCCGCCCTTCACTACCCAAAGGTGTCTCAGAGTGGCTTACAAACTCCTTTCCCTTCCCCTCCCCACAACAGACACCCTGTGAGGTAGGTGGGGCTGAGAGAGCTCTTGACAGAAACTGCTCTTTTTTAAGAACAGCTCTTATCAGAGCTACGGCTTGGCCAAGGTCATCCAGCCAGGTGCAAGTGGAGGAGTGGGGAATCAAACCCGGTTCTCCCAGATTAGAGTCCGCGCACTTAACCACTACACCAAATTGCCTTTTCGCAGCCTTAAGCACAGCCAAGACACACACATGTACAGGGAAGGCTGTTCATCATTAGGGATTTCTGTTCACTGATGAGCTCCCCACAAACTCCAGGAGTCCCTGGAACATAGTCTGGAAATCATCGACTGAAGCCCATAAAATGTACCCATTGCCTCAAAGTGACATGTGGTGCAGAGATGTCCGACAGAAAGGGAATCTGGTTTGCAGCTCAGCCACTGTGCTCCTGGGCCAATTAGCCAAAGAAAGGAGACTAACAAGGATGCTTCTCAATCCAGCTACCCCAAAGAGGCTTATCCACTGCAGACAAGAGGGTTACCGTCAGTGGTCTCCAGCTGTCGGGAGATAATGTGCATCTGCTGCGCTCGAAGGCTTCTTAATCCCTTATTGGCTGATGCTTTGGGAGGGACCGGTCTGACTCCTTCCATAGGACTCGCTTCCTCCTCCTCTTGATCCGATAAGTACCCGGGAGGGCTGGGCACACCATCCAAGGTGACTATGAACTTGGGACTAGCTGGCTTCTCGGGCTGCGCAAGCTGCTCTCTGCAAAGGACATAAGAAAGGTCACAGCTACCAAAAGAGACCACAGAATGAAGTGCAGTCCCTTACATCAACACAACCACAGTCTGGCACAATTCATGACAGAGGGACAGTTCATTTACAAGAGGCCGGGGGGTTGCCTTTTCAGAGCTCTATTACTCTTCAAAGGCCTAAACCACTCCCTCCCCCCCCAAACTGCTGATAGCTGAGGGGCACTTCCCCTCCCATGTTAAAATGGGAGGCACTCATTACTCTTAGGTACCAAAAAGTTTACTTTTACACTGCATTAAAGAGTTTCTACATGAGTCTCCATTCTGGCTGTGCCTCCTGGATGGGCAGAGACAAGCCCAGAGCCGTGACTTACAAAGAGATTCAACAGCCAGCCTCTCAAGGCAAGAAATCCTGTTGCCTCTTTGCATCCAAAATGAGTCTATGACAACTAGTGCAGAGATGGGGAACAGTTACCTGATTCCAACCATTTTGGGGCAGGGCTTTGGGATCCCAGGAGCCTTTAAGTAAATTAGATTGCCTTTACAACACTCAAGAAATTCCCCCACAGCATGCAGTTTGGGAATGAGTTGCCAAAAGGGCCTTAAATGAACAATTTGAGGGCAGGTGAAACAAATGAGCAAAGAATAACGAGTGCCATTCGCCGTGACCATTACCTCTATAACAAAGCAAGCAAGGGTCCTGTTCTCAAAAACCCACGAAAGTACAGGAGGAGATGTTTCTGCGGGCTGCGCCTGAGACCAAAACTCATCATTTGTAACCTGCCTGGCGGAATGATCTCCAGGAGCAGCAATGTGGTCAAATCCCAAGGAGCCACTCCTTACCGCGGCTGTATAAGTCGCCCTGGAAGTGCCTGCAAGGGCTCTGCGGTTCTCTTCCCCCCTTCCAGGTTCTGGAGCACCACAACATCCTCAACCAGCTTAGGTTTCTTCAGGATAAATGACCGAGTGTCTGTGTGGACCATTGATTCCAAGTCATAATAATCTGAGGCAGAGAAAAGGGTGCAAATGTTAAGGATTATTCTGGTGCAATCGGAAAATGGGGATGAGCGTGAAGATAATTGTAAGACAGGACAAGCACACGTCGAAGTGGTGTGTAGTCGGGGACAGAGCTAAAGAAGCAGATGCACTGGATTTAGGACGGATGACCTCACTCTAGCACAGCTGCACGTGCTCTTCTGGTGCACTCTTTCACTTGGCCTTGGAGCCAGTTACCCTTTATTTCACAAAAAGGGGGTGAGAGTGCAGGAGCCAGGCATGCATTACCCACAAGAAAATATTATGGTTATCGAATCCTTTTTTTGCCATTTCCTAGCTGGCCAAAGTAAGTGGCACAGACATGAGCGGCACTGGGAGAAAAATAAAGGGGGGGGGGGCCCAACAGGGTGGCTAATCCCCGAGCCGTTACTTGCAGCACAGCAGTAACAGTTACTCAAGAGTTGACAGCAGCCCCCCCCCCAGTCCTTTGTTTGGAAATATATTTTAGAAAAACCAAAGGTCTGAACCAAGATGGTTTTCTTCAACACTAGTAGCGTTGGTACAGCACCAGAAGTTTCCCCACTGAAATGAAAGGTACATGAACAAAGGTAAAGGTCTGAACCAAGATGGTTTTCTTCAACACTAGTAGCGTTGGTACAGCACCAGAAGTTTCCCCACTGAAATGAAAGGTACATGAACAAAGGCATATTTGCTTGATCTAGCCAGTCAGAGAAAGGGGGGGGGGACACATGCCAATCATTGTAAGCCGCCCTGAGCCCACTCGTGGGGAGGGCGGAATAAAAATACTACAAATAAATAAAAATAAATACTTGTAGAGAAATTCCCAGTGGGCCTTTAGGATACAACAGACAATACATCCATGCTCACTGAACATCTCTGTTAAACATGCCTCCGTGTTCTATAGGATGCTGCACCTTGAAATAACGTAACTTTATATTTCTTTGAACATAGTTTGAATCCAGTGGCACCTTTAAGACTGTTTTATTCTGGGTATAAGCTTTCGTGTGCAAAGCACACTTCCTCAGATACTTTCTTCACCACAAAAAAAACCAGCGTCAGCATCAGAAACAGACACATAAGGATGGATGCAGACTGGCCCCTTTTTTGGTGCTGATAAAACTACATACGGCAGGAGAGGTCAGAACCCATTTCCCCAGAAGAAATGGGCTGGGTGTGTGTGTGTGTGTGATAACTAGCCCATTGTCATTTACACATTGTGTCTTATAACTAAAATAGAAAGATAACTGAGACATGACTAGAGAGCACAAGGCAAACTTTTTTTTGTAAAAGGACTCTGGCTCACCTGAGGTCTTCTGCCATGTTGCTTCGATGCCTGGTTCAACCTGGAGGCGGGAAAAGAGCTGTCTTTGCGGAGTTCCTAAAATTAACAGAGAATGAAACAGTTCAGGAAAGCCAGTTCAATCCAAATTGAGATGCATGTTGGGAAAAGCTCCCCACAACTCTATCCTTCGGAGGTGCCTTCGCTTCCACAAGACAAATCCTCTCCCCTTACAATCCAGCTCAGCTGATTCCTACAAAGGGTCCCACGGTTGTGGATTTCGCTCTCTCTTTGAGTCTGTTTGGACGTGACATTTCTGGATTCAATCTAATGGAAGGCTACTCTCCTTCCTCACCATATCTGGTTTTATCTCACAGGGTTAAGGAGAGGCCCATTTTCAAATCAACAGGGAACCTTCCTCATTCCTTCATGAGGAATAGGGAAGAAAGGAGAGGGCAACTCCCACAATTGTTCTCTGTAGAATGATATGTACAAATTTTAGCAAAATTTTGCATGTTGCATTTAAAAAAGAAACGGGGGGAGGGGTATAATTAGGCAAATAATGCATTTAGACAAACAAGGATTAGGTGTTAGTTTCTCTTCATGGGGAGGGGTGTGTGAGAACCCAAGACTCTTACGAGCTGAGATTTCCAGCAGTAAGTAACACGGAACAGGCTGAACGGCAAAAGTCCACATACCAGCTGGGATTAATCTGCCTGGCGCAAGCCCTCAGGGAGAAGTGCTGCCTTTTGTATGGTAACACAGTGGCATTCTCGGCATTACCTGGGACTCTCTCCAGCGCCTGTTCCTTTGGTTCGTCTTCCTGTATCTGGGTGTCGACTCTGGATGGCCGGTTCTGGATGTTCATTGTTTCTAGGAGGGCCTCATCATGGGTAGTTCGTGTTCTGGGAGCCACGGGAACGGTCTGCTTTGGTGCAACTTTCCGCAGATCAAACAAACGGTCAAGAGAGCTATGCAAAGGCCCCTTGTGCTTTATCTCTAAGAAATTATGTTTTCTAAAACCCCGATTAAAATGGGCCATAATAATAGCAGTTTTTAATCAAAGGAGTTTTCAGGGAAAAGAAACGTACTCGGATCCTATGCAGTGCAAGCAGAGCTGTGCTACATAAACAGGAGCTTTCCGACCTGCTGCAACCTTCTGTGCCCCCTAAAACTGTGGTCCCATTGATCTGTGGAGCCCAGGAACACCACAAGGGTCAAAGTGTGGGGCTGTACAGGGTGGGGGAAAGAATTCTGCACGCCATGAAAAGAATGGCCCCACTGGTGGACCTCCTGATGGCACTAGTATTTCTGGCCACTGTGTGATACAGAGTGTTGGACTGGATGGGCCTTTGGCCTGATCCAACATTGGCATCTCTTATGTTCTTATGTTCTTAAAAGGCTACCATGAGCATGGCCACCACATCAAGCTTGGCATTTGTGGCTTTGATATTCTCCACTTTGGAGTTTTGTGAGTTTTTACTGTTTTGATACTGTCCTTTTAAATGTGAAGCTCTTTTAAAAGCTTCTGGTTATAAGAGATGGAATATAAATATTTTACATTGCTAAGGCCAGATGTGCGCTACAAGTTTATATTGGATGTGTATGATTAAACGATCACAGCTTTTCCCAAAGAGTCTTGGGAACTGCAGCTTGGTGTGAGTGCAGGGAATTCTCTGTTTGGGCATCTCCCTGGTATCCCGCAGCCCCCAGGATTGCCTGGGAAAAAAAGAATGACTGTTAAACCAGTTTAAGTCTATATGCCATCTTAAGCAGAATTATGGGGCTTTTCCCTGGCAAGCGGGACTTCTGCCTTACTTGCCGTATTGTTGGATGCCACGATAGCAAACTTTGGCTTGCAATGTTGCAGTCAAAACTTATCAACAGAACTGTAATATTAAATGACAGTCCAACGGTCTTTCTTTCTTTAACAACAGAGGTGCAGTTGGGCCTACTGAACTAGGCTCAGAGATCATGTAACAAATAATTACCTGTAGCATAATTGGTTGTCTTTGTAACCGACTCCTGAGCTTCAGATATTGCTTTCAATATTAAATTCTTATTGGCTTGTTTGGAAGGTGGCAGTGAAGGCCTAGAAAGAGTGAACCCAAGAGATAACAGGCAAAGCAATTAATGGTATCGCAATTATATTCTTCCTTTCCTTCGTAATATAAAGCATATGCTCTACTGCCATATCTCATGAGTTTCTGGAGATTCACCTCTGGTCAGGTATGCCCCCCCCCCCAATTCTATACTGCTCTGTGGACCAAATGCCTATAGACTGAATTGCTCTCTTGTGTAAAGAGTCTTGTACTCACCTCAGGGGGAGATTCAGACAATGGACAGCTCTGCAAAAATAAGGCTAACACATGCTGAACTGCCCAGCAACTTCAAAAACTGGACCTCTGTTCTGGTGGCAGTGAAGACCAGGGTGGGCATACGACTACAAATCTCTCCAGCTGCAGGAACACATGAAGCTGCCTCATCCTGAGTCAGACCTGTGGGACCATGAGGGTCAGAACTGTCTACTCAGACTGGCAGAGGCTCTCCAGGGTCTCAGGCAGAGGTCTTTCACACTACCCGATCCTTTCAACTGGAGATGCCTGGGACTGAACCTGGGACCTTCCACATGCCAAACAGAGACTCTACCACTGAGCCACGGCCCCTCCCCGATCTTTTTATGTGAACACAATGACTAAACAGTCTCTAACCAAAAAGCATTCAGATCATAGCAAAGTTAAGGCTGAGATGCTTTCCCCCCTCCATTACGAGCAAAGCAAGCAATTATCTGTTGTAAAAATCATGCATTAAATAGTCAAATGGTACGACCTGCATCCAAAAAATACTTCTGATATTTTTATTTGTAGGTGAGTTCTATGACATCACTTGATCCTGCACTATATCATCTTGCATTCAGGAACAGTTTGGGAATGGCTCCATGGAAAGGTCTCATGTTCCCCGTTTAGTACTTCAGAGTGTGCCTTTTCAGGAAACTGATTTTCTGTTTTAATGTTTCCATTCACTGGCTTTTGTAAAACAAACAAACATGTAGGTCTTCCAGTACCTTCTTTCAGGCTTCGCAGGGACAGACACGCTGCTGGAAATGCCTCCCATTCGCAAGCTATAATCTTCCTCCTCCTCCTCCTCCTCTTCCTCCCCCCCTTCATTACTGAACCGTTTCACTTGGACCACTGAGCTCACAACTGGCAGCTTCCTTTTCCTGGCGTTTTCTTCCTGCAAGCAAAAGGACAGCTCAATAATCATTGATTTTTCTGCACGAAAAAAGAAAAGGGAAATTCTCATGTTCATGTCAGTTAAAAAGGCATTATTTTGTCCTTCTATAATAACTGAACAAGTTGAAAGCCCTGAAGAAACCTGTAATCTCTAGAACAACATGGGGAAAATGCAATTTTCACCCTAAATAAAAAACATCCACTGCTGTTCTTGAACTAGGTGTAAAAGTCCAGAAACGGGGAAAAATTATGTATATATTGCTCTACATTAGGACATCAGTACCACATGTATAACTCAGCATTGCACCATATTTACGGTACCAATCACAGCCAGATTCTACCTTGCGGTAGAACCCCCGAAAATGGCCCATTCAAGCCCCTTCTGAGCTGTTGCGGGCTGATTCAGATTCTCTGATCTGAATCGACTTGCTGCCGAAATTCGGCGGCAATTCGGCCCCATTATATCCTATGGGCCATTGAAGTCAATGGTGAAAACATAGGGTATATTCTGGGAGCTGGAGGGGAGGGGGGTTGAGGGAGAGGCTCCAAGCTCGCAGGGTAGCTGCTGGAGCCTCTCCCCAAGATACCCACCAAGTTTCAAAAACATTGGATCAGGGGGTCCAATTCTATGGGCCCCCAAACAGGTTGCCCCCATCCCCTCCATTGTTCTCTATGGTGGGAAAGAAAGTTAATTTTTTCCCACGGTGCTGTTAGAGGCTCTGGGGGGGAGGGGGTTTGAGGGAGAGGCTCCAAATTTTCAGGGTAGCTTCGGGAGCCTCTCCCCACATAAACCCCCGTGTACCAAAGCAATTGGACCAGTGGGCTCAATTCTATAGGCACCCAAACAGGTTACCCCCATTACCTCCATTGTTTCCAATGGGGAAACCCAGCCAGCAGCACTTAAGGCAGGCAAGCAGGCAGTACCAAGCAGTCAGACTCTCCCAGAGAATCTCAGGGAAAGTGAACTGTCTTGGGAGGTGCTTGTTTGCCATGAGAACAAGTGGCACACTTCAGAACAAGTGGCACTGTGGCAGTGCAAGCATGCCACAATGCCACACAGAAACCCCAAAAGGCCAACAGGGGGGGAGGCCAGTTTCAGCCAATTGCTGCATGCATGTGCAGCCTGCAAGGTTAATGGTGTTGCTTTGCACACCACCTTCCTTGCTTGAGTGGGGGGAGAGAGAGTCAACTCTACCCAACTCTACCCTGGCCTGACCTGCTACATCCCTGGACTTCTGGGTGCACCATCAATTTACACAGGGCAGGGCCTGTATAAATGTTGTTCCTGTTGGTCTTTTGGGGTTTCTGTGTGGCACTGTGGCATGCTTGCACTGTATTTTGTACTAAAATTCCAGAATTCTTAAAGCCATGAATGTCAGAAATCAAAATAAGTAACAAAACCCCTCATTTGTTTTGCTTTAAGTTGCATGATTCACATACATGGTTGTAAACCCAGGACTACAATTTCTGCAGAACTCATGTTTGTTTGACTTTTTAAAGAATATAAAATGCACAATGGCAGAAAAGGGCATTGTGAGAAGGGCAGAAACGCATGTACAGAAATCCCCATTCCCTGAACAACAGAGCAAACATTACGCATACATTTCCGTCTATATATGGGTATGGAAATTGTATACCTTCCTTATCCAGGAAGGTCAGAAAATTTCATCCCAAAGGAAACAGACTAAGATTTTTAGATTCCAAATGTGACAGCTGGTATTAGATTCTGTATGAAATACAGAAGATGAGGAATTGTGTTAAACAAGCCACGCTATTTATACTCCCAACCACTTAGTCATCCTTACCCAATGCAACCTGATGAACCCCAGAATGTGATGACATGGATTGCCTTATCACCCTGTCACACAAGGGGTGCTAGAAGCCATTAATTACATGGCAGAAAGAGGGTGGAATTGACAGGCACATTCATAGTGGAGGAAAGCAAATTACATTGTGACAGGCTGCAAGAAGCTCAGACACAGTTGTCAAGAGCAGCAATCTCAACTCTGTAAGAAGAACTGTTACGATGAAGGATTTGTTGTGAAGGGTTAGGGTTCCTGGTATCTAACTTAGTAACTCTTCCTTTAATGCAAGGGAAGAAAACAGTGCTGGCAATGGGAGAAGCCCGGATATCAAAAGATTAAATACGAGCAGGGTAACTTCTCATCCTTGTTCTTAGTCAGGGATATGAAGCAGAAAGTCAAACCAAAAGCTTCCCGAGTGGGGAACTCCATGGCAATTCCAATTTTAAAAGCCTTGTTCATTCCACACTATTTTAAAGGGTCTGATTCTAAGTAAGTTTAGAGGAAATCTGTTTCAATGAATCTGAAGGAGCGTACATACTAAGTCTCTCAGTTCTTGCTTGTAGCCAGAATTGAACTTTCTTGTAGGTGCCATTGGACTCAAACCTCGGTCCCACACCTGTTTGTTAACGCATGTATTTGTATGCTAATTTACTGCCATTAATAGATCTTTCTTACATCCAAACTCAGCTATAATCACCCAGTACTTATGCATCTTGACTCTAAATGGCCCTTCCCGACAACAGCCCCCACCCCCTATTAGTAATGGTTGAGGAGGTTCTGTTCCACTCTATCCGAGGAAGTGCACTTGCACATGAAAGCTTATACCATGGAGGTTACAAAAGGCCCGAGAAGACTGATGGCTGGGCTGATTCAGTGATAAATGCTAAAATATTCAGGGATCTGAAAGCCAGGATTTACCCAACTCAACATTACAGCATACAGAATACTAACAACGGCTGTCAGATGAACAAGCAAGGTTGTTTTCACTTTAATCATCAAAAGTACAGTGTTTTTCAAACTACATCCTGAAGGACCCTGAATTCCCTTGAAAGTTAATCAAAGCTCCTCCAAGAAAACTTTGGTAATTATAGTCAAGCTTCTCCAAGAAACAGTACGACGACTACTACTGTTACTGAACTTCTTCCTCAAAACATAACCACAGTAGCCTGCTGGAGTTGTTCTAAGGAACGCTCTCAGAACTCAAGGCAGTGGTGCCATGTTCACTACTTGTGCACCCAAGATTACTTTCAGAAGCATCTTTGACCCAAAGGGGTTCTGCAGCAGACACAGCAATGTATTACTGCTAGGGATGGGCACAGACCGGCCCACAAATCTAATTCTGTCATGGACTGGGGACCGGTTCATGGTCTGTTCGCCCAGTATGCGTTTTCAACGGACTACAATTTTTTCCAGGTGGTCCGTTTGGTCCATGGGAGCAGTCCATGGGCCAGACAGCTCAGCACTGAGGCATTAAATGTCAAGGCAACCGGGGGGGATGGACTTCTACAGCCCTTCTGGAGCTCTGGAAACACCAATAACGGCCCTCCAAAGGCTGACAGGCAGCTCTGGCTGCCAATAAGAGAGCTCCTATTTTGATCTATGGGAGCAGACTGCATCTGGAGATGAACTGTAATCCAAAGCCAATCTGCACACAACTCGGAGAGCAGGTAGAGGGGCACCCCGAGGAGGTCTGCTGTGAGTTTGATGCTTCTCGCTTGCAGGGGAGCTGTTTGACACAAACCTCCCCCCTTTGCACACTGCACCCTAGGGATCTTTTCCCCTTCACCTAAGTCAATCTGTACACTACTAGGAGGCCGGAAAGAGGGGCATCCCAGGGAGGTCTGCTGTGAGTTTGATGCTGCTAGCTTGCAGGGAGGCCATCTGACACACTCCTACCCCCCCTTTGCGCATTGGACCCTCGGGATCTTTTCCCCCTTCCCCTAAGTCAATTTGCACACAACTAGGAGGCCGGAAAGAGGGGCATCCCAGGGAGGTCTGCTGTGAGTTTGATGCTGCTAGCTTGCAGGGAGGACATCTGACATACTCCTCCCCCCTTTTCACCTTGCACCCTCTGCGAGTTTGATGCCTCTTGCTTGCAAGGGGTCCATTCAACACACTCCTGAACCTGCAGCTGTTATTTCCCCAGACAGCACTTTCCTGGGGGCACCTGCTTTGAGGGGCCATAACTTGGCCCCCCTAAACCAATCTTTACCAAACTTGGGAGGGCAGGTAGAGGAGAGTCTGCTGGAGACTTGCTGCAAGTTTGGCATCTCTAACCCATGGGGGGGGGGTGTTTCTAGAAAAACCCAAAGTCACGAACCTCACAACCAGATCCGTTAAATGGAAAGGTTCATGAAAGTTTGGGAAACCCACGAACCTAAACGAACGTTCATTTTCTTGGACTGTGGCCATCCCTAATTATGGCTTTTCTGAAAGTATAAAGATTGAAACCAAGGGTCAAACACTAGGCATTAAATGTGCCTTGGCAGGCTGCAGTTCTGCAGGACAATCATACAAGGCCACAACTATGCCACTTCCGGCTTCTCCTATTTAAGGCTAAGAGTGCATGAACGCGCGCGCACACACACTTTTCACCTCCTAGGCACTGAAGTGCTGGAGTCTGGATGCCACAAAGTTCAGATGCCAGCTATGAGAGTATTTTTGACTACCTTAGCTAAGTTTAGAACAGGGGACTCCAGGTGTCCATGGTGACCTCCGTTTGTTGAGTACGTGCTAAATACCAGCATAGTTTGGGCTTACATACTTACCTCACTGCTAATTTTATCAGCGTTCAATCTGGGAGGGGGCCTGTAACTCTCGGCCAAGCTGCCAAATGCGACTGGATTGCAGAGTGGGAGGGCTTCCAGTGACCTGCTGCCCCGTGTCTCGAGCGGCTTGCCAGTCTGTATGTTGCTCTGTTGTGGCAGCCTCTGCAAAAGGACAGCCTCTGCACTTCGACTAGCCGGGGGCCGGTAGATTTCAACAGATGGACGGGAAGAACCATACGTCACTGTGACGAGGGGCTTCTTCCGAGGCAACCGATTCTCCTGCACAAAATTGAGGTCTTCATCAATGAGATCGTCCGGTTCAGGTTTAATGTCAATTACGGCTTCCAAGGGGGACAGTTCCCTTAGAGGTTTCACGGTGGACATCAAGAGGGAGGTGGAGCCGTCTTGGCAAGACTGCCTGTGTGAGAGAAGACAGAATATCAAGTCACTTTCCTATATAAAAAATAATACCTTAGAAGAAAAACTTGAGAAACTGAAGAAACAAGATGCCCCTTTTAAGTCCTAGGAATTTCATGTCTTCTTTCAGTAAGTCAAATCCAATATACCCTATTTACTTGAAAAGACAACTAGGTTTTTCTTGATATGTGCTCTCAAGAAGAAGAGAGGATCATCTTAAATTCACATAGAAGTAATAAAACACTTTTTGGGGCATAATCTTTTGTAGGGGGATCATCTTACATAATCTTTTTTGGTAAACATGGTAAATTACGGAGAGGAAGTAGCTTTTGTAGAGCATAATCTGTTGCCACGGATCCCATTCATCTTCATGAGTGTCAGGCAGAAGATTCTGCTGAAGGATTGTGTCCTCCATCTCGTCGGTTAGTTATTTCCCATTGCTCTAAAAACAGTCGGAGCTTTTTGCCAAGAACGGCCGTGATATTTATTAGCAGGTATACTGGACTGCATCTCTCTGAATACCGGGCCTTGGGAACAAAGAATGTGCAAAGCTTCATGCCCTCCTTATCATTCCCAGGGGCATCTGGCTGGCAAGGAGAACAGAACGCTGGACTAGTTGGACTGTCCAAGCCAGACTTCTTTCAGGTTCATACTGAAATGATGCTTATTTAGATAGTTGACAGACTGTGTAGTATAGAAAACAGAGCACTGGACTAGGAACAATAAAACCAAGATTCAGTTTCGTATTCAACTATGTAGGTGACTAGGTGACCTTGTGCAAGTGACCCCCGTTCTCCCAGACTACCCTTCCTCAGAGGGTGGTTGTGAGGACTAAATTGCGGAGGAGAACTTTGCATCCCACATATGGGGGTGGGACAGACAGACAATCCTCTCAACAGTCCGCATAACTATTTTTTATGGTAGGTCAATATTATTAGTACCCTGTTGCAGATGGAGGCTGAGAAACAGTGACTGACCTAAGGCTGCGCAGTGAGTTCGTGGCAGAGCTGAGATCTGAGCCAGGGACTTCCCAACTCCCAGTCCCACTAATATATTAAGCCTTACCGGGAAGCAACAGCTCTCTGGTCTTGGGAGCTAGTTGAAACTCTGGTGTCAGTCCTTTCTGGCCAAGAACTTGAGACTGCAAGAGGCTGCAGGATTTCTTCCCCCCTCCTCTCCTCACTCACAGCTGAATCGCTTTTGCCCAAAGACAGGTTGTTCTCAAAAATGTTAGACTCTGGGGCTTTTAGGCTGGGAGGCTCTGGGGAAAGAAGCATATTTGATCTTAGCTTACGGTTACAACAGTTTATAAAATCACCACACAATGTACTCTGGTGTAGATTTTAATGTTTGTTTGTGCATTAAGTGCCATCAAACTGCTTCCCGATTTATGGTGGCTGTATGAATGAATGATCTCCAAAACGTCCTGTTGTTAACAGCCTTGCTCGGGTCTTGCAAACGGAGGGGCATGGCTCCCTTGACTGAGCCAATCCCCCTTGTGCTGGGTCTTCCACTTTGCCTGCTGCCCACAACTTCCCCTAGCCTTACTGTCTCTCCCACTGACTCTTGTCTTCTCATTATGTGACCAAATCATGGTCAGTCTGGTCATTTTACCTTCTAGGGAGAGTTCAGGTTTGATTTGATCTAGAACCTACTTGTCTTTTTGGCAGCCCACGGTATTTGTGACACTCTCCTCCAACACCACATTTCAAATGAATCAACTTCCTTTCTGTCAGGTTTAGAGTTTAATACAGGGGCAGACAAACTTGCTTAACATGAGAGCCATAAAGAATAAACATCAGATGTTTGAGAGCCGCAAGACATGAACAAATATTACACACGTTTTTATTGAAAAATATGCAAATTTGCTTTTTATTAACATTAAATGAGACTGACAAAAATAATAACAAAAGCGGTAAAAGCAGATATTGATAACGATATGTATTTGTTCAATTATATTTGTTTGCTAATGATATTTAGCTTTCCCAGCCACCCTGCCAGGAGCCGCACAATATGTGTGAAAGAGCCGCACAATATGTGTGAAAGAGCCGCACAATATGTGTGAAAGAGCCACATGTGGCTCCCGAGCTACCCAGAACAGTTTATATCATTCTCTTCCATTTTATTTTCACAAGAACTCTGTAAGATAAGTTAGGGCGAGAATGTGTAACTGGAAGCTTACTAGTCACCCAGTGAGCTTCCAAATCAGAGTAGTGACTTGAAATGCTCTCTGAAAGTCTCTGAAAGCGACTTGAAATGCTCTCTGAAAGTCTCTGAAATGCTGTTACACCACACTAGCTTTTATGAAGTGGCTGCTGCTGAACAGTAGCCAGGCCTGGATGAGTAATGCAAGTTGAGTAGCCCCAATGAGTCCTCCCTTAAAGGCCAAAACAGCCCTGGAAAGGGCTCTGTCCCCTCTTCCTGCCTTTTATTGACGAAAACCAAGAAACATCAATAATACTGTTGAGGCAGCCTAAAAACAGCCACTGAAGGCATTTCTTCCTTAAAGCTACAGGTGCTGCTTATATTATTTGAGGGGATTTACCCCACCTTTTCCCCTTTTTCTTAGATTTCAGATTTTTCTGCAAACTTGAGGTTTTACTCAGGTTTGTAGAAAGATATGTATTATTTGTTCATAGCCCCAATCTCTGGATTTAAGTATTTAAGTATCCATTAATGGGACCATGTTGAGAATTAGATATAGTGATTATATATAAACTAGCCTGATACCCGTGCTTCACTACAGTATTTAACTTCCGTAAATCCAGTTATAATATTGATGATGTAAAGTTTGAAATGTAACATTTGTTGAAGGAATTCTAATGGAGAAGACTGTAGTGTAAAAAATGAAGTGAGACATACGTACTTTTTTTTCTCTACTGAAGGACCTCCCTGTAGACTGCTGGGGCGGGCTCCCTCGTGGCTTTAAGCACCCTGTAAGTACTGCTGCACCTGACAGACAACTGCCTATCGGGTGTTGGGGGGATTGTGTTTAAAGGCATCAGATCTTGCGAAAATTGCATATGAATACGTCTGAACACTCTCTCTACCTGAAGATTTTCATTTCCAGTTACAAGACCTTTCCTTTACTTACCTGTAGTTACAGACCGGAGTTTGTCTAACACGCCATGAAGCCTGGAGGGTGGGGAGAGGAAGAAAATTATTTAACCTACATTGTGAATGTTTTAAATGAAGATTCTGAAGGCATCATCCACTTTTTATCGTGACCTCTACCATCAAAGAAGAACATGCAAGGGGATCAGTGTAAGGCACCGTTGGGTTGAAACACCAGAAACTTGACTTCAAACCCTTCCATCAGTTATGAAGCTCTCAAAGTCACATACTACTTGGGGTGATAAATGTTATGAGATCATTTTGTCACACAACCATTTTATCAACACAAACAGCTAAAGAACTCAGATCACCGGCACTTCTGCTATAATGTCCTGCACTGTTGCCACTTGTATCCCATGAAGCCCCTGTGAAAGGTCATCCAGATATTTGGAAAGAAGAGTCATCAATATGCTGACTATATTGAATTCTACTTTTCCACTTCCACTGAATCAGGTGTGTCACCAGACATTCTGAACCTGTAACTCAAAGAGGTACCAGGCTAGCTGAAGTTCAGTTCATACAAGACCCAGTTGCTGCTGATCAGCGATATTAATCACGGATTACGGGATCAGACTGTTTTGGATGGTACTGCACCCCCCTGCAGGGGTGAATCTGCAGCGCTGGTGTGCTATTAGACCTGCCCTGAGAGATGGAGGTACAGGCCTCCTCTGTGACACTTAGGCCCTTTGCCAAACTTTAGTTGGTGTGACAAGCATGGTCTGGGCCATGGTTACCTATCCGCTCATCACATCTAAACAGAACTACTGCAGTGCACTCTACTTAGGGCTGCCTTAGAAGACTATTTGGAAACTTCACTTAGTGCAAAATGTAGCAGCTAGATTACTAACTGGTGCTAGTTACTCAGAATATATTTCACCAGTAATGAAAGAGCTACATTGTTTGCGCCTGAGCATAACTCAGAGTGCTAGTTATCATCTTTAAAGCCTTTGACAATTTGTGACTATGGCAGTTTAAAGGATCTTTACTCCCTTTATACACCTGTCCGGCATGTGAGATTGTTTCTCAGAGGTGAGATGGGTGGCTATCAGGAAATTGGAGAGCAAGTTTGGTGTAGCAGCTAGGATCAGGGACTCTAATCTGGGAGAACCGGGTTTGATTCCCCACTCCTCCACATGCACCTGCTGGGTGACCTTGGGTCAGTCACAGTTCTTTCGGGGCTGTTCTCTCACAAGCAGTTCTCCAAAGAACTCTCTTGGCCCCACCTACCTCACAGGGTGTCTGTTGTGGGGAGGGGAAGGAAAAGGAGATTGTAAGCGGCTCTGAGACTCCTTCGGGTAGTGAAGGGCGGGGTATAAATCCAATCTCTTCCTCTTTTCCACGGTGGCATATCATTTTTGGAAATCTCACACCATAGCTACTCACCTGCCTCCTAGTCTTTAGTTACCATATGGAACCCCCCTTTTTGTTCAGGCTTCTGTGGATTTACGTTGCTGTCTGTGAGTACTGGGATTTGCTTTTTGGTTTTGCCATTATAAATGGTTTGTTCTGTCATGACTGTAACTGTGGTTTTTGGCTTGCATCCTACCCCTTCAGCTGACAAAGTCTGAAGCCTTCCTCTAGGCTTAGCAATCTTCCTCCAACCAGAGTGGTCCCCCTTCCAGAGAAAGAGCCGCTTCCACAGGAGGAACGCTCCTTAGGCTGGAGACGGGCTTCAGACTCTGCCTACTAGAATGGTGGGATGCTAGCAACGGCTTTGAAGAGCCAACAATCATAAACTGCCTCAACCTTTTGAGTAAAGGAATTGCAGGATATATATTTTAAGGTAAGTACACAAACATATAATATCATTTATTTATTAAATTAGACTTGCTAGGCAGCCCTTCCCTACAGTAAAGCTCAGGGCAGCTTACAACCCCAGGACAAACGCCTATGCTCAGCAGCTGTGGACATAATCCAAAAACCCTCTCCTAGCCATCTGCATTACAGAATCTACGTGGAATGGTCATATTTGCCTAGATACACCTAGTGACACATACCTGTGCAGAAAGTTTTACAATGAAAAACTTAGTAGAAATCCTAACTAGAGTTACAGCCTCCTAAAACCATGGATTTGGAAGAGGGCTTTGGACTACACTGGTAGTCATATAATTAAATAGATAATAAACATACCATACAGTAAATCTCACAGTATTGTTTCCTAGAAAGAGGGAAAGGTCCTCCGTCATCTGCTCCTGGCTTTTCTTGTTAGCCACCATGACCATGATATAATCAGGAAGTTCTTCATCTATTTGAAAGAAATAACACCAGTATTAGTTTTAAGGATTAGCATACATATACATTCCCATTCTTCCGTGGAATTTAAGACAGGGGAGACAGGATGCTCAGCTGGTCTTCCATCCAGGCACTGATCCAATAAAGACCTGCTTAGCTCCAGGAAGTTTACTACATCATGTGTTCCATGGCCTGAGACCGGTCAGAGACTCTAACAACTACAGGAACAAACCTTGAAAGTTCCCAGTTTAATCCTGTTTTGTAGGTAAGGGCAGAAAGCATAGTTTGCCGTTTTGTCCAGTCCAGAAATCGCAGTAAATTATTGTTTTGCAGGGAATACAGAAGTCTTCAATATCAAAACTACATGTGGGAGGAGGAGCTGACAAACCAGAGGACTTGCACAGCTTGTTCCGAACACAGCTATAGAGTTTAAGTAACACACATATTTCCAGTGAACAGCCTATTTCCTCAAGGAGTCAAAGTATTTCTCTGGTTTTACTACAAAAATGAGAGAAGAGAGTATATTAAATACAGGGCACGCACATTTCAAAACAGAGAAAGTCTCTTCCTTCTGGACCTTTATGGCAGACAGAAGTTTCCGAAGCGCAACTTACAAGGCTGTAGTGACAAGAAGAACAGCCCCTGCCAAAGGTGACCCTGTACAGAGTTCTTACAGGCAAAAAGGCACTTTTGGAGTAGATCTGATTATCCTATGTACTGCACACTAAAAGGAACAATATAAATGCAGAAAAATAATCTATCTGATGGAGATGTCATCAACCAGAAACCTGTTAAGCCAAGTATTATGACAATTTTCTATTATTGGAATTCCATGGAAGGAGGTTTACATTAGCGTACAGGTTCTGTGTACTAAATTTGATGTTGGGCTTTTCCAATTTACTTTTTGATTTTGCTCTTAAAGATCTCCATGAAGGAGGACCATATCTGTTAAATTATGTGTAGTATTTCTTGGCACTGGTACTATATCTGCTCTTCTGCTTATAAAATTATTTGTACAATACCAAACGGGTGTTTTATGCTTTTATGCTTGTTTCTAAGGGTTTATATTTAAAAAGACGTGACACACGGAAAGAGGGGAAGCTGCTAGTTGCAGTAGGGCTGCCTCTCTTATTCTTTAACAGTTTCTCAGGACATCTAATAACCGCGCATATGCAGGAATTCAACAGGTTCCGTTTATTCTACCATGACGATTAAGTGGGAAGTGCTGTACAAAACACTGTGGTTACATTTTAAAATACAGGACTTGCTATCATAACAAAGAACAGTAGATTTGCACATACATACACATAGAAGGACACGCATCAATTAACACAATGTTCTATTTTTATTAAAAACAACCAAAACTGTTCTGAAACTTACCAACATATGCTCCCAGTTCCTGTAGTTTTCCCTTTATAGCACTCTAAAAGAAGATATAAAAAGTACAACACATCTAAGTCCGTTGATTTAGAAATAAGATTTAGAAAGCTGTAGCACTAGGCTACTTAATGCTTTTAAGGGGAGGTATATATGAC
Organism: Gekko japonicus; assembly: GCF_001447785.1. Classification (NCBI taxonomy): domain Eukaryota; kingdom Metazoa; phylum Chordata; class Lepidosauria; order Squamata; family Gekkonidae; genus Gekko; species Gekko japonicus. The sequence continues at coordinate 622,183 of NW_015161409.1, forward strand.
CTGGATAACCCAGGCTAGCTCAGTCTCATCAGATCTTGGAGGCTAATTAGGGTCAGCCCTGGTTAGTTATTTGGATGGGAGACCTCCAAGGAAATCTATGGTTGCTATGCAAAGGGCAGGCAGTAGCAAACCACCTCTGAATGTCTCTTGCCTTGAAAACCCTTCTGGGTTACCACAGGTCAGCTGCAACTTGACAGCACTTTCCACTGAGGTGCATTTCAAATGATACCATCTATTCTACAGGTTACACAAAAGATATCTGTATTATGGAACGGGGACATGGGAGGGTTGTTGGTTTCTAGGTCACTAAACTGTTAATGCTGTGTGGCTAATAGTAAGATAAGAATAGCTGCACTGTCAGTTTGTTCCTACAGAGATGGGATGTCAAGTTCGGACTCTGGGAGTACTGCTTCCCAATGACCAGGAACTGCATAAAAAGAAAAAGAAATATGGTGATTTGGACAAATTAATGCTTCTGTCATTTTGTGAGACAAAACTCTTTATACTGAATGACTAGAGCTTTGTTTAAACCAATAAAATCGGGGTGGTGGGGATTTGGCACACTAGACCTCCTGACTGTGCCCACTCCTGCCCTCTACAAGTTGATCCAGCTAGAAGTTGTATGCAGCTAGGCTTTCTCCACACAATCTAGGATCCTGCATTCTGCACAATTCCAGATCATACACGTAGAACCTGTGTGCGTACAACCTGTCAAAAGGAAGCGCACCTTCACACCACACATAATTAACAAGCACAGGAGGTCATGATGGCCACTAGTTTATGTATGTATAAAGTGCTATCAAGTTGCAACCGACTTCTGGCAACCCCAGCAAGTGGTTTTCAGGGCAAGTGAGAAGCAGAGGCGGTTTGCCATCGCCACCCTCTGCAGAGTCTTCCTTGGTGGTTTCCCTTCCAAGCACTGACCCTGCTTCGCTTCCAAGATCTGACGAAATTGAGCTATACCAAGCTGCCCTCCCTCCCAGCCACTAGCTTAAATGGCTCTAAAAGGAGCTTAGATACTTCCATGGAGGACTGATCTATCAATGGCTACCTTCCATGTTCAAAGCATACTTCTAAATATCTGCTGCAGGGGACCAGGCATAGAGGATGTTTGGTCTCCATGTTCTACTTTGGTTCTTCAGGGAGCATCTGAAGGCCCTTTGGTGTAGTGGTTAAGTGCGCGGACTCTAATCTGGGAGAACCGGGTTTGATTCCCCACTCCTCCACTTGCACCTGCTGATGTGACCTTGGGTTAGTCACAAGCTCTGGCACAGCTGTCCTTGAAAAAGAGCAGTTTGTGTCAGAGTTCTCTCAGCCCCACCCACCTCACAGGGTGTCTGTTGTGGGGAGGGGAAGGGGAAGGAGTTTGTAAGCCACTCTGAGACTCTAAGTGAAGGGCGGGGTATAAATCCAATCTCTTCTTCTCTTCTTCTTCTTCTTATGTCCTGTTTGTTGGCTCTCCAGGATAACAAAGTGGACAGAGTGTGAAACAGGATACTGGGTTAGGTGGAATATTGGTCTGATACAGCAAGGTTCTGCATATGTTGTTATGCCCTGTGCAGAGAATCTGAATTGAGATGGGTCCAGTGGGTGCCATACCCACTTCCCCTTGCACACTTTTCTGCTCCATCAGACAGAATATTGACGACTTTTAGTTAACTGAATGGGTTATATTATTTAACCATTAAAATGAAATTAATTTATCTGTTTCATTTTAATTTATTTCTCACATTTTCCTGCATCTTGCCTCCAAGAAGCTTAGGAGGGCACACACACAGTTCTCTCCTCCATTTTATCCTCAAAGCAATCACCACTTAAAGTAGGTTAGGCTGAGAGAGAACAATTTGCCCAAAGTTATATAGCAAATTTTAATGACACAGTGAAACCGGGTGCTCATCTGCATTGTAACCACAACACAACAGTGGCAACATATCTGGCCATCCATGATTCTATTGCCTGATCCCAGGTCACCGCCCCCAAACAGCTGCACAGGTACCTATCCCCTTCCAGGTAAAGCACATTGTTTTTTTTCTAATTATGAGTAAGATTTCTGTATTTAAACGAAACGGGCTGAAAAGCACCAATTCATATGAAGTATCTCTAGAGAGATGGAAGCCATCCCTATTGTAATAGAATGAATGGAAGCCGCAAAACAAGAGTGGTTAAACTTGGTTTAATGTTCACTTGTAGTATTATGAATATACCTACATTCCCCTTTTGGTAACAGCAGTTAATACTGTGTCGCCATAATGCATTTTTATCAGTGCTTAATATAATTAAAAAGCCCGTGTGTCTCCCCGCCCCATGTTTCTACCTTAACCTAGTAGGGGGATTGAAGGGAACTAAAAAAAGTAGTCTCTTCAGAAATATTGTGACATGGTCGACACCGGGGCGGCTAGGAATAGCTACTCCGCCGTCGGAGCTATACAAACACGTGTGCACGTGTAAACACGCCAACACGGATGTATACACCTGCGGGCGTCGGCATTATCTGCCCTGCGAGCGCCTACAGAGATATAGGACTGGGGTCCCCGGCCCGTACACTGAAGAGCCCGGGGTTGGGGGCCTCGGCGGCAGTCCCAGAGAAGTTTCTGAGTCGCCCGCACCCCAGCAGAGAACAGCCAGCTGGCTCTGGCGTTGGGTCTGGGCCCAGCACGAGAGAAAAGGAAAGCGGGGGGTGAAGAAAGGCCCCTTTCATTCCGCCCCCGCCCCACACTCCCCCAGCCAGCCGCCGCCGCCGCCCCCTCTCCCATCGCGCTCCCTCGCTCTCTCACCCGGATCTTGCGGCTGATCTCGGTGCCGATCTCCATGGCCACCGACTCCGCTAAGCGTCGCCAGTCCCGCTACTGCCGGGAAACAAACAAACAAAAACAAAACTAGGCCCGACTCGCCCCCTCTCCCATCGCGCTCCCTCGCTCTCTCACCCGGATCTTGCGGCTGATCTCGGTGCCGATCTCCATGGCCACCGACTCCGCTAAGCGTCGCCAGTCCCGCTACTGCCGGGAAACAAACAAACAAAAACAAAACTAGGCCCGACTCAAGAGGCCTTGGGAGAGCGCGACGCCGCTCGGTGGCCAATGGCCTCCGCCCACAGCGCCCCCTGCTGGGCAATGACGGGAGCGTAACGGAAGACGTGAATGTCCGCGAAGAGTAAAAGGGGGGGGGAGGGGAGAGAATCCAGAGAGAGTCGCCAGTATTGCTTGCTTTTTCAAGCAGCCTCTGTGTGTTGCGCTTTCACACACGCTAAGTAATGCTACTTGAATCCACTTCCGCGATCTTTGGGGAGTGGATTTTGCGATTTAACAGAGTAACATCCAGTTGCAAAGTGCATTGAAAGTGCGTTATTTAGTGGGTGTGAAAGTACCAACTCGGCCACTTATAAAACGTTGCTTATTTAATCAGTTCGTTTGGGGAGGTGGTGGGTTGGTTGTTGTTGTTTTTTTAATCTGCTTCTCAGAACATATATACCGGGGTGTCGAATTCATTTGTTATGAGGGCCAGATCTGACATAAATGAGACCTTGTCGGGCTGGGCCACGTGTGTCATAAAATGTAATGCCAGGTAGCGGAGATACAAACTTTATAAAGGACACAGACAAAGACTTTTTAAAACTTAAAATAAGGCATGCTTAAAACATTAGCACTGTTGCAATATTTTGTTTATTTAACAGACTCTGATAAGTTGACACCTCTTGCTCGGAATCATTGCATCAAAATCTAGGGTTGCCAAGTGGACTTACCCCTCGCGGCGGGGGAGCCTCGCCGCGGTCCAGGAGTTGTAGCTGGACACACGTGCGTGCGCCGGCAGCGCATCACCAGAAGTGACGTGCGACGTTGCTGACGTTGGGGGCGTGGCCGAGCTTGTCGGGGGGGAACCATATGGTTCCCCCCCCAACGAGCTCAGCCACGCCTCCAACGTCAGCAACGTGGATGCGTCACCTCCGGTGACGCAGCTTCGGGGGCAGGGTTCCCCCCCGGGGCCCAATTCTGCCACGGCGGAAATTGGGCCTCCGAAGCGGGGGATTCCCCACCCCCCGGGCCCATTTGGCAACCCTATCAAAATCTGGTGTCAATGTCTGTGCTGTAGCAATCTTGAGTATCAGGTGTTGTGCAGGTGTGTATCTGTAAGTTGCAAACCTACTTTTGATTTATTGACATTCATTACAGAAATCTCATGGTCAATGCTTTGAGTCTAAGCATTTTACTAAGCAGTAAAACATGAAATGGCTGGCCATTATGAGCTTTTGTACCTAAGTTGCTCCGTGTGCTGGTCAAGAACATCTGAAGGCACCACGACAGACTGAGGGCTATGTGTTTGCCTACAAAACTTTAGTCTTCCCCAGAGAAATAACTACAACTCCAATGAGGCAGTGCAAGAATAGAGAGGCTACAATGGATAGTAGTCAGTATCCACCTACTATCTGGGAAGTCTAAGTTCAAAATCCCCAGTCTACAAATCAAAGGTGTTGGGTGAACTTGGTCTGGACACACACTCCCAATCTAATCCACCTCACTGGCTTGTTATTCCTCATGTAAACAGTTCACATTGCTTTCCTATTGAGAAAGACTGGATCATAAGGGCATGAATACAGTGGAGAAAAAAGGAGGGGAACCCAGTTGCAGCCAGGAGAGCCCTGGCATAACAAGCCCAACAAAAAACACTCTCTGTCTTTCTCTCTCTTGGCAAACAGCTCATACCTTGAATAAAACTTTGTTGGTCCTAAAGGTGCTTTGTATCTCTCCCATGTGAATGAGGGAACTGGGCAAAGTATGTTCTTGCTCTTTAATCTTTCCCTCCGTTCCCCTCTCTCCCTCTGCAGGGGATGAGGAGGGGAAGAAGCTTCATCCAGTGGAGGGAAGAGAGGCTTTGCTTAGTAGCTCTGCTATGTGATTGAGAGAACCTGGCAAAGCAAGCTGTGATGCAGAAGGAAGCAGACAACAGCCAGATGATCGTGGGCTGCATACAAGCCCTGTGGGGGCCAGATCTGGCCTGCGGGCTACATGTTTGACACCCATGATTTATACTCACACAAAACCATTGTTGTGAAACAATAAAATAGCTGCTAAACAAAACACCGCAGCCTAGAATAAAAAATATACTGATCAGCAGCAGCACGCCCAGGTTGGCTCTCCAGCCTCCAGGTGGGACCTGGGGATCTCTCAGAATCACAGCTCCAGACTACAGAGATCAGTTCCCCTGGAGAAAATGGATGCTTTGGAGGGTGGACTTTATGGCATTGTATCCCACTGAGGTCCCTGTCCTCCCAAGCTCCATCCCCAAATGTCCAGGAGTTTCTCAATCTAGATCTTGCAAATTTACTCCCCCCCCATCCCCTGCCAGTAGTCTGGGGGGACCTGGCAACCCTAGCCTGCAGTAAATGCACATTTTTAAAGCACACTACCATGAGCAAAACAAGATCTCTACAAACTAGGCTGCTCTTACAAGCACCAGATCAATTTTTAATCTTGGCATTGGCAACTAAGTGGAGTTGTTTGCTCAGGTGTTGCTAGACTTTCTTATTAATGTGCACTGTGCATACCCTAGGGTTACCATCCTCAGAAATTGTTAGGTAAAGGTAAAGGTTTCCCTTGCTTGAAAGCTAGTCAAATCCAACTCTAGGGGGCGGTGCTCATCTCCTAACCCTATCCAACTGAACAGCCATCAGTCCTTGGTTGCTGCTCACCATGGAACTAAACTCCATGCTACAGGGAGACCCAAGTTAGTGTCTTTCAACACTTTTTAAGACTTTGAAGGAGTTAGGAGGGCATATTAGACAAAGGGCATGTGTCACCTTATTGTTCCTGTCCCCACCCCCAAGTATGGCTAATAGCAGTTTCTGCTATGGAAGGCAATCTTGATACAGAATATGGTGCACTGCAACCCAAAGTCTTGTGAGACTTCAAGGGTTATTCTGGTTGCCTTTCTAATCATATTGATCTACAATGGGTGCCAGTTCACATGTACAGACCACAAGGACACCTTCTCAGTGGGTTTTAGTCCCAATTTTTAAAATTATAATTATTAATGTTATTTGCAACATTTATATCCTGCCTTTCTGTCCAATCAGGGCCCCCAAGGCAGCTACCAATTAAAATAAACTTCATAAAAATACATTCTAAAGCAAATTAAAACCAGAGCTACAAATCATATATCTACTAGCCAACTGTATGCCGATCTGTGGATATTTATATCTGCAGATCAGGGCCAAGTGACAGAATGGCCCCACTGGTGGACCTCCTGATGGCACTGGTATTTCTGGCCACTGTGTGATATAGAGTGTTGGACTGGATGGGCCTTTGGCCTGATTCAACATTGGCATCTCTTGTGTTCTTATGTAATGGAGACTTTGGTTCTTCAAACTTGGGGGAAGGATCAGTCCCACAGAAAAATCCTAAAATTAAAAGGGGAGGGGTTACAAAAACAACAACAACCATAAAACAGTTGACTGCACAAGTGAAAAGAACTATCCTCTGAATGCAGGAAGAGGTGTGAGGAGGAGGAGGGTGGGAGGGAAAGTGAGACAATAGCACACTGCCAGGCCACAGACTGGGATGATGATGAGAAACAAAACAACAAGGCCACCAGCAGCTACTGTTGCTGCCACCCCACCACCCCACTGCCAAGTTTCAGGCAGGCAGGGAAGAGGAATCTCAGCTGGGAGGAATGGGGGAGGAAAGGAAGGTGTGGCTCACTCCCCCCTTGGGGGATGATGATGGGGCAAGTGAGTAGGGTTGCCAGGTCTGGGTTTGAAAATACCTGGAGACTTTGAGGGTGGATCCAGGAGAGGGTGGGGTTTGGGGAGGGGGGGAGCCCCAGCAGGGTATAATGCCATAGAGTCCACCCTTCAAAGCAGCCATTTTGTCCAGTGGGACTGATCTCTGTCAGCTGGAGATCAGTTGTAAAAGCGGGAGATCCCCAGGCCCCACCTGGAGGCTGGCCTCCCCAGGTGCCACCTCCCCAGTGCAAAGGTCAGGCATTTGGAGGAGATGGAGGAAGGGGAGCCTCTGCTGGCCCCCGTCCCCAGTCTTCCACCGATGAAACAAAGAAACCAAGCTCCCTCTAAGCTGTGGAGTCTGGTGAGCAAAAATTCAACTTTGTGAGCTAGTGGCATTAAAAGTTGTGAGCGAATGATTTGGCTACAGCATAAATTAGTTTGCTCTGGAGCCCTCCTTCCTGAGCTGAGACAAAAATGTGTGAGCCGGAGGCTAACAAACTGTGAGCTAGCTTACACTAACTCAGCTCAGAAGGAACAGTGCCCCCCATTATTTCCCCACCAGCTCCTCCACTGTCTCCAAGTAAGCAGGGGAAGACGAGGGGAAGGGATGGAATCACCTACTGCCATCATTTCCCCCCTCAGAGCAGTAGAGAGCAAATGGATGGTATAGGCTGTGGGACAGAGCACTGGACTGGAATGGGGAAAGAAGGGGGAACAGCAAGGGGGCAGGCTGGGGAGATAGAAAGCAAGGGGGGCATGAGTGACAGAAAAGAAGGTTGGGGAGGAAGGAAAGGCAGTAGGTATGGGATGCCCCCTTACCACATGTTCCTTGCGGGTCCCTGCTTGTACATGTATAAAAGATAAGGCAGCAAACCTAAGGCCATACTCTGAATGGTTAAGAGGTGGAAATCACATTTTCTAAATTCCACATATATAAAATCTGGCCTTCTTTGTGCCATTGTGTGGATTTCACTATCCACATGGGGTCCAGCTCTTTTAAATTCAATATAGTGATATATATTACAGTGAGAGCTGTTACTGTTCATATGTACAGAAAGAATTAGGGAAACTACCAATGTAATTATAAGTACACATATCTGAGAAAATGCACAAGTCTCCTTTTAAAAATTCAGAATTCAGAACATGCTAGCCAATGGCAATAATACAGATCCATCCGAAAAAGTGTCATTGTGGATTTTGTCTCCTGTTCTCTAAAGATTGTTCTAGCAGATACAATGCTTTCTAAACATTTGCAAAGTTTCTGTACAATTATCAATATGGAAAATATTCATTTTTCCTCCTGGATATATTTTATCCATTTTGGGGTATGATTTGTTTTCTTAATTTCAGAGTCTGCTGCTAAGAAGGCAACAGGATTTCTGTATATTATTATCAGCTGCTGCATCACAAATATTTTTGCTGCAGGTCACAGACATTTAAAAACATGCCCAATGGCCCATTTATAGCATCTGTAAGCCTAACTTAAAGGAAAGATTAAATTATTCCTGGGAGCTATAAACATCAGGCAAATACATTTGGAAAGTGGCTTACTTTAATTAGAAAGGCTTAATATAAATGATCATATAATGAAACAGAACTGATCAGCTGCTATTTGCTGTAACCCCCATATGTATTTCTGAAATGCCCCTTAGCCAAAGCAGCAGCTGCTCCATTGCTGACATTCTCTCTGCAAAGCGTTCCAACTTTCAAAGGTATCGGCTGCAAGGCTACATGGTCTTCTCTAAGATGAGTTAAATAGTTCATGTGTCTTTATATCTCCTACTGTAAAGACTGTTTTATCTTTTAAAGAACACTTTTTTAAAAAGTTTGCAAAGTGCATTACAGTCTGTATTAAGTCTATACAACATCCCTGTAATGTCTGTCTCTACCCTTCACATTTTGCAAAAGAGGTTGAGGGCTAGGCTAGATGCTATGCTAAATACAAGGGAAACTGCTGGTCTTTGTAATTTTAGTAGACACCATTTTTTTCTTGAAGATAGATTCAGGTGGGTAGCCATGTTGGACAGAAGCAGCAGAAGAAAGTTTGAGTCAAATGACACCTTTGAGACTAACAAAGCTTTACACTTTGTTGGTCTCAAAGGTGCCACTTGACTCAAACTTAATTTTTTTTCTTGCTAACAGAAACCAGGATGCAACTTGACACCAAAGGTGCCAACATATATCTACTTGCCCACTGGCACTGTGTACAGGGATGCTGATGAGAAAAGGCCTTAAAATCATGGCCTGAAACCTCTATCCCCCCTTCCCTTTTTATTTTGTAATATCCAGCCTGAAGAAGAGTTCTGAAGAACTTGAGAGTTTGGACACTGCTTTGTGTCATTTTGGTTGGTCCTAATAAAAGGTAATATGTGGATTGTGGTCTGGTTTTGGCTTTGGAATTTGGACCAGTACAGCTACAAACACCTGCGGTCAATTTTAGATGTTACCTGAACATACATGCAATATTACCTCCTGCATGACACTTTTAAAACTGCAAAAGCTGCTTTGTGGGGCAGGGTGTGTGTGTGCTTAACACTGTTAACTACCTCCAGATTTTTCCTTGCACTGGGACTCCAATCAGACTGAATCAACTCAGCTCAGCCAGGAAAGAGAAAGTAGAGGGTTTCCGGGGACTCACGGAAACAAGCATAGGGATGTGAAACGTGATCTTCAGATACTGGGAGTTTGATCTCTGTCCCAACCAGCTATAAGATTCCAAACAATTTATCCAGCCCCATTTCCTGATGTCAACTTCGAAGCCATCCCACTTTTTGATGCCAACTATGGATTAGGCAGGCGGCATACCAGCAAGAAGCCTAAAGCAAGAGCAGGGTGAGAAAGCAATCAGGTCATCTTCAAAGAAATGGAAAAATTGTAAAGCTGCATAGAGGCTGGGAGATGTGGTCCACCTATTTCCCAATGCCAAATACATGGCCCGCTACTCTGCGTAAGTTTGCCTATTCATTCTAGTTTCAGAGAGAAGCTTTGGGAGAATCTACAGCTGTCCATTTCTCCAAATTGTGAAAAAGTTCCAGGGGCAGTGCTGACCTGGGTATGTTCCTTGTAGTGGAGAGAGAGTACTGCAAACTTACAGAATATTGTAATATTTGCTCCAGTTGTAAATGTACTAAGCAAATTCATTTGTAAACAAAACTTTTTTTTAACAAAGTAGTATGTTTTCCCTTCTTCTGGCAAATTAATGAGAATCCCACAAGCTCTGATTCTTTTCTTGAGAAGAGGCATGTTGGACACAGAAAATTTAAGCTAGGTAGCAGATCATATAGTCATTTCCAGGATGTGTTGTGGATTAATGAGCAAATCCATTTTAGGAATTATTCATATCTTCAGGTTTGAAAGCTTTGACAGATCGGTTGATATGATGAATTAGGCCCATTCATTCATGACAATGAAAGCTGTTCCTTATTAAAAAGGATTTATGGCTTCATGGCATTAATATTATAAACATTGTGTTTGTGTCTCTTAACTCATGTGATATGTGGGCAGCCCCATCCTATGCATGATTACAAGCTCCTAGGCACAGTGGGGCAAATGGGGGGTGTCCCATCAAACATCTATCACACCCAGACAGCATTGGATTCTTCTAGGCTCCTTGATAGGAAATAGCACAAGTCAAAGGAGTTAGAGTAGCTGCCATCCAGTAGCCATTCATGTGGTAATGACTGCTGCCCCAGAGAACAAAGAAGAGCCCAGTGTGGCAGGAGAGCACGTAAGCAAATATAGACCTTCACTTCAGCCTTAAATGGTTTTAAGACCCCCACCTTTGGTAAATTTACAGGGGCTGGGGACGCTGCTCTTATGGTTCTGTATAGGCTAGATTTAGTGTAAAGGCAGCTAATACTTGTTATGATCTATGCCTGATAGACCTCTTATTGTTAAGAAAGTGGTATTTGACAGGAGAAAATAAGGGGCTTATTTCCAGAGGTAAGCAAGCATAAATTTTATTTTGCAATTATATCCTACCCCACAGGAATTCACAGAGAAGGCTGTGGTATTTGATCTGAAGATGTAGAGGGAAGGAACCTTGACTGCTGGGCAGCTCAAGCAGGGCTTGATGGAAACTCAGGATGGTTCATAAAAACTTTGGGTCTGAATTTTAAGTCTTCATGCAGTAGCTGTGTTAGTCCATTGCAGCAGAAGCAAAAAGAGTCCTGTGAAACCTTGAAGACTAACAAATTAACTGAAGATAGATTCAGGTTGGTCTAAAGCAACAGAACAAACTTTGAGACCAGTAGCACCTTCAAGACCAACAAAGTTTAATTCTGGGTATAAGCTTTTGTGTGCATGCACCCTTCTAAAGCAGGCTCATTCACTGGTTAGCTTACACAGTTCAAGATGATAAACTTGCCATAGAATCTGCTTCCAAGGTCCTTGTCCAGGTATCCCATCCAGAAAATATGCTGAGTGACTGGAGGGTAGTCCTTTTTAGCGGGGACTTCTGGTGAATATTCTTCTTAGATGCATTCACAATATGCCAGGATCTTATTATTTTAGACTCTAAGGCTGCAGTCACACATACTAAATAATCCACTTTCAATGCTCTTTTGAATCGCTTCTAGTCTATTTTCAGCTGGCCACTTTTTTTTTTTTTAAGCTATTTCACTGCGTTTTTGAAATCTGTCATAGCAAGCTCTCGTGCATGGAAGCTTATGTTAGGGTTGTTTTTTTTAAGTTAGCCTTTAAGATCCCATAAGATTCCCTTTTTTATTTCTGCAACACACGGACATGGTTTACTGTTCCAGATTTATTTATATAGTTTTGTCAGGATGTTGTATTTTTTCCTGAACTTCTCTGGAGGTTCTTCTGTAGGATTGGAGGAGCAGGATCGGTTTAAGACAAAACAGATTTCAAACGCACAGGCGCAAAGCACTTGCCCGTTGCTGAACACGGTCAGCCACCGCTTTTCCTTGAGCTGGAAAGGTTTAAAAGAAGCATAATTAAGAAAAAACAAAACGACCGAACGTTGATTTCTAGAAGCTCTTTTGGATTATTCTTACTTATTATTTATTGTCTCGTTTAAAGTTGACTCCCCCCGCCCTTTCTGCAACGCCGCCGCCTTCGCCTCCCGTTCCAGCCAGGGAAGCATCAGCTCACCAAGCAGCTGTCCCGCTGCTGACATTCCCCCAGCCTGGCATTCCAACTCTCTGAGGTAATGGGGCCGCAAACATAGAGGGCTGTGGTGCTTTCATGACCGCACAGTATCCTTCCGCATGGCTGGAGCAAAGGGGAACGCCCCTAAACGGGGGAAGAACGGGGGGGGGATCCTACGCTCCCGCATCCGTACGGGCCGCTTGCAAACAGCTTCGGGGAGTGGAGAGCCTTGTCCTGCGCGCCCGCAGTCCCGGGGCTTCCTCTGTCACAGGAAGGTGGCTAGCTGGGGAAGCCTCCTCTGGCGTGAGCTCCAGCCTGTGGATCCTCCTTGTTGTTGTTGTGGAGGCAGGAAGTGAGGAATGTTTTCACCGTGACTGACTGAGCGGAGAAGTGCAGGCGGAGATCGCGGGTGCTTTTCGACAGGAAGGGGGTGGGGGAGAGGGAGAGAGAGAGACACCCGAGAAGTCGCTTTCAAAGCAAGACACGTGAAGTGGGGTTCCCCCCCCCCCACCTCTCCAGGGTGCGCCTGGCTTTGTGCAGTGAAAGGAGCCCTCTTCTTCTTGGATGCGTGTTAGCAGGTAAACGGAACCACGGGGGTGGGGGGAGAGAAAGTATGCAGGGATGCTTCTTCTCGTCTTTTATTTCCTCTCTAAATAATACGCTTTCCTATAGATCGTTTACTTTTGAGGCGCTTTCGAGCCACGGATTTAAAGTACCGAATGCTACGGTCCTAAGCGAGCCCGCAAACCAGCCAGGTGGGCATATTTAACCTCCAGGCGAATCTCACTGGCGTTAGTTGGGGTTAATTCTGGGAAGGGCTGGTTAGGATCGGGCTGCCGTGGGTGGGGGTGGTTTGTGGCTTGCCTCAACGGAGCCTTGTCTCTTCGGCACCCTTGTTTGTCTTTTCGCTTGGCAGTGTCTTGGATTGAACTTCATACAAATTTGCAATTAAGTTGGCCTTTCGTCTTGTTCTGCACGCAGGCACTCCAGTGCTTGGAGAGGATTTCTTTGTTACACAGATATACCCGGTTTCATGCATAGGGAAATGTCAAGACGGAGGACTCTCTGTTTACATTGGTGCCGGTCTCTTGTTATTACTTCTGGTGTTTGACGCAAGAACGGGAACATTGCATGTATTACAACTGCATTTCTTTTTGTGGTTGGCAAGACTATTTGAAAATTAATTGGAGTGCCATCCTCCGTTCTTGCCTTTTGCCCATTAATAGAAGAAAATCCATATTTATTCTTTGTTATGTCCATTTACACAGTGAACAGGGATTTGATTGCAGAATCTTTTAACAAGAAAAACCAAAAATTTATAATGAATCCAAGGGAAATGCTTTTTGAGTACCATATGCTACTATTCCTTTCTTTAAATTGTGAAATGGTGATATGGGCAAACTGAAAAGGCAGAAGCCCTGAGTACAGATGGAAAAGTTGAGCTTTTGGAAACAGTAGGCTAAAAGAGAATATAGTATTCAGTGTTCGAGGCCTGCTAAATACAGAATGGATTTGCTCCTGTGGGCACTGTGGAGATATCCTCTTACCGCTTGCAAACTCCCTTAATCGTGCCGATAGACATTATTTTGAAACAGGCGTGTGTGTGTGGAGTGGGGTTAACATGACAGCAGCTGGCAGCAGAAAATAACAGCTGCTCAACAAAACTGGTTGTGCTGCATTTGCACAAATTGTGCTTGGCCAGCATGAAAAGTTGTTGAATAGGTTCAAAGCATTATTCTCCCCCCCCCCCAAGACATTTTCTAATTGGCTTGCTACTAAATACATTTACTCCGGGCATTGTATATGCTGTGTCTTTCATCTTTTGGTAAGTAAAATGGAATATAAATTATGGGTGGAAAATGCCTTGATGACTCATTTTAGAGGGTAGCTATGTTGGTCTGGAGTAGAACAGCTAGATATGAATCCAATAGTACTCTAGAGACCTAGTATTTGGGGGTGGTATAAGCATCTGAGGGGCTGTGGTGGCTCAAGTGGTTAAGACGCTGAACTGCAGACCTGAGGGTCAGTAGTTCAGCAGTTCGAGACCTGAGTGCTGCATGATGGTGTGAGCTCCCATCTCTGGTCCCAGCTCCTGCCAACCTAGCAGTTTGAAAGCAAGAAATTGCAAGTAGATAAATAGGTACCACTTCGGTGGGAAGGTAACAGCGTTCTGTGCGCCTCAGTGTTTAATCATGCCGCCCACATGACCATGGAAAGTCTTTGGACAGCGCTGGCTCTTCAGCTTGGAAACGGAGATGATCCCTAGAGTCGGATTCGACTGGCAAGGGAAACCTTTACCTATAAGCTTCTGAGAGTCAAACTTCCCTTCATCAGATGCAATCTTGTTGGTCTATTAGATGCTACTAGATTTGAATCTAGCTGTTGATGTTTCGTTGTAAGTTGCCCCCCCCCCAACTTGTAAAAAAACATTTCCCACAAGTTAGAAAAAAATGGCTCTTTTATTGGAAATGGCAAGTAAGTGCAAATGTGGTGAGGAAATGCACAGTGAATGTTGTACATCTGTCTGAGATTTTGAACATAATGGACATGCTCTTGCCAAAGTTAAGTACCTTTAAGCCCTGCTCACTTCCATGGAAGAGAGGTGCACTCTGCTCCTATCCAGGTTTCCTGTGAAGTGAGTCCAGCTAATTCAAGTGGGTTTTCTTCCAAGTAAGTTTGCATTACATTGTAGCGTTCGACATGTGCTTCCATTGATTTCAACAGGACTTAAAAGTGCTTAAGTTGCAGGATTGTGTTATATAACAGATAATCAAGGCCCATTAAGAATTCCACTGCTGAAAAAGAAACACCAAAATGTTGCTAATATTTCAGGTATGTTTCCAAGTGGGTCAGTATTCGGATTGTGAATTGACCCGGGGGGGGGCCCCCCAAAACGCCCACAGTATATAAAGTTAAAGGTTCCCTTGCTCGAAAGCCAGTCGAATCCGACTCTAGGGTTGCGGTGCTCATCTCCGTTTCAAAGCCGAAGAGCCAGCGCTGTCCGAAGACATTTCCGTGGTCATGTGGCCGGCATGACTAAACACCAAGGCGCACGGAACGCTGTTACCTTCCCACCAAAGTGGTCCCTATTTATCTACTTGCAATTTCTTGCTTTCGAACTGCTAGGTTGGCAGGAGCTGGAACTAGAGACGGGAGCTCACTCCGAAACCCAAGCAGACTTTTAAAAAACCTAATACTGTAACTTCTTTACATTGTGCTTCTTTACGACCTTGTAGTGTTTTCCTTCAAAGGTGGTACATCTTGTGGTGGTAGAAAGTATGGTCAAGTCGCAGGCAATTTATAGGACCCTGTGGGGTTTTCAAGGCAAGAGACACACAGAGGTGGTTTGGCGTTGCTTGTCTCTGCATAGCGACCCTGGTCTTCCTTGGTGATCTCGGACCCAAGTATTAATCAAGGCTGACCCTGCTTGGCTTCTGAGATCTGATGAGATCAGGTTAGCCTGAGCCGTCCAGGTCAGGGCATCTAGTACATCTAGTACCAAGGCCAAAAGTCCCATTGCTAGGAACGGATTTGTTCTTTGATAAATATGCAGGAGAGGCCGGCAGAATGCTACATTTCTGGCTGTTTTGCTTGTGTGTGTGCGTAAAGTGCCGTCAAGTTGCAGCCGATTTATGGCGACCCCAGCAAGGGGCTTTCAAGTCGAGAGAAGCAAGGGTGGTTTGCCATTGTCTTCCTTGGTGGTCTCCCATCCAAGTACTAACCAGGCCTGCCCCTGCTTAGCTTTCAAGATCTGATGAGATCGGGCGGTACCATGCCGCTTTTCCTCCTGCAGTTTATGCTTAGGTGTATGGTATTTTCTGCAGTGAAGAGCTAAATGTGGGAGCCTCATCAATGGAATCTAAAGAAGGAAATGGATTATATTGTTTGCTGGTATTCCAAGAGGACCCTGAGGGTGGAGGTCCACATCTCCTTTCCTCCAGATCCCTAAATAAGGGCTGCTGCAGACTGAATGGGCTGTGGGTGGTGGTGCTAGAGGTATGGGTATTGCCTCTGTTTGCCTGAACGAAGAGAATAGTTCTAGCTGGTGTTCCACATAGAGATATGGCATCAGCAGCAGTAGTAGTAGTATGTTGGACTGGGAGCTGGGAAATCTAGGTTTGAATCCCCACTCTGCCGTGGAATCTTCCTTGGTGATCTTGGGCCTGCCACGCTCTCTCAGCCCAGCCAACCTCACAAGGTAACATATGTACATATGAAGCTGCCTTATACTAAGTCAGACCGCTGGTCCATCAAGGTCACTCTTGTCTATTCAAACTGGCAGCGGCTCTCCAGGGTCTTTAACTAGAGATGGCAGGGATTGAACTTGGGACCTTCTGCTTGCCAAACAGATGCTGTACCACTGAGCTATATCAGTTCCTACTGCACTGGCCTGCATCCTTTCTGGTATCAAAAGCAACTCCATTCCCACACACTCTCTACTGCTACAGATTGTGCCAGGTTCTTTCCCTTGCTTTCAAAGGCCAGAAGACGCATCTTAGGCACGCATGCACCATCAAGACTAGCCCCAAGGGCTTCATGCACAACTGCCAGTTTGCTTAGCTGACATGGCACAGGGCTGGACCAGGCACCTGGGATATTTTTTGCAGCAGTGGCCGGCATGGCTAGTGAGGAAATGGAGGGAGAGGGAAACTGGTAACTTTCAAGGAGAGGACGCATAATTCCTCATGGGACTGCTTGTCTGGAGACCAACACAGGCTGAGGCAGAGGAAGGGAATCTTAAATGTGAAGATCCTCGTAACTTCATGTCTCTGATGAAATGAGCTCTGACTCTTGTACCCTTATGCTGTAATAAATGTTTTTAGTCTATGAAGTGCCACTGGACTTCTGCTTCATTTTGCTGCAATAGAGTTAACATGACTGGGCCAATCACACACTCTCAACCTATCATACCTCACCGTATTTTTGTGAGTATAAAGTGGAGGAGAGGAGAACAGTGTAACCCAATTTGGGTAACCATCGGGAAGAAAGGCATAGTGTAAATAAATAAAGGGGTAAGTGTTGTATTTTAAGAAGATGGGTGATATCTCACAAGACCCTCAGACTATTATTACCCACGAAGCATCATTCTTCTGAGTCAGACAGTTGGGCCTTTTGAGATAAGTATTGTCTGCTCTGAACCTGGCTCTCCAGGCTCTCTGGAAGAGGTCTTTCACATCACCTGCCACCTGATTGTTGTAGTCTGGAAATGCAGGGGATTGAACCTTGGGCCTCCGAATACCAAGCAGGTGAGCTATGGCCCCTTCCCTCATATGTTCATAGCAATACAAGTCTGGGAATGTTTGTATGACTCTTGGATTCTCTAACAAATGGTGGTGTTTGTCCATCTCCTTCCTGCCCTTCCAGAAATGGTGCCAGTAGAGAAAGCCCTAACAGTACTGTGTAAGGACATTTCACTCTGGCTGTAACTCCAGTCATTTACCATGTATGCCGCTTTAATTGCATATTTAAATGCAAAAGAAAACATAAAGGTGATGAGGTTCCTATGTGTTACACTTAAATTCTGTGTTCAGCTCTCCAAGTACTTTTCCATAAATGTCTGTGATTCCCTTACAGTTTTTGGAATTTAGCAAAATCCATTTAGCTACACAAATAAACAAAAAACAAATCCCCTTTTGTCTCTACAGTACCCAAGCAATGTTGATATAATGATACTAAAGGCCTTGAAGGTCCCAGGGGAGCTGATATGATTAAGGGAAAGTTTCCTGTTCAAATGTCATTCAAGAACATAACATCCTGCTGCTGGATCAGACCAATGGCCCCACATCCTGTTTCCCACAGTGGCCAGCCAGATGCCCTGAAAAGCCCACAAGAAAGGGAGCAGAGGCAAAAATCTCCCCCTGTTTAGATGGGTAGGTGTGTTCTTCACACCATGCATAATTCATTAACCTCTAGAGGCCAGCAACCTTTTATAATGACAGAGCCAAACTCTCTCAAAATTCAGAGCAAGAGATCAACAGAATACCACTATAATAAAGCCCATGTGCATGACTGAAAGTATACAGTTTAAGATTGATAACTGACATGTTGAATAAAGGTTTTGCAGCTCAAACTCTGGTTGTTGCAGGTCCTTTATTAGGGAGCGGGACATATTAGGTCTCACAATAATGAATATACATATGAACATACTACCTATATACACTGTTTTAGAACACTGGTATAAATCTGTGCATAGCTCACATTTGGATTACCGGCAGCTGTTCACCTCTACCACTTCCCTTTCTGTAAAGCATCTCTAAGAAGCCCTTTGATCCCATAAAAAAATCTTTGCTGGCTATTCCCTTAATCTCCTGGTTATTTTGGCACCCCACTTACTCCTCCTATATACCTTAACTTAAATGTTTTGCTTTCTTTTATTGTCATCCATACTGAACCAGATCTGGCTGTGGAGGCATAGGCTGAAGGCCTCTGCTTCTATATCTATTTCTCCATAGTTGTCTTTTATGGTTTTGTTTGCAGTAAACTGAAAAGCCCCAAATTCTTTCACCTTCTGTGGCAAGGGAGGTGTTCATTTTAGTTGCCTTTTCCTGCGGCTGTACACCACAAACTTGTTCAGTGGCTTTAGGCAGGCCACTCTTCTCTTCGCCTTACCCTCTTTCTCTGCCATTTATAATTTTTTTGTTTTTGTTTTGTGGCATCAAGTCACATCTGACTTACATAACCCTGGCCCTGGTCACACGGGCCGGATATTGCGCGGGGGGGGAGGCGTGGCTGTTTGCCCCGGAGTGAACTACCACGTGGCCGCCGGATCAAACGTCCCACCGACGTCCCGTAGTTCAGGGGGAGGTGCCGATCATACGTCAGTCCTGTGGCGCGGCAAAGAAGTGGCGCAGCGGGGGTTGTGGGTTTTTTTTTGTAACCGAAGTGTGCGCATGCGCCATTGGGTGCTTGTGCGCATCCCGTGGAGACTTGGGAAAAAAACACCTTTTAGCAACGAGACATGGGTGGGCGCCGGATGCCACGAGCTACCACCTGAAACATGATCAGACACCCGCCCCTGCACCACGGTTTCCGAAAACTAGTACCTCGGAGGTACTAGTTTTTCACGGCGCATCTTTGGCGGGAAGCCTCGGGTTCGCCACGGGAGCTCTACGCTTCCCAGATGTTGCGGTTTGATCGCGCCCAGAAAGTCCACCTATCTTCCATCTCTGTAGCTTGGCTAATGCTCCGTGTGACCGCAGCCCCTGTAGGGTTTTCAAGTCAAGAGATGTTCATAGGTGGTTTGTCATTTCTCATGCTTCGGGTTGCAACCATGATGTTTCTTGGTGGTCTCCCATCTAAATGCTGGCCAAGGCCAACCCAGCTTAGCTTCTGAGATCTGACGAGGTCGGGATAGCCTGGGCTATCCAGGTCAGGGCTGCATTTGTAATACAGGGATATTAATCCTAGCCTACGTGAAGGGCCCTGAGCAGTTAGGGAAAGTGCTGTGCAAAGAAGCTATATATTTTTCAAGCTGGGTTTTACAAATTATTGGCATTGTGAGTTATCAAAAGTTGACCACCTCACCTGTTCCACAGCCAGTGTGGTGTAGTAGTTGAGAGTGTTGGACTAGTATCTGGGAGATGCAGGTTCAAATACCCACTCGGGCCATGGAAGCTCACTGAGTGATCTTAAGCCAGTCACACCCTCCCAGCCTAACCTATGTTACAGAGTTGTTGTGAGGATAAAATGGAGAGGAGAATGTTGTAATCAGCTTTGGGTCCCTGTTGGGAAGAGAGGTTGGGGGAATAAATGAACTAATTCAATAAAATTAATCGCACACTCTCTTTTCTTCTTCTGCAGGATTGTCATGTCTGTTTCCTGTGCTCCGAACGTGGAGGAAAACTCACCGGTCTTTAATGGCTGCCGCCGCTGGTTAATCGTCTGGGGACTTCGCAGCTCCTGACTGTCCCGGATGGTTTTCTGTGACTTGCTGTGAATGTGCTAGGAAAGAAAATGCCACTGCCTTTTGGGCTGAAGCTGAAACGAACTCGACGCTACACTGTGTCTAGCAAGAGTTGTTTGGTGGCCCGTATCCAGCTGCTTAACAATGAATTTGTGGAGTTCACGCTGTCGGTGGAGAGTACCGGGCAGGAAAGTTTGGAGGCTGTGGCACAGAGGCTTGAACTCCGAGAGGTAGGCAGCATGGCAGATGGCTGTGAGAGTCTCCCCATTGGGTTGGAGTCACCGGTGCTGTGCCCTGCTCTGGGGTTCTACCCAGCATGCATTTTCTTCTGTCTATGTTCATATACCCAGAAGCAGGCTGGTGCAAATGGTAGACAGATTTGGCGGAGGACCTGCTGTAACGAGAGCTATTGTTAGCCGTTAGAGTCATGGACTAGGGTATGGGAGATGCAGATTCGAACCTCCACTCTGCCGTGGAAGCCAGCCCCGTGACCTGAGGGCAGACCCGCATTCTCAGCCTAACCTGCCTCACAGGTGTTTGTCGTGAGGATTAAAATGCGAAGGAGAATGTTCATATACCCAGAAGCAGGCCGGAGCAAATGGTAGACAGATTTGGCAGGAGGACCTGCTGTAAGGAGAGCTATTGTTAGCCGTTAAAGTCATGGACTAGGGTCTGGGAGATGCAGATTCGAACCTCCACTCTGCCGTGGAAGCCAGCCCCGTGACCTGAGGGCAGACCCGCATTCTCAGCCTAACCTGCCTCACAGGTGTTTGTCGTGAGGATTAAAATGCGAAGGAGAGAATGACATTAGCAGCTGCTTTGGGTCTCCTTTCAGGAGAAAAGTAGGATAGAAGTATCTAAATAAAAACTTTTAACCTCTAGCATCTTAATTGTGATGTGACCCTTCATGGACTTGGAGGCTATTTCATCAGGTGCGTGTTACAGTGGGTGGAAGCATTACAAAGAGAGAGTTGCATACACACATACTGTTTACATTTAGTGTATTTCTAATTTCCCCACTGGTGACCCTCAGATCAGCTATGAGAAATGAAGATTGGGGGAGGGGTGATCTGTGTAAGGTTCTCTGAAGATATGTAGGAATATGTGGTGTTACGTCACACACTGTGGTGGTGCTGCCCCTCGGATCATATCGGTAACTCTTGCTTCTGGAAGATTACCTAACATTATAAATGTTCTGGTGTGGGGAATCATGGTCACTGCATGCATCCTGTTTTGTGATAAGGGAACAGCCTGTGCTGAGCTAAATTGAGGAAGGAAACTAATGTGAGATGACCACATTGGAAAGCTCCTAGTTTATATTGTCACAAGACGGACTCATTTTGGCAATGGTGCTCTAGTGAAAGCATGAATTAGAAGAGCCAGTAAGGTGTATAAACACATGAAGCTTCATTATACTGAGTCAGGTCCTCTGTCTGTCTAGTCCGGTATTGTCTCTTTGGACTTGTAACAGCTTGCTAGAATCTTTTCCAGTCTCAGGAGCTGAGAGCTTTATATGCAGATGTTTGGATTTGAACCCTGGACCTTCTGCTTGTAAAAACTAGGCTCTACCACTGAGGATATTAACAGGGCTGTGTGTATCCTGTCCAAGCACAGAATTTAGAATCAGCTGCAGAATTCAGCATCAGTTTTGTTAAAGAAATTGGGGTCTGTGTGTCTGTAAGTAATTATATATGCCCATGTATGTATGCAAGCGTATATATAATTCATTAATGGCCTAAAGTGATGATGGTCTTCATGTAGATTAGAAATGGGTGGTCTCATACTGATTGTCCTCCAGTCTGAGAAAAGATGGAACACCAAAATAAGCGGGGGAGGTTCTGTTCTGGATGTGTGTCCAGGCTAGACCAGGGATGGGTAGGTGGGTAGATATGACTTCCCCACCTTCTTGGTGTATTCAGCTTCAGCAGAAACAATTTGTAACCCTATGTTCTTGTCATCTTATTGCAAAAAGGACATTGCAGATCTGGGGAAAGCACTGAAGAGAGCAACTGAGATGATTAAGGGGCTGGAGCACCTTCCCTGTGAGGAAAGACTGAAGAGTCTGGAACTGTACAATTTAGAAAAGAGACAACTAAGGGGCAACATGATGTAGGGTTATAAAATTATGCAGACGGTAGAGAGAGTGGACAGAGAGCTGGGGTTGCCAACCCCCAGGTTCCAGCAGGGGTTCCCCCACTTTTGGGAGCTGTGATCTGCTGCTGACCAGCTGGGTACCTGGCAACCCTACAGAGGATACCTGGCAACCTTACAGAGAGTACTTTTTCTCCCTCTACCATCATACATGGGCATTCTGTGAAGTTGACGGGCAGTAGATTCTGGATGAACAAAAGGAAATACTTATTTACACAGTGAAAGATTAAAATGTGAAATTCACTGCCAGAAGATGTAGTGATGGCCACAGGAATAAACAGCTTTAAAAGGGGATTAGATAGATTAATGGAGGACAGGTCTATCAGTGGCTACTAGCCATGGTGTCTAAAGGGAACCTCCACATTCAGAGGTACTAAACCTCTGAATCCCAGTGCCAGGAGGCAATATCAGGGGAAGGCCTCAACCTCTATGACCTGTTGTTGGACCTCCATAGAAAATGGTTGACCACTGTGTGAGATAGGATGCTGAACTAGATGGACCACTGGTCTTATCTAACAGGGCTCTTGTTTTGTCCTTCTGTTATGGTTCTGGATATAAGCTTAAAAACCTGTGAGTAACACTCAGTGAAAGTTTAGAATCCAAACTGGGTCCAAGGAAGAGGAAGACCTCCACTGGTTGCAGAGTGTGTAATTATCTGGCAATCTGCAGTGTTCCTTCATCCATTTACATGATAAACAGAAGCAGATAACCCCAAATTAGCAAAATATGGTTCATTTGAATGATTAAATTTTTCAGTGTGGAATTTGATTGTTAGCATTCTTTTTGCATCAACAACACAGATCAGGTGGTCTTTGCATGGGAAAATAAACACAACACACTTCAAATGTCATCTCAGGGGTCCTTTTTTCTCTCTCCTGAGGTTTCCTCCATGTAGGAGAAACGTTTTATAGGCAGTAACCCTTGGGTGTGCAGTGAAATGTGGAGTGCTGGGTACAGATATTGTTGATGCTCCTTGTATGTGCTTGTGGTTGTCTGGTCTTCACATTGTTGCTTCTTGGACTTGCAGTAGCCTTGCTACCCTCTTAATTTTCTCCTACTCTGCCTTTTTATTCTATTTTTGAAGTGGAATTGCTACTGTCAGGAATTGCAACAGTGGCGTAGCTCTACCTAGCAGCAGCTGCAGTCCACTCCACCCAAAGGTCTGGGATGTATGTCCTTTCTGTCCAGTGAAGGGTCTGGCTAGATATTTGAATCACATTGGTGAGGGTGGGACAGGGTTTTTCTACTTCTCCAAAAACTTTGTTTCCAATGGAAAAATTGAATATATGGGAAGCACTAAAATAAAACCCCAAACTCCTGCAATGAATCCTTTCAGAATGAGTAAAATGTGTTTTAAGAAGAGAGAGGAAGAGGAGATTGGATTTATACCCCGCCCTTAACTACCTGAAGGAGTCTCAGAGCAGCTTACAATCACCTTTTCCTTCCCCTCCCCACAACAGACACCCTGTGAGGTAGGTGGGGCTGAGAGAGCTCTTTCCAGAACTGCTTCTGAGAGAGCAGTTCTGAGACAACTGTGACTGACCCAAGGTCACCCAGCAGGTGCATGTGGAGGAGTGGGGAATCAAACCTGGTTCTCCCAGATTAGAGTCCACACTCTTAAGCACTACACCAAATTGGCTCTAAGTTAAATCAACTGAGGTGTCACCACAGAAAGGCCTGCCTCTCATGGCTACCTCTCTTATTTCAGAGATGTTTGTTGAGGCAATTTAAGCCAAGACAAGAAGAAAAGATTTGAGAGGAAGATACTATTTAAGCTTGTGGTGTTACTGGTAGATGATGCCCCCTCTGAGAAGCCATTTCTGGAGCTGGGAGAACCCCCTCATTCACTGAATTTTCCTCTCCTTTCTTTCCCCTTTTAAAATAATGTTTTGTTCCTCAACATATTGGGAAATGGTAGGCAGTTCCTTGAAGTGAAGTTACGAAATCAGATTTAGGAGTAAAAACCAGACTGTTGAACTTGAACAAGCGTTCCTCCCCTCAAAACACATTCTTGCATGGATTATTTTGGCAGGAAAATAATTTTGTAGCAAAAGGCAGACATAGATGGTGTGGAAAATAAATGTCACTGTTAAAAACAATGTTCAGGACAAACAGAAAAAAAACACTTTTTGCTGCCCACAGGTGTGAATTTTTCCTGGACATTTGCAGGCTATTGTATCCTCTTTAAATCTACCCATTAGTTGTTCCAGCTGCCTCCTGTTGTCTGACCTAGGTGGGCAGCTGTGAGGAACAGGACTGCCTCAGTTTGAGCATCTTCCCCACCTGTTTTGAATGCTCAGCACCCAATAGAAAAGAGCAAGAGTCCAGTAGCACCTTAAAGACTAACAAAACATGTGGCTGTGAGCTTTTGTGAGTCACGAAAACTCATATCTTGCCACATACGGTATTTTGTAAGTCCTTAAGGTGCTAGTGGACTCTTGCTCTTTTCTACTGCTACAGACAGACATGGCTACCCATCTTGATCTGACACCCAGTATTTCTTGTTAAGATAATTATATAAATATCTATGTAAGCAGAAATAGATCAATAGATATAGACTGTGTTTATTACTCTCTATATAAGCAGAGATAGATCATAGATAATAAAACATAAACATATATTTATTTACAATGTCCTTTATTATACCAGTGTGGTGTAGTGCTTGCAAAGGTGTCAGACTCATTTGTTACGAGGGCCAGATCTGACATAAATGTCACTTTGTCAGGCTGGGCCATGTAGGCCATAAAATGTAATTCCAGGTACTGGAGATATAAAGTTTATAAAGGATAAAGGCAAACCCAATTAACGGTATTATTTTTTACTCAACATACAAACAAATGCAATTGATTTACTGGAGAATCCACAACAGCCCCAATAAATGTATTTAATCATCTGCAAGACTAGTTCCCCCCCCCCCAAAGGATCCCATAGAAGGGGGGTTAGCTTACATTTCCATACAAATCAGTTACTTTCTGTGCATATAGCACTTTAAGGAGATGAGCCATCATCCTTGCAAGTAAATAAGGTAGTTTTTCGGCAGCCTCCCCATACACCCTGCCTCAGCAGCCGAGCACAGCTACAGTCCGTCTCTCACCCTTTGTTTCCTCTCTAACCCCATCCTACCTCTGATGAACCCGAGGAGGCATACCGGCTCCCCCCTCCACCGCCCCATCCCCCCACCAACCCTATGAGGTGGGCCAGTCTGAGCGACAGGCCCTGGGTGACCCAGACAACAGGGTAGGGGCTGAGGAGGAGGGAGGGGGTCTGAACCTGCCTCTCCCAGATCTCCCACCCCCCAGTTCTCATCCCTCTTGTGTTTCCCACAGAAGTGGCGGGGCTGAGGAGAAGGCCTGATGGATAGGCTGTTTCCAAAACCTCCAGGGGGTGCTTTTTGTCCTCCCACAACCCCTTTTCCCTCATGGGCTGAGAAAAGGTGGGGGGGGGAGAAGGGAAGTCACTGTCCCCCACCCGCCCCAACACTCACTCTGCCTCCTGGCTCTGCAAGCTGTTCAGACGTGCAGCGACATCATCGGTGAGCCTTTTTTCCTTTGTTCCTCCACTCGTTTCTGAGGCCAGGAAGTCTTTCCCTTCAGAACAGCATGCAGAAGACGGCCCAGTTGACTCCCAATCCACATGCCGGCCGGCCTTCTCCTCTCTTTCCCACTGGCCCTGGCCCTTCGTTGGACAACTGCCACTCTGTGCACCCACTCTCACCAACCCGCCTCATGGTCGCCGTTTGAAAAAAAATGCAAAGCCAGTTGGTGCAGCAGTGGCAGCACCAGCCACTTGGCACTGTCCCCCTGTAGTGACTTCTCCAATCCTCGCTGAGCTGTAGTCAGAGGAGGCAAGAGGGGAAAAAACTCCATGCCTCCATACCTTCTGTTTCATTCCCCTCACACTATTTTACCTCATTCTTAGCCCCACCCCCTAGCCATTTCCTTTCTGTTTCTTGACACCTTCGACCACACATGCACCTCACCATGTGCGTCTTCTTGCTCACTTCCTCCCCTCAAGCAGTCTCCTGCCTTCTCTCCCTTGTACCAGTTGCTCACAAACCAGGTAAGAGCCCTGGCTGGGCTGGCTACAGCCCCCGAGCTGTATGTTTGACACCCCTGGTTTAGAATGTTGGATTAGGCATCCTGGAATTCAAATTTCTGTTCTGCCTTGGGCCTGTCACTCTCTCTGTCAACCTAGCCTAGATCACTAGGTTGGTGTGAGGATAAAATGGGAGAACGAAGTGCTGGATGTCATCCTGAGATTCTTGGCGGAAAGGCAGGAAAAAAAATGTATTGGACAGATTAATTTGCCTGTAACCCAGCTCATAATTGTGCTTGGTTTCGTGTGTGGTGTATAAGTTTTTAACATTAACATTTAACAATAATCTTCTATCTTATTCCATAGTTGGCCCCAGGTTGTGGAACAAAAAATCTGCAGCTTGGTGTAGTGGTAAAGAGCGGTAGACTCTAATCTGGAGAACTGGGTTTGATTCCCCACTCCTCCACATGTAGCCGACTGGATGACCTTGGGCCAGTCACAGTTCTCTCAGAACTCTCTCAGCCCCACCTACCTCACAGGGTTTCTGTTGTGGGAAGAGGCAGGGAAGGCGATTGTAAGCCGTTCTGAGACTCCTTCAAGTAGTGAAGGGCAGAATATAAAACCAGCACTACTACTTCTACTATTACTACTATTACTTCATCATTATCAGGCTATGCAGGACAGCACTGTGGGGGCTGCTTGGTTCTGATCAAATGGTCCCCACAGTGTGCAGTATTGCTAGGACTGCTCAGCTTAGCTTACCTCTTGGGCACTTTAACATCCCATTCAGCCTCAGCTAAGAGTCCTTCCTTATACTTCCTTTGCGTTGTGGGCTTCTGTGTTGCAAAAAGTAGTGGGGGATGGTCAAGGCTCAGTGGGGTGAGGCCGTGGCTCAGTGATGAAACATCTGGTTTGTGTGCAGAAGGTCTCAGGTTGAGTTCTTGGAATCTCCAACAAAAATGGATAAGGTACCGTACTTACTGGTGGTGGAAAATGCTGTCAAGTCGCAACTGATTTGTGGTGACCCTGTAGGGTTTCCAAGGCAAGAGATGAACGAAGGTGGTTTGCCATTGCCTTCCTCTGTGTAGGAACCCTGGACATCCTTGGTGGTCTCCATCCAAGTACTAATCAGGGCAACCCTGTTTAGCTTCCAAGATACGGTGAGATTGGACTCGCCTGGACCATCCAGTTCAGGGTAGATAAGATAGTAGTTGATGTGAAATGCCTCACTGAGGTTTCGGATAGCTGCTGTCAGACAGTCAGAGCAATGACTTTGATAGTACAGTGGTCCAACTCAGTATAAGGCAACTTTGTATATACATTTCATGTGTCCAAGTTCTGGACCATGTAGAATAGTCACTCTGCAGCTCATCCTCCTGCCTGCATTACTCTGCCTGTCATTGGGAGAAGCAGCAATGAGGACCTTCCCATATGGCTTAGTAAAGGTAAGCCTGTTGTAGGGGGAGGAAGTCAGAGCTTGTCCCTCAAGGACAGGGAATAAAAATTAGGACTGGGCAACAATGCAACCAGAGTTCCAAAAGGGATGTGACTCAGGAACTAGAGAAAAAACAGGGAAAGCTTGTGAAAGGAGACTGGGATGCTTGGGGCTACAGGGAGTGGCAGAGGCCTTGAAGCATTAAATGGTGGCAGGAACTGGAAGTGATAGGGATTAGGAGTAAGGAGGCAGCTGGGATCATCGGGGTTTATTACTAAAGTGTGGGATCCAATAGCTAGCACATAATTTGGGATATGTTCATCCTGCCTAGCTGCAACCCCCCCCCCAACAATACTTTACCCACATATGTTCATTGTTGGGTGAAGGCTTGGAAGCCAGGGTGAGACCGGGGGTGCAGGCGAGGGAAGAGTCTCTTCTGTGATGAATGTTCTTCCTCCCCACCGGCAAAATCTGCTGTCTAATATCAGCCACCACACCTGCTCATTTTGTCTTCCCTTCAAAATACTTTGAAACCTGAATAAATTATGCAGAGTACACTCGTCAAGGTAAATGGGTGTATATTAATTTAGCCTGAGCATGGAATGTTGTGTAGAATTGAGCTGGTATTTTGCCCCATACCACCCTGTCTGCAGTGAAGGACGGAGACTTGAGCAATCTGTTTTCTGTCTCCGGGCCCATCTTCGTTTTGGTGTGTGTTTCTACTCTTCGGATGTTATAAACATGATGACGGGGAAAGCTAGTTACCAAAACCGAAGTTCTACTGCAAAGCACATTTTGTGGTATTTGCAGAATGTGAATTGGAGGGAATGTAAATATAATCTGGATCTTTGGTGGCACACCCAGGCCAAGTTGTAAACATGCCTTCATTAAATTCCACGAATTAGTGTGGGCAGAGTGCAGAGACGAAGGAAGGAAGGACAGTCATATTTTGCTGTTGGAATATGCTCAAGAAACTAAACACTCCCAAAGGAAATGCGTGCCAAAAAACATGCTATACTTGAGGCAAAACTTGCTGTGACGCAGGATGCCATCTCTTGTTCTCTCCCACTGAATTTTTATTTTAAATTTAAAAAAATAGCCTTGAGAGGCTGGAGGAGCAGCTTGGGGGGTAGGAGTTACTCTTTCCCTTTTGCCTACTGAAAAGTCTTCCCCAAGCCGAAAGCCAGAGTAATGTTGGGGCTTGGATCCACCAGGAAATTTCCACACGTGCTCGAGTCCCTGCTCAAGCAGAAGTGTGCAAATTAGATGGTGCTGGTCACCTGCACTAAGTTAACTTATACCTGCTGTATCTCCACCTTCTCCCCCTGCTTCTGCAAGGCATTGTGCAAGTGACTTCTGGACACAATAAGAAACTGCTTATGTTTCTCCTCACACATGGCTGGATTCAGCCCAGGGTCTGAGAGACTACAGTTCAAATCACTCTTTGGGTTGATGGTAATTGCAAATGTGGGTCTCTATGAGCCTTGAGGTATCATTGCTGTAGCATGTATAGTGTCATGATAGCAATGGGTGCTGCCAGGGTTCGCTGGTGGAACTTCCATTTGCTGCCAGACCATTCCTAGGTGTGAAGTCGTTTGTCTCTGGGAAATGAATGACTTGGGTCTTCCCTGCCAGTTGGCTTCCCAAGTCACTTTCCCTCATGCCTCTTGGGTCACCACTGTATTTGCATGACTTTGTGATGCTTGGCTGTCACTGGCTAAAGAATAATCTTGCCAGGCAATCCTCATTGTAAATTTCCAATCTACTGGGAAGCTTAAATAAACCTGTATCTTTTGTCAGTAAATTCGTTAGCTGTGGTCTGAAGGTGGAGGGCTTAGAACTGTTCCCTAAGCACTCTGGAGCTTTTCAACAGTGTATGACCTGCACTGGTTGAGCTCTGTAGCTTGTTCTGTATTCGGGAAAAACAGAATGTGCCAGAATGGATCCTGGCAGTCATCTTAAACAAACAAATTGAAAACAAGCAAGTCTCTCTGTCCTAACACCCTACTTGGACTGTGTAGGAGAATGCTTATTTGTATTTTTTCCATTTTATTCTCTCCCCCCCCCCCCAGTTTTATAATGAATACCTGCTGAATAACTGTGATTCATTTTGCCTACCTATGTCAACGCTTTGAATAGCACCAAGTATAGAAGTTTGTTTTGCTTTTTACAAGTGGAGGCTTCGAATAAAGCCCTCTGGTCACCTAAAAGAATTGGCTTGTGACATCTTAGAGTTCTTATAAGTTGTGGGCCCTTGGCAGGATAAGAGAAAGCTGGGCTAGAAGTGAGGAACTTGGTCTGGAAAGCACTCTTCGTATTCCAGGCTTGGTTTCTGTATCCATTATGTTGGGGGTGGGTGACTTTTTGTGGCTAAATACCCAGACTGAGATACCATCTGATTGTACTTTTTATTATGCTGATGCTACTAATGCCTTGCCATTGCTCCATGGTCTGTACTAGCACTTTATGTTGTGTTTTATATTATATTATATTGATTCTTTGTTTTATCTGTTTACAAAATTTTATGTAAGCTGCCCTGAGCCTGCTTCGGCGGGAAGGGCAGGATATAAAATAAATAAATAAATAAATGGCAAAGGGGAAAGGACCCCCCCCCTCTTCACTCCTGGTCACAATCTTCCAAGGTTACTTCTTGTTTTAAAAAATAGGGA
>NW_015161409.1:652213-692497 GCF_001447785.1 Gekko japonicus
GGGAAAGAGACAGAAAAATCTGTGTTGCATTCAGTTTGGCTGTTCCTGGCAGGGACTCTGTCATGTGAACTGGGAGCTTCAGGGCCTCAGGCTCAGATCTAGACAGCCAAACAACCCAGGACCAGTGTTCCCTCTAAGCTGAGTTAGTGTGAGCTAGCTCACAGTTTTGTAGCCTCCAGCTCACACATTTTTGTCTTAGCTCAGGAAAGATGGCTCCAGAGCAAACTAATTTTATGCAGCAGCCAAACTACCTGCTCACAACTTTAATGCCAGTAGCTCACAAAGTAGAATTTCTGCTCACAGGACTCCACAGCTTAGAGGGAACATTGCCCAGGACTGTTTGTATTCATACCTCAGAGCTTTCTTCAGGCACAGTACTTTAAGGCCAGGTTCCTGGCTTATATTCAGGTTTAGCTACCCATTGTAGTTGCTTGTCGTTACTATTTGAAGTCAGGACTAGATGTTGGAGAATCTCGCACTAGGATTCTGCTTGATGTTGAACAAGATCATGGATAGAGAGAACACTTCAGGAATCTGGTGGGAATGGAAAATCAGTTGGATGTGGCTATCCTTTAATATA
The DNA here is from genome assembly GCF_001447785.1 of Gekko japonicus. Taxonomy (NCBI): domain Eukaryota; kingdom Metazoa; phylum Chordata; class Lepidosauria; order Squamata; family Gekkonidae; genus Gekko; species Gekko japonicus. The sequence goes on from NW_015161409.1 coordinate 652,794, forward strand.
AGCTATATAGGAAGGACGTATCTGCTTCAAATATTTTAAATAAATACCTGGGGTGGAATAGTTCTGTATGTCTGACACACATTCAGACTTTTGAAATCTCAGTACCAGGTTTGTTGGTCAATTTAATTTTTATGGCTATTAGGCTACTTTAAATATAACAATTGGAACTACTAATATAATAATTTCATTATTTCAATTAATGGTTTTTATTTAGAATAATTAGAATGAATATGGCCATACCTGTGGCCCATCATTAATACCAGCAACACAATTGCAAACATATAAGGTAATTCTAGTTTGAAAAAATCAATTGTTAAATTAATAAGGATTTGGTGTACATTTGGAATAATAATTTGAGTTTCTTTTCCCCTCTTCTCCCCCCCTCTATATTTTTATAATTTCAGGATACAACATCTGGTTTTAAAATAAGTATACTAAAGAACCTGTATACATTTGTTTGAATGTGTGTCTATAAAATGTTGTATAGTGACCACTGAGGAAGGCCCTTTGAGGCCGAAACGCGTTTGGTCCTTAGTTGGAAAGTGTGGACCCATCATGTGTATTAATATTTGATATGTTTTTATTAGTCTGATACTTGAAAAAAATTTTAACCCGAATATATTTTAATATGTGTACACCCTAATAAATTTTGCATTTTTTAATATATATGGTCAGCTTAACCCTTTTGGTTCGCAGGAATAGTTCTGTATGCCAGAGGGCATAGAGACCAGTAAACAAAACAAACTTAAGAAGAATAAACTCCCCCAGAGTCATTTTAGGTGGAAATACTAGGCTTGAAAGGTAATTTAATATTGGAGATGTACTGGGGTGATCTTGAAATGGCAAGAGAAAATTAAGCGAGGGAATCAAAATTGTTTGATAATGGGTTAAATAACAGGAAGCAAGAAAGTATTTAACTCATTCATAAATTATCTGGAATTGGGATGGAACAGTGAGGTGGCCAAGTTCGCAGATGATGCCAAATAATTCAGGATGGGAATGACAAATGCAAATTATAAAGAGCTACAAGGGAGGATGCTATATAAAGAGCTACAAGGATCTTTTATAAAGAGTTACAAGGATCTTTCCATACTGTGTGAGTGAGCAATAGTAATGGCAAATGAAATTCAGTGTAAGTGTAAAGTTATACATAAAAATCGTGTCTTTCAGTATATGTTGATGGTGTCTGAAAGGGTGGTGACTGACCAGGAAAGTTCATGGTGGGGGTCATAGTGGATAGCTCAACGAAACTGCAGTTCAGTGAGAAACAGAGGGGGATGAAAGGCCAGTTCTGTTGTAGGAACTATTAGGAAAGGGGATTGAAAACAAAGTGGTTGGTGTTGGAAATCCCTTGTAAAGGGGTATGCTGAGGATGCATTTGGGATGATGATGATGATGATGATGATGATGATAGAAAAATTCAGTGTGACCTGACTTGAGACCTTAGGTCAAATGAGTCAACCATTAAAGGAAAGGATTACAGTTTGCAGTTCTGATCACTGTCTCTCAAAGATGCTGTCTCTCGAAGAGGATCTTGTAGTGCCAGAAAAGGGCAACCCAAATGATCAGGAAACATGAAGAAAGGGTTAAGGAGTTTCCCTGAGAGGAAAGGGTAGGGAGCTTAGAGTTGTTTAGTTTAGAAAAAAGAAACTGGGGGGTGATATGGTAGAGATTTATAAAATTATTCATGATGAAGAGAAAGTGAGCTGAGAGTAGGGTTGCCAGACCCCCACCAGGGGTGGGGGAACCCCTGCTTTTGCAAGGTGCTTCTCTGCTGCAGGCCACTGGGGGGAAATCCTGCCCCCAACTGACCCAAAAGGTGATGTGATGACATCACCAGGAAGTGATGTGCGGTGACACTCTAGTTATTGGGCAGAACTCTATGGTAAAATCAGCTACAAACCATAGAGTTTTGTGCAAAAAAAACAAAGTGCCCCCCCCCAATCAACCACATAAAGACGTCACTTCTGGGTGACGTTATTGTGCTCCATGCATGAAGCACGTATAGCAGAAGATTCTAGAACAGACCAAGAAACCCCCACACTGGCTCCCAGGAAGGACCTGGTAACCTGAGTTGAGAAAGATTTTTTTCTCCTTCTCCCATAGTACTAGAACTCATGGGCATTCGTTGAAGCTGATGGGCAGTAGATTCAGGACAGATGAAAGGAAGTTCTTCAATCAAAGCGTAATTAACTTGTGGAATTCACTGCCATAGGTTGTTGGGGAGGCTGCTAGTTTGCTGGCTTTAAAAGGGGATTATGGAGGATAGGCTCATCACTGGCCATTAGCTGTGATGAATACATGGAAATTTCATGTTTGGAGGCAGTAACCCTCAGAATATCATTGCAGAGGGATGTCAACAACGAAGTGAAGTTTTGGCCTCCATGTCCTGCTTGTGGACCTTCTGGGGTCATCTTTTTGAGCATAGTGTAGTAAAGGACACTGGGCTAGGTGGATCATTCATCTGATCCAGTATGGCTGCTGTCTGTATCTACAGCAGAGGTCCCGATGGAAATTTCATGTTTGGAGGCGGTAACCCTCAGAATATTGTTGCAGAGGGATGTCAACAACAAAGTGAAGTTTTGGCCTCCATGTCCTGCTTGCGGACCTTCTGGGGTCATCTTTTTGAGCATAGTGTAGTAAAGGACCCTGGGCTAGTTGGATCATTCATCTGATCCAGTATGGCTGCTGTCTGTATCTACAGCAGAGGTCCCCAGCCCTTTTGAGCCTGCAGGCACCTTTAAAATTCTGACACAGTGTGGTGAGAGCAGTCACAAAATGGGTGCCACAGCTTACATTCAGTCATACAGTGAAAATCCTTTCGCTGTGGTGGTGGCTGCTGCCAAGGCAATGTTTAAAAAAAAATCTGTACAACCAATCAAACCTCCAGTGACCAATCAGAAGCCTTGCTGGGCCTTTGCCTTTACTATCTTTCTCTTGTTTCCAATTCTATGGTTGCCTGAAGATTTGTCATTTATTTTGTGGAGGAGTTGAAGGGAGTGGAGCCATTGTTTTTGTCAGCTGTTTTCCTGGAGGCAGAGATGGGAGGTGCCTTCTAAAATGCTCCTGTTCCAGTGAAGGAATCCAGAGACCGACTATAAGTCTAGTGTCTGAGATAAATGTCTTGTTCGCCCAGGTAGCTGGTGCTAATTAAGAGAACATTCTACAAATATGTCTCTGTGGCATAAATAAGTAGGTAAAGTCAGAGCTGTAAGAGCTACTCTGTGATTTTATGATCTAGGCTGTGACCCACAATCTAATTAAGATACTTGGACAGCAGCCTGTTGCATTGGGGCTTTTGATGAGCATAAAATTGGCTTAAACTCAATTACTCTGGCCAAACCTGTTTGTGGATTGTTGCCTTAGGACATGGCATAATTTATTGCAGTGACTTGAAGACCTAAAGAACAAAGAATAATGGAGATACCAAGAACAAGTTTTAGTTGATATCCAGAACATTTATAAGAGGGTCATGTCATATGGTTATGAGCAAAATATTCAGAACCAAAAGTACTGAGTGCAGTTGAGTCTTGGAATGAGCCAACAAAATCTGCCTTTCCTCCTATGAAGGGTTATGGAGCAAAGGATAACCTTTTTTTTGAAGGCATGGGCAACAAAGCAAAGCCCAGCAGTTTTCATCCAATGGATGATTATTTGAAAAAGTTGAATAAACCTTTATTGGTCCTAAAGGTGCCACTGGATTCTAAATTTGTTATATGACAGTAAGGAATTAATACTTATGTAAGTTTTTGGAAGCTAAACAGGGTCAGCCCTGGTTGGTACTTGGATGGAAGACCCCAAGGAAGTCTAGGGCTGCTACACAGGCAGGCAGTGGCAAATCACCTCTGAACATCCATTGCCTTGGAAATCCTATGGAGTTGCCATAATTCAGCTGTGACTTGATGGCAAAAAAAAAGTGTGTATGTGTTTAAGTCTGACACAAACAGTCTTATCCTAAACAGATATACACCTTTATAAGGTCACTGACTTCAGTGAATTTAGATGAATGTACTCTATTAAAAATAGCACCGTTAATGTGGTATGGGATATTAAACCAGTGAAATACATGGAGATTTATATCAATACACCTAATGCTCAATATAGCCCAATCTGTGGATACTTAAATGTGGAAATTGGGGCCATGAAAAACTCGACAGATCTACAAAAGACTCAGGTTTGCAGAAAAATCTGAAAACTTAAACACACGGCGCACGTGTGGATGCACACACGCACACAGAGGGAGAGGGTTAAAACCCCCAAGATAACAGAAGCAATGCCTGTAGCTTTAAGAAACAAATACCCTCTGTTGCTAAGTCACCACAACCACTTTGTGGCATTCAAGTCTTGGTTTCTGTCAGTAAAAGGCAGGGGAATGAGGCAGAGCCCTTTCCAAGGCTGTTTTGGCCTTTAAGGGATGCTTTACGAGAGCCAGGCCCTGAAGCAATCACTGGGCAACTTGCTACCTTGTGACATGCAGTCACTTGCCCAGGCTCAGCTTCTTCCTACTGTTCAATAGTAGCCATACCACAAAAGCCAATTTTAGACTAGGATCTGGGAGACCCAGGTTCAGATTCTTGCCCTGCTGTATGGAAGCTCACGGGGCGACCTTGGTCCAGTCACACACTCTCAACCTAACCTGTCTCACAGGGCTCTTGTGCAGATAAAATGAAGGAGAATGATGTAAGTTGGGTCCCCATTGTGGAGGAAGGTAGCATAACATGAGGGGCAGATCAAAAGTAGGTTTAGGGTATAGCTTAAGTAACAAATAATACACATAGCATAACATGAGGGGCAGATCAAAAGTAGGTTGGTGGATGGGTGGGAAGAAGTGAAGCAGGAAGGGAAAGGGGAGAAAGTATTAGGGTTGCTATGAGGAGGGAAATAGGAAATAATGTAGGGAGGGGGATACAGTGGAAACTGGAGTGCCCCTCACAGGCTCTTGCAGGTACCCCACAGTGGAACTCAGCCTGTGCCTGCTGGCTGGCGCCATATAACTGGGCCTGGCAGCCAGCGCTACTCAACTGGGCCAGTTTTCCTGGCTGCCAATGGGAGGAAAGGAGGGAAAGCTGAAGACGGAGGCAGATAATGGTAAATTGGCTGATGGGTAGGAAGGGAAGAAGGAAGCAGGAAAAAAGGGAAAGGCAATTGGGGTTTCCAAAGAAGGGCAAGCAAATAGTGGAGGAGGGGGAAATGAGATATCCCCTGTAAATCCTTGCCGGTCCTTCACTTGTGTTATCTAAATATTCAGTGTTGATTTTACTCTGCTCACTAATAAAATATTTTTTTGATCTTAAAAGCGTTTTTGTATTAACAATAAGTTGGATGGGAAGAATGTCAGCAAGTTAAGTGGAAAGTCCTCCTAAGGTTGTAGTTTGCAATGGAGAATGTTAGTATTTCACTGCCCATCCTTAATTTGTGTGCACAGTACAAATCTTAATAGATTTTTTTTTTAAATGTGAGGATAAAGAAAACCGAGACTATCATTAGGCTGCAAAAACCATATGCAAAATGGAGTTTATAATTTTCTAATCTAATAATCTATTCTGAATGTGTGGAGAGTGTTATGAATAAAAACACATCGTATTTCGTGGATTTGAGTTCTCTCGATGATGTGTCATGGTGTGTTTTATTCATTACTGAGCACAGCCAGGCAGTGTTCCCTCTAAGATGAGTTAGTGTGAGATAGCTCACAAAGTAGAATTTTTGCTCACAAGACTCCACAATTTAGAGGGAACATGGCAGCTGGGCCTTTTGGACTGTTTAGTAATTTCTGCCACCATCTACAAATTATAATCCGGGACAGACACCGGCAACACAGTGAGGGCCTGAATGTTTGCCCCCATGGGACTGTTCCATGTTGAGAAATCAGTCTGAGAGGAAAAGGTTAAATCCTTCTGTAGTTCCGATCCAAATTGTAGGCCCTTCCATGGCTGCTGTTTGCAAAGAACAAAACCATTGGGAGCCCTGAACACAGACCTTGCCTAGTTTTGATTGACCCTCAACTAAACGTGTTTCTAGTTTGATATTAAGTCTTAGAAAGCAGATTTTTTAAACCGAAAGCATTCTAGCTCATCCACCTCTCTTCATCAGTGATGTATTCCTGGAGGCAGAGATGGGAGATGTTATTTAGAAAATGGTTATAATAAGCCAAATAGCAAAAGTCAACCTAATAAAAACCAGTCAATTAAAAACATGCCAGGGCGTAAAAGCAACACAGAACAGTCTAAAATGTTAATAAAACAGTCCTTAGGTTCAGAGCAGACTATAAAAACAACTAAAAAAAGGTGGAATACTTATATTAAGTTCTGTGATAAAGAGAAAGGTTTTGGACTGGCGCCTACAGGAAAGTGAAGTAGGCATCTCAAGCGGTGCAAGTATTCTGATGGCGGCACCACCACTGAAAAGGTCATGCTTTCGGACCAAACTAGATAAGAGGTGCAGCCCCGCATCAGGGCAATAATGTCCCCCGGGCTGTTTCCACTCAGGAAAATGGTACAGGGGGCAAGGGGCCCTTTCTCCCTTATGCCGCAGTCCTAAATCCAGCAGAGTGTCTGCTTTGCCCAATACCCCAGGTTCAGCCCTTTCATCTTCAGTTAAAAGGGTCAAGCTGGTGGTGATGTGAAAGACCTCAGCTGGAGACCTTGGAGAGCTACTGCCAGAGAATATAGTATTGACTCAGTAGAAGGCAGCTTCATGTGTACCCAGTTTCTGAGACCCTTTGTCTTGTGGATTAGAGCATGTTGACATATATCAAAGTGGGTTCTTATTTGCATGAAAGATTCAAAGCACAAACTAAGCACAGCCCTTCAGGTAGAAACTATCCTTAATGATGTGAAGAGCTGTGAAGGTGTGATTAATTGTGACGTTTTAGAGCTTGCTGATGCCTCCACCCTGTGGATTAGTCTGGCTTGGAGCTCTACTTAAAGGGTTTTTCTCCCCCCTCCTTGATCTGCAAGTTTCATTGCAAAAGCATTTTCCAGAATCGTTTGAAGAAGTGATCTGGTACAGCTTCAAGGGAAGAGTTAAATGTTCTCTACCCCACATAATTTGGTATTTTAGCATATGGTCCAGCGTAAGTGGATGCAAGTATTTATGTTCATGTGTTTTTTTTGTGCCTTACATCACAGTTTCTTCTTCTCAGTTGCTAGTGATCTGTTGGCTGTGATACCTCTAATTTTGCCTACCTCTCTTCTCCTGGGCATATTTGGTTTTTAGACACTAAAGGAAATGTTATCATTTATGAGGGTGCTAAAACCTGCTGAATACCGACAGAGCAGTTTGGCTGGTAAGACATCTGCAGCATAATTATACTCCAACACTGGATCTTTCAGCCTGGCTAGGCACCCTACTCAACACGCCAGCTACCTGTTGTGCTGAAATGGGAAGAGAGGGAGATCTCAGATGCCAGATATTTATAAGCTGGCACTAATTTATAAGAATCCAAGCCCAGACCAAGCAAAGCCTAATGGTGGGTACCATCTTTAATTACATGAAAACCTTTCTCCAAACAGCCAGTTGATGTCTCACACCGCTCTTAGTTTGCCCCAGTATAGAAAAAAAGTACTCAGGCAGTTGAAGGGGGACATAACCCTTAACCTTGTCGAAAACCAGAAATAATCCCACCATCTGTGTCTCAGCCAGTTTGGTGTAGTGGCTAAGTGTGTGGACTCTAATCTGGGAGAACTGGGTTTGATTCCCCACTCCTCCACTCACAGCTGCTGGATGACCTTGGGCAAGCCGTAGTTCTGTCAGAGCTGTTCTTGAAAAAAGAGCAATTTCTGTCAGAGCTCTCTTAGCTCCACCTACCTCACAGGGTGTCTGTTGTGGGGAGGGGAAGGGAAAGGACTTTGTAAGCCGCTTTGAGACTCCAAGTGAAGGGTGGGGTATAAATCCAATCTCTTCTTCTTCATTCTCTAGTTCTCAGTAGGTTCTGGTGAGAACCAAGACAGTATGCACCTCTGTATCCATGCTCTTTTATCCACACAGCCCTGTACAGTGTTTCATTTCATGGTCATACTAGAGTATGACAAAGGGATGGAATTTGGTGATTGGCTTTATTGCCCCTTCTTCTTATAGTGAGCTTGATAGTCCAATACCTATCAGTCAGACAGCAAAGCAGGTTAACCCATAAAGTCTTGGGTTTCTGTATATTAATGTGTAAGTTAAAGAAGATGACTCCAATGGCCTGTTAAGGACTGAACTCGCCCCTTGACCTTGAGGAAGGAATAAACAGAATGTTAAGGACAGTTGGGCAGCAATTAGAAAAGAAAAAGGGAAATCAGGGTGGGTGGATATGGAACTGAGCCCGCTTTGCGGGGAGGGAGGGCTATAAATTGAAATAATAAATAAATAAATAAATTGGCCAGACTGAGCTCCTAATGGCTTCATAGCATCCTGGAGGGGAAAAGGCATTGTAATTGATGCTCACCACTTTCAAATGAAGAGTTCTTGGGGAGGATTAATGAGGATAAAAGGAAAGACACTTCTTTTGGTCCTAACTAACCCCAAAAGGGGCAAAGATCCTAACAGCTCAACATATCCTTCAGACTGAGGCGTAGGACTACATTTGGTCAAGCCATGTCTGTCTCCATTCCCCCCCCCCCTACAAATGTTCCATGTAGCATGAGAAGGGGAAGATAAAGTACACCCTCTCCACATCACAGCACTTAGGTTTGGGTTAGATTAACAGCTTCATGTTCAGCAGTCAGCTCTATAGGGCAGTTGCACCATAATGGTAGACTTCTGGGATTCAGACCTAGCTGGAGAGGGAGCTCGTCTTTGAACTCAAGAGTTCAGCACTGTTGTGCTGGGGGGTATCTCACTCAATTTTTCCAGTCAGACAATCCCCACAGCTCAAATGTGGGGTTACTGTTAAAATAATCTATGGCAAAGTTTCATCTGTCTGCATAATGTGAAAATATAATTAGTGTAAAGGGGGGGGGATACTTCATGTTCCCAGTTTCAAGAGGAGGATGTGGAAGTTTCTCGCAGCTGGATTGTCTTGCTCTATTCGTGTACCCAATTTTTAGGTTTCTGGGCCATGTGGAAATGTCATAACAGCTTTGACATCTTTGTCAGTGAGTCCATCCCACACATCTTTATTTAATATAATAGGCTAAAAACCTGACTGTTTGTTGTTGCATGATGCTAATCCTCCATAGCCCATCTGCAAATAGCACTCCCTGCCAGTTGGCTGTGGTTGAAAATGGCTGCATGAAATTATGTACCATCATTGCTGTAATGCTGTATCTCCACATCACATGAAGATATTTAACACTAATACCAGTTGCTGCTAGGAAATGTTTAGCCTGTCAGTCTGTGAATCCCTTCCATAGCTATTTGCTGAGCTGCTATGCTGTCATAGAAGCTCAGAGGGAGGGGAACAGAGGTGGAGGGCACGGACAGAAGAACAAAACTTTGATGATCTCCCCACTTTCTCCCAGCATATGGACTATTCTTGGTTTAGTATATACTTGAATTGCACCTGTGTTTCCATAGACCATGAGTGGCCCTAAATCCTCTCGTTTTTGCCTGTTGTTGGCCAGTATCAGTTAGAAATATTAGTGTCAGTGGGGAATTTTTGTATACTGTGAATTGATTTGGTATTTTTCAGTGTTGGTGTGCATATACCACAGTATTCAATGTGATACCACTAAGGCTTTGCATTTTAATTGTGTAATTCACCTGGAGTCTCAGTGAGAAAAACAGAGGATAAATGAAATAATGAACACATGAAACTGCCTTATACTGAATCAGTCCATTGGTCCATCAAGGTCAGTATTGTCTACTCAGGCTGACAGCTGCTCTCCAGGGTCTCAGGTAGTGGTCTTTCACATCATCTACTGCTTGTTTGTTTTAGCTGGAGATGCCAGTGATTGAACCTACTGTTCAGTTTATGCATATTGGCTTTTTCATTCTGTATATTAGTTTAAGGGCAAGTGGTGTCTTTTATTCCCCACTCTCCATCTTTTATATATTCCATGAGTAGGGTTGCCAACTTCCAAGTGGGGCCTGGAGATCTCCCAGAATTACAACTGACCTCCAGACTACAGAGATCAGTTCACCTGGAAAAAATAGATACTTTCAGGGTGGACTCTATGGCATTATACTCCTCTGAGGCCTCTCCACTCCCCAAACCACACCCTCACTGAGACTCCACCCCCTAAATCTCCAGGAATTTCCCAACCCAGAGTTGGCAACCCTGTCTATAAGCGTACAAAACTCTTGCCTTTTTTTTGTACACATAACAAAGAGAGCAATTAGCCAGAACGAAATTGTGTAGAAAATCTATAGCCCTTTCTGTCTAAAGCTGATTTACTGCCTGCTGGTTGAATGATGAGTAAGTTGCTAAAATAAATAAACCTCACAACAGTGTTAATCTCGGAAGCTTAACATATTTCAAGAATTATGTCATGTCATTTCTGTAGGGTTGGGTAACCTTGCGTGCTGCTGATTGAAGATGGTTCTAGCCACAATGAAAAAGTGATTCTCTTTTAGTCCACTCACCATCAATATTCTAGGTTGCTCAAATGTCATTTGGAGATTTGGGAATTAAAATATACATGTGTGAGGCTAAAAGGAGCTGTGTGTGGAATGGGAGACATATTTTAGCCGGCTTCCATCAGGAGCTCCCTCAGTGTCTAAAATGTGGGATTTACTAGCTCTTTGAGTTGGGTGTTCATATCCGTGTTAATGCCATGGGGATAATTGAGGTTGTCCTGTGCTTTCAAATGTGCAAAGTTAGTATCAGTGTTCACGTTTGTGTACCCAGACAGGGGAGGGACAGGTTGCATCAAACTCCATTGTATTGGTTGGAATTCACAAAAACCAAAAGTCTGATTCCTATTTCAGAGACTTTGGAATACAAATTTAGTCACTTGGGGGACAGGGATGGGGAAGCTACCAAAAGTGGGAAGTGTAAGAAGAGAGAGTGGTGAACAGGTGTAGATGTTTGTTATAATTCCCTCTTTGGGGGAAAAATGCCACTCAGATTTTAATTTTCTGCACATTTTGAATGCATTAATACTTGTTTCCCCTGTCATGGTGGGGATTGCAAACATTGACATTTTGGGGGAAATTGATCTATGCAATACTTTCTTATGACACCTAAACTTATTTTAGCGCTTTAGGAACATAATGCCAACATAGCTTTGTTGGCATATAAAATCGTCCTGTTTTTAGTATTTATGAAATTTCAAATTTTGGTCAAACAAAACTGCAAATAAACCGCTCTGACCTGGGTAGCCCAGGCAAACCTGATCTTGTCAGCTAAGCAGGGGTGACCCTGGAAAGTATTTGGATGGGAGACCTCCAGAAATACCAGGGTTGGGAAGCCACTTCTCTGAACATCCTCCATGCCCCCAGAGGAGTCGCCAAAGGTCTCCATGACTTCTAGGCACACACATATGCCTGTGTGCACACACAAATGCAAACGTACTCCCTCCAAAATTGCAAATAGACACAGTGCTCAAAAGAGAGCTACTGAACAGGCTTGCCAAATTCTCGCCCCCAGTGGGCACTTCCCTGCTGTCATTCAGTTGGCCAGTGTGGGGGGGATGCCAGCAGTGTCCCAACTCACTGATGTAACTCCCTGTGTGCCCAGAAGTGACATCAGGGTGATGCCAGGAATGCTGCGGCTTTTTGGCAAAACTGTATTGTTTGTACATAGAGTTTTGCCCAAATGCCAGAGTGTCCCCGGCACTGCCTGGCAATGTACTGATGCCACGTCCGGACACATTGGGGTGATGTCAGTGCATTGCCAGTGATGTCATTGCATTGCTGGCAAGGCCCCCCTGCCGCTGTACATCTCCTTGCCAGTTGCTGGGGCCTGCCTTGGCAGCCTTGGTACTGAATTCTGGCAGCATGGACCATTTGTGCCCCTGCAGCTCAGATGACCCATAAGATCTTGCTATGAGAGGTTTTATCTTTGTTGCAAATAGTTTTCCTTTTGAATTAGATGTGTGGATTAAATGAGCATTTATTTCATTAGATGACTGACTGTTGATGTTGGGCCAGTGACAGTTCAGCAACAGTTGCTGAAACAACGAGATATCTTAATGACCAGTTTGAAACTCTGTACAGATCCTCAAGCTTAGTGTAAGTCCACATTTGCTACTATAGTAGTCAAGCCAGCTAAATACATTAGCACCTGAGAAGATGAAGATCATATTTGGTGAGAGCATGGTAGCTGGAGGAGGAGATTGGATTTATACCCTGCCCTTCACTACCCGAAAGAGTCTCAGAGCGGTTTAAGATCATAAGAGAAGCCAATGTTGGATCAGGCCAGTGGCCCATCCAATCCAACACTCTGTCAAACAGTGGCCACAAAATACCAGGTGCCATCAGGAGGCCCATCAGACTAGAGTCCATGCTCTTAACCACTACACCAAACTGGCTCTCGAAGCATTATCATACCTGGAAGCACAGCTTATTACAGTGATTCATAAAACTGTATACTAGTGCATTGTCTTGTGCCTTGAGAGAATGTCTTGAGTGTCTCAATAAGTAAATTTAAATAAATATGCTAAGGTTCATGTGAACCTGAAATACCTACCAAGAAAGAATGCTACCAAGTGCATCTCAGTGTGATCGTCTTCTCTGGCCATGCTTCCTTCCAACCAGCTGCTGCTGGAATTAGGAAATGGTGCTACATGTTTGTCACCAGAGCATTCAACCATACTTGATGCAGGTATCCACCCTCAGAGGAGACTGCCTGTTGTTTCTGTGCTTGATTAATGGTTGCTCTTAGCAGATCTTCCTTCAGTGAGATGGCATGCCCAGGACTTATGCATAAGCACAGAGGATGGGCTGCTCTTTGAGCAAATGATGTTTTTCTGGGGGGTTTTTTTGGAGTCCCAGTAAAACATATTCCTGATTTTATTTGAAAAGTTCTTTGGCTGCTCAGTAGGGTTGCCAGATTTTAAAAATAGCCAACAATGTAATGTCACTTCTGGGAAAACTGGAAGTGACTAACCTCCTCAAAGAACACTAACAGATTAGTGAGACAAGATCTTCCCTTACAGAACTGATGCTGAGTCTGCCTCAATAGTTTTTCTTCATCAATGTGCCTACTAATTCTTTCTTTAATAACAGTTTCCACCAACTTACCTCGTATCTATGTTAGACTGACTGGCCTGTAATTTCCCGGATCTCCTCTGGAACCCTTTTTAAAGATGGGAGTGACATTAGCTACCTTCCAGTCCTCAGGAATGGAGGCAGGTTTTAATGAAAGATTACATATTTTTGTCAGGAGATCCACAAGTTCACATTTGAGTTCTTTCAGAACTCTTGGATGTATGCCATCCAGGCCTGGTCAAGCCAGCTAAATACATTAGCACCTGAGAAGATGAAGATCATATTTGGTGAGAGCATGGTAGCTGGAGGAGGAGATTGGATTTATACCCTGCCCTTCACTACCCGAAAGAGTCTCAGAGCGGTTTAAGATCATAAGAGAAGCCAATGTTGGATCAGGCCAGTGGCCCATCCAATCCAACACTCTGTCAAACAGTGGCCACAAAATACCAGGTGCCATCAGGAGGCCCATCAGACTAGAGTCCATGCTCTTAACCAGTACACCAAACTGGGCTCTCGAAGCATTATCATACCTGGAAGCACAGTTATTACAATGATTCATAAAACTGTATGCTAGTGCATTGTCTTGTGCCTTAAGAGAATGTCTTGAGTGTCTCAAGAAGTAAATTTAAATAAATATGCTAAGGTTCATGTGAGCCTGAAATACCTACCAAGAAAAAATGCTACCGAGTGCATCTCAGTGTGATCGACTTCTCTGGCCATGCTTCCTTCCAACCAGCTGCTGCTGGAATTAGGAAATGGTGCTACATGTTTGTCACCAGAGCATTCAACCATACTTGATGCAGGTATCCACCCTCAGAGGAGACTGCCTGTTGTTTCTGTGCTTGATGAATGGTTGCTCTTAGCAGATCTTCCTTCAGTGAGATGGCATGCCCAGGACTTATGCATAAGCACAGAGGATGGGCTGTTCTTTGAGCAAATGATGTTTTTCTGGGGGGTTTTTTTGGAGTCCCAGTAAAACATATTCCTGATTTTATTTGAAAAGTTCTTTGGCTGCTCAGTAGGGTTGCCAGATTTTAAAAATAGCCAACAATGTAATGTCACTTCTGGGAAAACCTGGAAGTGATGCCACACACCCCTAGGAATTGGCTGAAATGTTGTAGTAAAACCACAGTCCTAGAGAGGACTGATGTCACTTCAGGTGGAAACCTGGAAGCAACACTGGTCCTCTCTAGGAATTGTCAAAATCTCTGTGGTTTTACCATAGAGTGTCAGCAAATTCCTAGTGGAAGTGATGTCATGCCATTGGCTAATCCCCATTTCCCCACCCATGGTCTCCCATTGGTTGCCACCCTTGGCAATCCTATTATCCAGAGCTCTGGAAATACTGCTCTAGGCTCTTATTGTGTCTATTTCAAATGATAGACCTGTTAAAAGTAATAGATGTGTAACATTCTGAGTCTGGGAAAACCATAGCCATGATGTGTGGAAATGTGGCTACTAGGTGGCAGCTGAGGTGGTAGTCAACAGGAGGAGGTGATAGGGTTGCAATACCTGGAGACTTTGGGGGTGGAGCCAGGAGAGGGTGGGGTTTGGGGAGGGGAGGGGCCTCAGCACAGTACAATGCCATCGAGTCCACCCTCCAAAGCAGCCATTTTCTCCAGGGGAGCTGATCTCTGTCAGCTGGAGATCAGTTGTAAAAGTGGGAGATCCCCAGGCTCCACCTGGAGGCTGGCAACCCTAGGAGGTGAGGAGTAGAAAGGCCAGGGGTGTGTGTGTGTGGGGGGGTTGGAAGTGGCAAGGAGAAAGAAAATGAGGGAAAATGAGATTTCCCTCTCCCTGTGAATCCTCACAGATCTCTTTGTGTGATACTCTGTAAAGTACCACGTACATTGATGTTGCTTTCCAAATAATTGATGCTTTCAATCTGAGACGCCTCCTTGTTTCTCAGTTATTTGGCTTCCTTAATTCTCCATGAAGCTGAGAACTAGGATACCATTATATTGTGTGCATGCTTCCTTCATAAATTTTGTGCAGGGAGGAGCTGTGGCTCATTGGTAGAGCATCTGCTTAGCATGCAGAAGGTCCCAGGTTCAATCCCTGGCATTTCCATTTAAAAGGACCAGGCACTGGGTTATGTGAACGACCACAGCCTGAGACCCTGGAGAGCTGCTGCCAGTCTGAGTAGACAATACTGACTTTAATGGATTGATGGTCTGATTCAGTATAGGGTAGCTTTTTGTGTTCATGTGTTCAACTGAATACTCACCTGCTTCTAACCCTTTCTGTCTTCCCCTTACAGATCACCTACTTTAGCCTGTGGTATTACAACAAGCAAAACCAGCGCCGGTGGATAGACCTGGATAAGCCTCTGAAAAAGCAACTGGATAAATATGCATTGGAGCCAACTGTATATTTTGGTGTGGTGTTTTATGTGCCTTCTGTCTCTCAGCTGCAGCAGGAGATTACCAGGTGAGTGGCAGAAGGATGATGGTAATGTTCTGAAATGTTAGCAAAGCACTTCGTAACAGGCTTTACATGCTACTTTGAGCTGAGAGGGCAACAACACAGCAAAGTCACTATGCCTTTGTGTTACTTTTTTCTTCTTTCTCTACTACTTTGGGCTGAGAGGGCAACAACACAGCAAAGTCTTTGTGTTACTTTTTTCTTCTTTCTCTAATGCACCGAATTCACTATCTCCTGGCTTGGATTATAATGAATTTTTCCCCTTGGAACTGTGGTTGGTGTACAGTTGTGTGAACAGTGGCTTTGGGTATGATGACGAAGCAGGGAGTGTAAACATCTGTGCTTCTCCATCTCCTCCAAAATAAAAATTTGTGCAGCTTCACCAGGGGAAGAGGTATGCACAAGGGGTAGATACACAATTTGGTCCATGAAGAGCAGAAGTACTAGATGTTTGTTTCCTGTCTACTCCATTTATTCATTGTGCAGATTGTTGTGGTTCTAAAAAGCAAACCAGGGAAGGTGAATAACTGCAGTCAAATGAATAAAGGATTTGATGGTTCAAATCTCACATTGAATGGTCCCTTCCAGCAAGTCTCTTTATAAACTGGAAATTGATGCAAAAGGGTGATGGTTTTAATCCTCCATACACTCATTTCAGTCACTTTGGGAACGTCATTGGTACAATTTAAGTGATTCTGTAGATGCCTAAAGCAACTACTATGTGTGTGTCAGATATTAAAATAAGGAGAAACAAACTTCAAAACAAATAAATAACAGAATTAATACATGTCATTAAATAGCACTTTTGTAAGCAGAAAGACATTTAATAAATTTCTGAAATTGCAGCAGCAAGATAGAATAAAGTTACCTTACAGTGTATCCCTGAACTAGTGGACACGACAAGGCAGTTAACCATTGCAGACAGTGAAAGATTCAACTAGCCATAGAGATAGCAAAAATGTAAACAGGTTGGACAAGTGGGCAGGGATTAGCAGGATCTTGAGGACAAAGAAACAGAGAGACCCCAAGAGATAATACAGTTTGGCTAATTGGAAGTTGGAATTTATCCGTAATACCTTATGGAGAGGAGTATTCGGCAGCTGAGGGATTATGGGGGGGAAAGCCAGTTTGCTACATGTTTTGCAAACTTGCTGTGTGGAAACAGGATCTGGGATTGGGGCTACTGCTATATTTTAGTGGCTGTGGGTGCTTCAGCTTCTGTTATTAACATACATAGTACCATCAGTGTACATGACGATCTACGGATTATCAAACAAAAAGATGGATCCCTGAGAAGTTTGCAGTCTTGGTTGATGAGGGTGGGAGCATAGGTGTGATACTCTCATAGGCTACAGAATATGTCTATGTTATCCTGAAACAATAGTAATAATGGAAAAAGCAACACAAATTCTCCCCCCCCCCTTCCTCTCCTAGATACCAGTATTACCTGCAATTGAAGAAAGATATCTTGGAAGGTAACATTCCTTGCACATTTGAGCAAGCAGTTCATCTGGCTGGCCTAGCTGTTCAGGGTAAGATTCTGAGTCGTAATCATGTTTAGCTAATTTTAGGATTGGGAAAGCTGTATGATTTGCATTCACACTTTGTGTTTCAGGGCTAGGCGGTGAGAGGCCCATGGGCCATATCTGGCTTTGTCCTCTGGAGAAGCATTTCAGCTTTTTTCTGTGGAAGAACCTGAGGTTAAATAACCTTGGGGCTTTGCAAAGGTTCTTCCTCCAGTTCACTGCTCCTATTCTATGGCTTCCCCAGCCCCTCAGCTGGGGAAGAAACCTTGACAGAGACAGCTGCAAGCCTCGGGTTCCCTACCCCACTGTAAATATTTCCCATTTCTCAAAATGCCTCTGCATTCATATTGTGTCCTTCCTTCAGAGTCTCATAGCATCCCAACAACTCTGTCAGTAGGCCGTACTGGGAGAGATCTTGCCCATGGCTGACCTAGAAGCTTCATAGATGATCATTGGTTTGAATCTGGGTTTCTAGTAATAGACTGGCTAGAGCACTAGACTGGCTTTCTTGTGGTTCATTTGTCCAGGTTTGGAAGTATGAGGTAGTTCCTGATTGTGTGTGTGTGTGTTTGTCTTCTGAATATTCTGCCTAGAGTAATGGTGACTTATGGTTCTCGTCACAGAGAACTGCTGAGAATGGCTGCTAATGACTTACTAAAGGTTTGCCTGTAGGTTGAGAAGGGTTCATAATCACAGTTCGCTGATTCATGCAGTTACATTGTGCGCTTTCACTAAATAATGCAATTTCAATCTACTTCAGTGATGGTTTGCAAGTAGATTTTGCCATTTCACACAGCAAAATCCAGTTGCAAAGTGCATTTAAAGTGGATTGAAAGTGCGTTCTCCACTTTGTGAGAATCACAGATTGTTAAATGGATCTTGAAACTGTCTCCTATAGCTTCTGAAGTCCCTTGTGTCCTAACATCCAAGACTATTTTGAACTTGGTGGCCATATGGTCCCAGTGCTAGGTCCTCCATCCAAGCTTTTAGATTGTGTAGGTTCTGGGCTGCTCACAGAAATGATCAGGTTAAGTAGAGGGACTCTTTAAGACTGGATTAGCCTCCCTGTACTGATTTTTTTTTAATATACAGTGTTTTTCTCTCCAAAGCGGCTTACAACTTTGTTCTCCCCTTCTCCACTTATCTTCCCCGGAACAGACCTTGAAGTTTAGGTTGAGAGAGAGAGGGAGAGAGAGAGAGAAAGAGAGAGAGAGAGACTGACTGACTGACTTCTGGAGCCCATCTTCCTCCCAGCTGCTTATGATGGAGGAAGTCATATGCCCACCACTTCTGGGGTTCTCGTTCTCCCATTCATGGTCACTGCTGGAAGAGGCAAAAGGTCCGCCTTTGTCTCCCTGATCTTTGCCATTGCCTCACGGGTCCGAGCCTGGCCTGACACCGTGTTTGCTCTTTGCTCCCTTGGGGCTCATCTTCCTCATTTTGACAGGTGGCGGAGGGGCTGTGGCTCAGTGGAAGAGCCTTTGCTTTGCCTGCAGAAGGTCCCAGGTTCAATGCCTGGCATTGCCAGTTAAAAATACCAGGCAGTAGGTAATGCAAACGTCCCACCCTGGAGAGCCACTGCCAGTCTGAGTGGACAATACTTGAACAAGAGTCTGATTCAGTATAAGGCAGCGTCATGTGTGACATAAGCCAATGCTCCCTCTAAGCTGTGGAGTCTTGTGAGCAAAAATTCTACTTTGTGAGCTACTGGCATTAAAGTTGTGAGCGAGCGATTTGGCTACTGCATAAATTAGTTTGCTTTGGAGCCATTCCTTCCTGAGCTAAGACAAAAACACGTGAGCCGGACAAAATGACAAGAAAGCTCAAGAATCAGGAAGCGGAAGAATTTTTTGCAGACTGGATAGATCTTAAAGAATATCTGGAGAAATATTGGGATGTGAAGAATAATCTATTTTGCTTTGATAACTATTAGAGATAGAAGGATATTTAGAGTTAGTTCAAATGTGTAAGAATAATAGTTTAAAGAAATGGTACCTTATAAGTTTAATTATTGATGTGGGGAGAAGAGAGAAGAAAATAGAAGACTTGGAAGGGAGGTGGGAGCACTGCGGGAAGCCAGAAGGGGGGAGATATGGGGAGAAAAGGATATAAGATGGATGCTAAAATGTTATATTGGTTGACTTGATGTTATATCCAAATAAAATTGTTTAAAAAAAAACCAAAAAAAACCCCCACGTGAGCCGGAGGCTAAAAACCTGTGAGGGAGCTCACACTAACTCAACTTAGAGGGAGCACTGGATAACTCACCTGCTTGGGCCAGCTCTGAGCAGAACTGCGGGTACATTGCTTGTAACTTAGTAGACTTTGGTGCGGACATTCTGTGTCTGATGGCTCAGCTCAGCAACCATGCTGAGTGGGAGATGTGGGGCTCGAAGAGTGCGCCAAACCTCTGGTCCATTTTATTTTGCTGCCTGGCTTTACTTGCTAAGAATGATAATCTCGTGTGCTGAGAAAGACCTGCCAAGAATGTTGTTTGCCAATGAGATCTAAACCAATGAATAGAAATAGCCTGTTTATGTAACAACATTCTTTCATATTTTTATTTAGTTCTGGCTGGCTCTTTCATAGCACTCATTGAATAAATACTTGTTTTAATTGCTCTTGTACATTTTAGGAAGTGTAAAATATCTTGGCGTTTGCCAACTTGCTGGAATTTTTCTATAATCCTATTTCTAGATGGATTCCCCCCCCCTCTTTTTGCTTCTGCAATTCTTACTCAGACTGAGAGAGCAGTCTGTTAAATAAGGAATTTGCATGCACATATTAGCAGTACAATGGACACTCTGTGTAGGGGGGGAAATAAGCCTTGAAACACTGTCTGTATCTAGGCTCACTCAACAGGTATTAATGCAAAGATCAGCAGAATGCTGTACAATTTCACATAATAGTACAATCCTTAACAGAAGTACACCTTTCTAAAATCCGTTGAAGTCCATGGTCCTGGAAATATGTAACCCTGTTTAGGATTGCACTGGTAATCCATTATATTTCCCCACATTTCCCCCATGGATTAAACCCGAGCAAAGACCCGCCAGAACAGGTAGGCCTTATGAATGGTGCTCAGGCTTGGATTTTGGCAAATTGCTGTGGGAAACGAGTTCTCCAACTAGGGGACATTAAAATTAAAGCCTTTTTAATGTTTGACAATGAGACTGACTTGGCAAGGAGGGGGTGTTCTTGCATGTATTCATGGACCAGTGCTAAGTTATATTATGTTACACTGACCATCTGTTGGGCCCAGCCTATTCTTTTTATGTGCATAAGAGCATGTGATGACAAAAATGCTTTTGGCTTGACATTGAGTATCCACAAGTATTCCCCATACATATGGGTAGGAGCCAAGAGATCTCAGGATAAAGGGCATTAATACCAGGGTTGCCAGCTGTGGGTTGGGAGGTACTGGGAGGTTCTGGGGGTGGAGCCTGGGGAGGGTGGAGTTTGGGGAGTGGAGGGATTTCAGCAGAGTATAATGCTGTAGAATCCACCCTCCAAAGCAGGCGTTTTCTCCAGGAGAACTGATCTTGGTCATCTGGCAACCCTACATAACACCAAGTCTAGTTTGATCCCAACACCTTGAGTCTGAAAAAATAAGCGAGTCTTCCTTTGTACATTGTGAAATGGTGTTAGACAGCAGAGTGCGATAAGTGGTATCTTCAGTGAAAAGGAAGCAAAGGGAAAGTTATTCTGAGTTACTGCAAAAAGGGTTACTATGGTAGCCCCCACAGGTTGGAAGAAAGGCAGAATCCCTTGACACACAATGATTGCTGCCATGTAAGGCAATCATATGACAGCTATATCCTCTTGTACTCCTCTGTTGTTTTGTAGGATAAGTGCTTTCTCTTTAGAGACGAGACCTCAGGAGATTTTTAATCAAAAGAGCTTTGCATAGATTATGAATGCTCTTTTACTCATGATTCAAATTATTAGCCCTCATTGTTACCAAGAGATTGTTAAAAAGCCTAATGGTTATAAATACTTAATTCCTGCCTTTGTTCTTAATTTTTAGCTGATTTTGGAGATTATGACCAGTATGAATCACAAGAGTTCCTACAGAGATTTGCCTTGTTTCCGGTGGTAAGAATTGTTCCATTTATTTCCCCTACTGATTTTGGGAAATTGCTGAAAGGAAGGGAAGCTCACTGGACTATTGCTATGACACAAAAACAACTGCATATCTGTTGTTTATCTCTTATATATTAATATAGGTGGTTTTAGTTACTAGACTACTAGAGATGTGAAGGTCCGGAGGGGGGACAGAAAATTTTTGGTGTGTGTGTGTGTGTGTGTGTGTGGTTCCAATAGAAAACTAGGGGAGTCCCAAAACAAACCCAACCCTGTGAGAGTTCTCCCTTATATATTCAACATAGTTCAGTCCTGTTGCAAAAAGATCAAATCATGACAGGGCAGGGGTGGGCAGGTGTATCATACAGTGCCATCCTAAGCAGAGTTACAACATTCTAAGCCCATTGACCAATGAATTTAGAAGGGTGTAACATTGCTTAAGATGGCACAGATAGTGAACAGGAGATTCTGATGGTTGTCTTGGCTGCAAGTTGTGTGTGCTTTCACATGAATTTCTCTCAACCCTGCACAAACTGACTTGCCTTCTGCCCTGGTTTCTGCAGCTTGAATCAGTTTAATTCAGGATGCATAGTTTATTATTATTTATCTGATTGTATTAATTTAATGTTTCTTTATTTATATCCCACCTTTCTCTCTAGTGGGGTCCCAAAGTGGCTTATATCATTCTCCTCTCCTCCGTTTAAATTACAGTTTAGAAGGCTACATAAATTTGGGAGTAATCTTGGGCTCTCCCCTCTTCTTTTCTAGGGTTGGCTGCAAGATGAGAAAATTCTGGAAGAAGCAACCCAGAAAGTGGCCTTACTCCATCAGAAGTATAGGTAATGGTTCTTCCATTCTGGCACTGCTTCTGGATTGAATGTTGCTAAGTGAGCACTGATGTGCTGTTGCTTCTTTTCTCATCCAATAAAGAATTGGATTGAGACAATGTTGAAACAAATGTAACCCTGGTTCTGTGTTTAGCAGATTGGGGTATAGTCTCTGAACATTCCCTCTCTCCTCTGTTTAACCATGTCACCCCATTTGTCATCACTGAAATTAATAATGGTTAAGACCAAACTAAGTTTCCCAGGCCTTGAAACCCACTCTAACTGTTCCCCCCCCAGACTGTAGTTGAAGGGAAGCCATGGTTTGCTTTAACCACTGTTGCCAACCAACTGTACAACTACAGTAAGGTGGGGGAGCACATGTTCACGTAGCTGGAACCTGATTGGTTAGTAATGGTTCCAGAGATCCATTCATTTTTGTTGGTGTTGGCCCCATGTCAGAAGACAGCAACCACTTGGGAGGGAGGTACTGGAAATTTGTTCACTGGAGGAATTAGCCAGAGAACTGTGCAGGCGAATGAAATCTTGACTCTTTAAATCTTTGGGCACTATCCTGGAGCTGCTTATGACTGTGGCACAGCCACAAAGCAGACAGTGGTCATGTCTGTACTTTTGTTAGCCGAATTGCTTTATTTACAGGAATTGGCAATTTATTAACTGGTTCTTGCCAACTATACCAAGGTCCTGTTCCCACCAAGGGTTACCAGAGAAGGAGTCGAGGCTGGTGTTGTTAAAATAAATGTCTTTTACTTAAAGAATATAAATCTCATACAAACAATACTGATGCACTCACACATTCAATCAAGTTCCTTAGAAATACAGTATTAAAATAAGCACGTTTGCATTAGCAGGTGGGGATGATGATGGGTGATACTTATCTGTCTTCTCAGCTTGGTTGTTCCAATGAAGAATGGATGGGGAGAAAATAGAAATCTAGGGAGTTCAAACACACGACCAGAACCAGCCAGCACGTGTGGGTCTCTTGACTGCAGATCAAGAGATCAAAGTAGAGGCAAGGGTTTGGGTATAGCAAGTGGGACTCAAGAGGAGTATAAAGCAGACAGGGGTTGTTGCGGAGAATGCTAGCTAGGAAGGGCCAGGTGAATGGTCCTTACCTTTCATACGTGGTTCATTGGGTAGGAGGTAACTGTTCCAACCCGTGGACCCACCTACCCATTAGTCCGTCCCAAAACTAATCCTATTGGTTACGTATAGGAGTGGGAGGTTTCCTAGAGGGGTGGCCAATATTGAAATCTAATACCTTACTCAAGGAAGGCATCTGGGCAGGTGTGAAACCTTGGCGTCAGGATGCTTCATTGAAGTATAGATGAAACTAGCCATCCCATTGTAAACCAAATGTACATCTGGCAGGAAATACCAAAGCAGGAACAAAACATGGATGTGTTGTACGTGATCACAACTAGATCTGCAATGGGGGCTGTCTCTTCTCCAAGTTGTTGTTTTTTGCTGCTCACAATAATGGAGATGTGTACTCCTTCACCAGGCTGATAACTGTGTAACTGGAACCTTATTCACGTGTAAGGCTTGTGCAAGTACCTTCTATGTGTTGCATCACAACAGGTGACTTAGAATGTACAATTCTCTGAGCCTATGTGTGTGTGTGCACAGTCCATTGTGTGTAGCAGTAAATATAAGTTCATAAAGCAAAATATCAAGTTCATTCTCTAACACTTTGGTTGGAGAAGAACGACATTTTTGCAGCTACACCTTTGCAGTTGGAATGTGTCTGGGCATGATGGGAAACATTAAAAAAAGTTAAACTCTATATGCTGCCTAATCTGTCCCAAGAAGCTGGCTATTTGACCTTTTGTTGTTGTTGTTTTTGTAGAGGTCTCATGCCTCCTGATGCAGAGATGTTATATATGCAAGAGGTTGAGAGAATGGAAGGTTACGGTGAAGAGAGCTATCCTGCAAAGGTGAGGTTAATTTGTGGAAAATCATTGCCATGACTTTTTAAATCCACAAGTATGCTTACGTTTTAAAAATTTATACTAAGCCAGCATGAATTTAAGACATTTTGGCTTTCTGTGTACAGCTCTGAAATGTTTGAATATTTGTATATAAATTGCTGAACTCACAAGACCCATGTGTAGACCAAAGATAGAGACTTGTGGGCAGGGATTGGGATATATATTAAATAGAGATCTGTTGACTCTTACAATTATTATTGTTTTAAATGTCTTACCTTTTTTGTCTAAAAGACCCTAGGTGGGCTGCAGTATAATAAAAGCATATCAGCATCAATAGATTCCTGAAACACAGCTCATCATAAAATACTGTGAAATGGCACATTTCAAAATGACCATTGCAAATGTCTCCTGAAAATGGAAGGTTGTTATAGAAATGGAAGGTTCACATCCATGTAGGAAGAAGGAAGGAGGAAGGTTGGCTGGGGAAGATTCCTGGTGGCAGGAATTCCATCCAGCATGGTGGCACAATAGAAAAAATATGGCTTCTAGGAAGCATTGCATTCATTATAGATAGATTTTGCTTGTCCTCAGTCATGCTAGCACATAACATTTGACTGGCCAATGTGATGGTATCATGTCTTGCTGCATATCCCTGATTGGCTGGGAAAACAAAAACAGAACACACAAACACACACATGTAGGTGAGGTCAGTGAGAAAACACCAGACAAAACAAAAAGCTGGAGCTGGAAGACAATAATAGAAGGGGACAGAGAAATTTCCCCGGGGAGGGAATTCCATAATTTTGGTGCCACAATCGAGAAGACACTTTCCCGATTTCCATCCATCGGTGGTGGATGTACTCAAAGCAGGGCCTCCAGAGATGACTGCAGTGGTTGGGTCGGTTTGTATGGGAGCAGGCCATCCTTAGGTCCTTATATGTGTGCAGCAGCGCGAAGAGAGTTTACTGGGGTTGGAAACAAAGGTATGACCATTTAAGTATATAGAAACTACTATGACCTTGCAGTGCTGAAGTTGTTGTCGTCTTGAAGGGGAACAAACTCAAGTGTTTCCATTATTTCTGGCCATTATCCAGGACAGCCAAGGAAGTGATATATTCATTGGAGCATGTCTCGATGGAATCTTTGTGAAGCACAAAAACGGCCGCCCTCCTGTTATATTTAGGTGTGTTTAATTCCCATATACGGTAGTGTGTTTCAACTGATGTTTTCTTGCTATGCCCTCAAGAACCTGATGCTGATTCAACTGAGGTAAGAATTTATTTCTCCATCAGAACTGGGTATGAACCAAGGGGAACTGTAAGGTAAACAAAGGATTTGGGTGAATAGTGCCAGAGGTCAGTCCCAATCGTGGCACAATGCAGTCTGCAAGGTGTGTTCATGTAAGGAATGTCTGGGGAATATTTGTAGAAGATAGGGTTTAATGTTTAAGCCATCAGTGCTCTGGAGGGAATAAGTGACCTATAGAAACACATGGTAATGAAGTATGGGATTGAGCTGTAATAAAAGGATGATCAATTATTATATTTATAATAGAATAATGCCTTACTTTTTTGATGCATCCTGTAAATAAATGCATATCATTGCTGAATTGGAGAATATATGGCTTCACATAAATCAGGCTGTTTTTGCCCTGTTGACTTGAAATGTGCCTTACCAGTTGTAATCTTTGCGTGGTGGATTATTACTTAAAAGCTTTTGTCCATTAACTGCAGGTGTCTAATCATCTGGTCGGTCGAACTCTTTTGACTCCCAGTATGGGCAAAAGAAACCAGACAGCTTATTAGGTTCTGAAGAGAAAATAATGCAGGGCAGCTAAGATGTTTTGCAAATCTACAGTAAACTGTATGGCTAATTCCTGTTCCTTTTTTAGGTCCATGTAATTACAGTGCAACACTTTGTGAAGTTGTGAGTTGGCATTGCTGTCTCATTCTCCTTTCCCCCCCCCCTCCATAGGTGGCATGACATTGCTAATATGTCCCACAACAAGTCCTTTTTTGCACTAGAGCTGGCAAACAAAGAAGAGACGATCCAGTTCCAAACTGTAAGTGAGTGAGTGTTTATTTTTCTGCGTTTTAAAGCAATGTTGTTAAAAGGGAAAAATCAGAATTTACACAGTGTGTCCAGATGTTATATCTGGAAAGTGAATTTCTAGACATTTTGCTTTAAATTAGGTAAGATGCAGTAACGTAGTTCATAATATCATACTTGTGACCTCCTTGAAACCAGGAATAAATATTTCCATCCACTTGATCTGCAGGTTTATTTTCCATGTCTTCTGGGGCATCAGCCTTAATGTTGTGTGGCCTAGATATGTAATCATTTACATTTCCCTTGGAATAAAGCATCTTGTAGGGATTTTTCTTTGTCTCTTCTTGGGTACTTGTTCCCCTTAGCTGGTCCATATTGCTGCATGTGCGGCGATTTTGGCATGACAAGCTCCAATAGGATATGGTAGCCTATGTGGGCCAGGCATATGAGCTAAAATGCCACAGCTGACACAAGCAACAGTGCATGGCATGTCCTTAATAGATCCATTGGTGTCACTCTGGCTTTAATCAGGCCAAATTTCCTGTTTGCCTCTAAAGGTGGTAGTTCTGTCTGCTCCCTTGCTCTGTAGATTAAAGCAGAAATGACCCCTGAGGCTTAAAGGTACACATTGTCTGGTGATGTGGAGTAACATTTCAGGATTTGAACTTGCCTTTTGCCTCATTTGTCAGAGAAGCTGGGCATTATTGGGCATAAACAGCCATCATTTTTTAGCTTTCAAAGATAGGATGGTTTTGTATTCTGCAATTTTCATATTGCATGTAGTAACCTGGATGTGTAATAATCACTGCTCATGCGCTTAGTTCAGACAGCCTTTACTCTGAGGAGAGGCTGTGTGCAGTGGGAGTAACCAGAACTTGCTGGGCATTCACCTCTGAATGAAGCCTTAGCATATGTGCCTAAAATCTTACATGCATAGCCACGAACAAAGGATGCAACTGATTTTCCTACATGTAGCTTTTGTATCAGCTGTTCAGTTTGGGTCCTCTGCACGGTGGATTTCACACATGCAGGCATTGTGCAAACATGACGTCTGTGTTGGGGTGGTGGCAGCTGGTGGTGCTCTTCCCCACTTGCGTACCCTCTGCTTTACATAAGAGCCCTGCTGGATCAGACCAATTGGTCCATCTAGTTCAGCATCCGGTTTCCCAGAGTGGCTGACCAAATTCCATTGAAGGCCTGTGGCAGCGACATGAAGGCCGAAGCTTTGCCAACTGCTGCCCCATGCACACACGAGCATTCCAGAGTATACTGGCCCATAGATTAGTACTTCATGCCTAATAGCCATTGGTTAACCTCTCCTCCAGGAGTCCGTTGAATCCCCTAAAGGCATCTAAACTGGTGGTTATCACCACATCCTGTGGCAACAAGTTAATTATGCATTATGTGAATTTTTAAACTGTGCCTGTCCTGAGTCTACAAATGAATCATTTTCATTGGACCCCTCCAAGTTGCATTATTTTAGGAGAGGCAGAAAAAGTTCTCTGTCCCAACTTTTTCCTGACCGGGCATAATTTTGTAAATCTCTACCATGTGTCTCTTCTTTGTCCCCCAGCATCTTTTTTTTTTCCTAAATGGAAAAGCTCCAAAGCTCTTCTGTTTTTCTTCCTAGGGAAGGTCTTCCAATCCCTTTGGTCTTTTTTTTGCACCTTTTCTGACTCTGCAATAATTTTTTTTGAGAAGGGGACTGAGCAACTGTATTCCAAATCCAGCCACACAGTAAACCTCTCATCTGCTCTGCTACTGAGCCACAGCTCTCCTCTGCAAGGAGGTTGTTCAGACTGGTCCAACATCTTGGCCTATCAAATCAGCTCTGGAATGGAAAGAAGACATGGCTCAGTGGAAGAGCATCTGCCTCATGTGCAGAAGGTCCCAGGTTCAATCTCTGAGGATCAGATACTAATAAATGATGTGAAAGTCCTCTCCTTGAGGTGCCTGCAGAGCTGCTGCCAATCAAAGAGTACTGACTGGCCTCGATAGGCTTAGGTCTGACTCAGCTCCATGGGTTCAGTCAGTAGGAAAGTAATTTAAACCTATGTGGATAAGGATCTATGTACGCATATAGTCTTATATGCATCTCTTTTGTTTGATAGGAAGACATGGAAACTGCGAAATATGTGTGGCGGATGTGTGTGGCCAGGCACAAATTTTATAGACTAAATAAATGTAGCCTGTAAGTATCACAATCTTCTCTCACCATATTAATTCTAAACAATGTTGTATCCTCTAATTTACTGTTGGAGGAGGTCACCCAAATAATTAGATTTCCTTTTTCTTCTCGAGTGTGTGTTCCTGAGACTGCAGGTAATTTAAGCGTTCAAAACAGGAGCCTCAGAACTTTTCCTTTTCTGCTGCCGAATCTAAAAATAAGGCTGTTGCAACTCTGAGCTTCCAAAATATTTAGATTTCTGAATATATCTTTGGACTGAATTGGTGAGAAGGGAGTGAAAAAATTGTCTGCGTGATTTTCTTTCTGAATTGGCAGTTCGTAGCCTATCATTCCACAGCATCCACAGTTTGAGTAGCTTTCTCTCCAACCATGAAGAGACCCACATTTTCACACTGATGCAAATCTCAAGCTCTGCACTTCCAGCCGTAGTGCCAGCTTCAGCATCCGTGTCAGGTGGAATGCACTTTTCATAAAACCTGGAGTTTGTGAGGAATTATGGGAGTGCAAAGGACAGTTTGGAAATCTGCTACCCATTCGTCCCCTTCAAGCATTCTGTTAACATGGGCTTGAAAAGGCTGATTTCTCCCTTTGTCTAACAATTGTCTCACCATTCTGTGCTTGTGGCACATCAGCACTCAGTTGTCTCACCATTCTGTGCTTGTGGCACATATTTATTACTCATCAGGACACTTTTTAAGGTTTTGATTTTTCTTTTGGTTAATTTTTCAAAGTTATGTTTTTCTGTGTGCTCAGAGAGTCCCCCGAGTAGACCCCTACCTTGTCTGCAGGTGGCCCTGTTGTCTGGCTTTTATCATCCACAGTGTCCACCCAGGTTACTAATCGGTATAGTGATACTTCAAACGTTATTGCAAAGTGCCATATTTGGAACTGTCATGTCAACAGGCTGACGTTGGCGCAGAAACTGTTGCTGTGGGTACAGCTCTCTTCTGATACTCCTGTGAGCAACTGTGGCTCCAGGGCCTTTTATTTGATACAGAGGAGTTAGATTTCTTTTAAAAATGTATTATTTGCTGCTCTCAACTTGCGAAATAGCAGAGCTCATGTGACTTGCTTCTACATCACATACCTTCAGCAAATTATAACATTGCACTGAGTCTACACATACGTTCATAAGAACATAAGCGAAGCCAATGTTGGATCAGATGGCCCATCTAGCCCAACACTCTGTTGCACAGTGGCCAAAAACTACCAGGTGCCATCAAGAGGTCCAGAGTGGGGCCTTTAAAATAATTTACATTGCTTGCTTTGAAAAATAAGCATTAGGTAGGTATGATTAACGTATGTGACTGAAAGCAAAAAAGTAGTTCAGTTTGCCCAAGATACAATGCTTAGCCATTGTTCGTGAGCCTGGTCTTGTGAGGACTTGGATTTCCTTGTCTGTCTGTCATAGCAATGAATGCATGAAAACATAGAGGAACGATGTAATGAACAATATATGAGGGATGGGGAAGAAGATGGGATCCTAAATGTTATCATTTGGTGGAAGACACATGGGAAGGGGTCATGGCTTTTTGATAGAGCATTTGCACGTTGAAGATCTTGGGTTCAAGTCTCAGTATCTCCAGTTTTTTAAAAAAGTATTAGGAGGAAGTAGGTGATGTGAAAGACTCTGCCTGAGACCCTGGAGAGCTGCTGTCAGTCAGACTTGGCAATACAGGCACTGAGAGACCAGTAGTCTGAGTTAGTATAAGGCTGGTTCATGTCATCTCTGTGTCGTGAAGTGCTTCATTTGTGGTAAGTAGGAGCTATTACTACATGGCGCTCCTTCTATGAATGTGGTTGTTAGTATCCACTATATCCACATCACTCATTCTCTCTCCCTTGCAGCTTCCAATATTTAAAGATACTGGCAGTTTGCTTTGTAAAAGAACACAACAGACGTTTGGTGTCCCATTAAGAACTAACAATGTCTATTCCAGCATGAGCTTTTGTGAGCCAGAGCTCACTTTCCCTCTCATTTATGTAGAAAATTATAGAAAACATGTAAAAGAAGTGTGTAAAAGAACAGCCTGTAGTTACACATAGTTAATATCAAAACAGAGTTTGAGTCCAGTGGCACCTTTAAGACCAACAAAGTTTTATTTACAGTATAAACTTTTGTGTGCAAGTGCACTTCTTCAGAAAAAGATAACCTCGCTTTCCTCCCCTGTGACTTTGGTACAAAGTGACTTCTAGTGAATATGTTGCATGTATTGCTTGTGATATTCTGCTACATCACGCACAAAAATGGTGAAAATACTGAGTCAGCCCATTAGTGCACACTCTCTTCTCTTGAAACTGGGCTTTGAATTTGTGAGATCTGGAGGAAATGTGGATAGTTTTATCTGCTGGTTCCTTTAAGGCAGCAGCCCACTAGCCCAGTTTGGCTGGAGCTCATCAGGGCTTGGGAGCTAAGCAGGGCCAGCCATGGTCAGTACTTGGGTGGGAGACTGCCAAGGAAGACTGGGGTTGCTGCTCAGAGGAAAGCAGTGGCACATCACCTCTGCTCATCTCTTGTCCTGAACACTCTGTGGTTGGGGGTCACTGTGAGCTGGTTGCAACTTGATAGCATATTCTTCTTTAATGCATGTGGTTCCTTTTTCGCTCACACTGTGAGGACTAGAAACTTGATAGCAGGTAATCTATGAGTGCCTCCTGGCTCATGCAAGCCGTCTCCACGTCCTCAAGGCTTCTCATCCTGTCATAAACTAACAGATCCCTTATCCTGTAGAGGTAGGGGAATGAGGAGATCAGGGCTCTTACAGCAGAGAGAAAGCTGCTCTAAAGCCCACCTGATGACGTCTCGAGAGATCTCCTCTGTGGACAACAAACATCCTCTCTCTGGAATGGACTATCTCATTGTCGTCTTTTTTGTCTGCATGTACCTTGTCTTTAGAGACTCCCCAGACTCTCCGCCTGAGGAAGGCTCTCAGAAATCTTTCCTCATTCTTTCCTTTCCGCGCTTTCCAATCCTTTCTCGTCCTTCTCTACCCAAAGGGTGAGCTAGAAATTTTTTTCTTTTTTCCATCCTGAGTTCTTTGCAATGCTATATATTTGTGCGGCTCCTGTGTTTGCTTGCTTGCAGTGGGGACAGCTTTACCACGATGCAGCACAAGCATCCCTTTGGACAGGGGCATCTGTTCCCTGCCTCTCCCTCCTTGTGTCTTTTCAAAACATGAGCGAGTCAGACAGCCGTTTTTGACGTTTTGGTTTCAGGAGCAAAAAGGCCTGCAGCTGCAACTGGGTAGTGATGTTACCAAAGGAACATGTGAAATAAAAATAAGGCAAATAACATTTGCTAGTGATGAGACAATGTGTCTAGAAGGACAAATCTGTGTGCCCAAAAACATTCTGTGCACTCCCGCATTTAACTTAAAGGGTACCCGTGCATCCATAACCACCACCACCCCACCTTTGAGTGCAGGGTTACACACCAACATAGTTTCCCTCTGGGCCATATATATTCATTTAGATATTTATACTCAGTTTTCTCCCCAGTGGGGACCCAAACAACATCATTCTCCCCTCTTCTGTGTTATCATCACAACCTCCACCCTGCAAGGTAGGCTACTTTGGGGGAGACTGACTGCCTCAAGGTCACCCAGTGAGCTTCCGTGGCTGAGTGGGGATTCCAGCCTGAGTCTCCTAATCCAGCAGTCTAAGCACTCTGACACGCTGACTGTCATTTTAATGAGATGCCTGGAAAGGTGGAACCCTGCAAAGGCAGGTGCTTTTCATGTGCCCTCATTTATAAATCAGTTAAATTCCAGACAACTCTGAGACAAAAGGGGTATTGGGAGCAGCCATTGCAAAGGAAAGTATTGGAATTCTTCAGTTGTATCGATGGGCCTCTGACTGGACTATCCATTGCATTTTTATCCTGCCGTTTCTCCAAGAAGTTGAGAGTGGAATACATGCCTCTCCTTCCTCCACCCACATTGTAATGTGGCCTTAATGTGTCATATGTCACCATCGGAAGTATTTGCTGGAAGTGGGTGGGTGTATGCAAACATGCTTAGTCCCACCCACTTTTGCCAGCATGCCCTACACACTGTGAAATACAGTGATGTATGACAGTGTTTGCGGAAATCCCAATCTCCCCACATTTGTTCTGTGGATCTAGCAAGGGGGAAGCAGAAAACTTCTGCATGGGAGGTTTCACTTGACAATAATGTATGCGTTTGTCTGATGAGACATTTAGCCAGGTTCCTTTGTAAAAATACCAAAAGGATAAACTATATCTCTTGAGGAAGATTCAGCTGATGATGAAACACAACGTTGTTTTTTTCTTTTGCAATTTAAGCCGTTTTCCCTCTGGATTCCTGATAGGAATGCGATACATGCAAGATAAGCCACTGTGCCGTGTCTTGCAGAACTGCTGATGAAGGAGGAATGTGAAAGTAACGGGCTTGTTCTTGCATCTGCTTTTATGTTTTCTGTCAGTTGTGAAAGATTATATCTGCCTTATCCGTACACATCTCAGTTGCATGAGACAACCGGGTGGGAAGTGAACATTGGGGATATTGCTGTAAGATTTCTGAATGCTCTCTCAGTGCTTGGCAAAATCTGCCTTTATCAAGACTTTTTTTTTTTTGCTTTGTAGACAAACTCAGACAGTCACAGTGAATCCAGTTAGGAGGCGATCCTCTTCCAGGATATCTCTGGTAAGATTTTCAACTCCAAGCTATTCCTTTAATTTTTTTAAAAAAATTAAGGTTATAAATGAGATATTTCCTAAAAGATGACTGTTTTGGTGTAGTTTGCCCAATAAGGCCACAGTGGCACTTCAGCAGCAAAATCTCTTTCACGGATGTTTCAGTCCCTTTCGTGAACCAGGACAGAAAGTTTGGCCTTCAGACCATTCCAGTGAGGGCTGATGATCTTTCCCAAGCAGAATACTGAAATATTATTTCTGTATGTTGGCCAATGGCTATCTTACTGTCCCACCCCCCGAACTTACCTCCAAGGAGACAGAGGCCTCCAGACCGTGCTAAGGAAACTGCCCAGGGAGGGCTGCAGAAGCCCAGTGTGATGCCGCTGGAGCAGCTTCCCAGCTTGCCACGACACCAGACACACCAGGCAGGCCAGGGGCTGGCTAGGAGCTAACCCCCCAGGGGCCAGCAGCAGAGGCAAGAGGCAACAAGGGTGGCGGAAGAGCAGCAGAACCCACCAGAAGCGACAGCCATTTCCTCATATGTCGTGGGAGCCAATAAGTCTTCTTTGGAAGGGCAGGGCAGGAAACAGGCTGCAGTGACCTCCTTAGGCCAGCACGGGCCAGAGGAGAAGCCTTATAAGGCTTCCCATGGTGGAGGGGCAGGGGAAATGGGATCCTAGGCAGGCAGCTGCTCATTGGGCCTAGGACCCGCCATTCCCATAGGCCCATCCCCCAGGATAGAGGGAATGGCTGAGGACAGAGTTTTACCCCTCTGGCAGTCCTTTCAAAGGTGTGCCCTGGGAGAACCAGGAAGGAAGGGCCAGACATCACTGAAGACAACTAAGGAGAGGTTACTGGAAGGAGTGGGAGAGGGAAGAGAGTGCTGTAGCCCTCCCCCCTCTTTTCTGAGGTTCTTCCCCCAGGGCAAGCCCTATCAAAGGAACCCTGGAGAAGGAGACAGCCCTGATTTCCAGCCCGACACAGGAGTCTGATACTTATCTTCAGTTCTTAACAGAGGGGCTAGTTTTCTAGCAACTTTTTGGTTTGGTTTTTATCAGGGTATGAAAATTTGTAGTCATGTTACCAACAGTTTGGATCTCCAGGGCTTCTTTTCTGGGGGAACGCGCCGGAATGGAGTTCTGGAACCTCTTCGACAATACTCTTTTAAAAATGTTTCCCATGAGCTTTCAGTATACAGACTGAAAACCTCATTTCCCTCTTGAGAATTCCGGCACCTCTGTTGCAAAAAAAAAAAGCCCTGATCTGGACTAATAAACTGCCCCCAAACAAAATGGGAATGATTTTGGTTGTATCCTTGTTTCTTTTCTGGGGTGGTGATGGTGGTGGCAGTAGTTGACTAAAGCCTTCAAATAAATAAACTTGAAGGGTTAACAGAAGCCACTGAAACCTCAGCCCCCTGGTCAATCTGGCCATTGACTGTGAATGTGCAAGCTTAATTTATGTTCCACTCTTAATATGTGGAAGTGGTTTACCACCCTAGCCTCTCTTGTTTCAACAACATAAAATATTTCAACGTATTTGGGGTTTGTATTTTTACAAAGCAGAGGAGCCTGTCCAGACTGCACAAGGAGTCTGTGGAGAAAGAGGAGGGGGTGGAACATTGATCTACCCTCGTTCACCAGACTCTGTTGTCTCTCCTGCTAAATCTGGATTCAGGTCCCAAAACCTGGTTCATGGAACCGGATTTGAGCAAAGGCTGTGGTAGTACTGGGACCGAGGCTTCTAGGATCAGATGGGAACAAGGTGATGGCTGCCAGTCATTGGTATTTCACATTTTTGTAAATGAGGGAGAGAATTGGCAGGAATTCTCAATTTTTACTGAGCTCTAGTTACACCATTAGGGTCGGACTAGATAGATTTCTGGTACATATCCTGAGATTATTTTTTACACTTCAAAGCAGCCTCTTGCGGCTGGTGGTTTTGATTAAGGAGGCAGCAATGGGGGGGGGTATTTAAGCCTTTCCTTCTATGCTGTTTCTCTCATCTAAATCCGTCCCTCAAAAGAAGACAGAACCTATCAGCAGTTTTCTTGCTGGCCCAATGGTTCTCTTCCTAAATGGGAGATTGTATGAACGTGTGTTGATCTGAACTTCTCAAAGAAATGCTGAGGATCATCCCATTAATTTCTCTTAAGAATGCTAGTTGGTGTATCTATTCCTTTTTAAATTGTAAATGCTGAGAACTGCTTTATTGAAATGAATGGGATAAAAGGGAGCAATTTCAATCGTTCTGCATACACATTCATTACTGCTACGATATTTTTTCAGCAGCCCAAACCGCAGCCTTATATGATGCCGCCACCGCCTCAGTTACATTACAATGGACACTACACAGAACCATATACGTCTTCCCAAGGTAAAAGGTTTGATGTGCTCGGGAAGTTGAAAGACTTTACATGGCCAACGTAGTTTATAAAGGGGGTTTGATGGTGGTGGGAATTACATTCTCTAGGAGAAAGAGCTCCCTGATCTGGATGGCTTAGGCTAGCCCAACCTTGTCAGAACTTGGAAGCTAAGCAGGGTTGGCCCTGCTTAGTATTTGGATGGGAGACCATCCAGCGCAAAGCCAGTGGATGGTGGTATTCGGATGGGAGTCCGGGGTTGGTATGCAGAAGCAGGCAATGGCCAACCATTTCTATTTGTCTTCTGCCTTGAAAACCTTATGGGATCATCATGAGTTGGCTTCAACTTGATGCCACTTTCCACCACCACTAGAAGTAAGAGCAGAGAGTGGTTTGAGGACAATTTAAGTTGTCAGATTGATCATGCTAAGTGGGTCTTGACTTGGCTAGTGTCTGAATAGGAGACTAAATTCAGGAGGTGCACATACGATACCATGAGCTTCCTTAAGTGAATTTATTGGCATATGTCAGGTGTGATGACAAACTATAATTCATTGTTATGTGAACAAGCCTGGAGAAATTAGCCATTCACTTTCCCTCTTTCCTCCATTTGTGTATGGTAATGTAATAAAGGATTTTTGCTTTTAGAGGCAAACCACAAACTGTTTTTCGCACTCTTCCTTAAAAACTAAATTAAAAAAAATACCAAAGTCTGTTTTAATTTTGATCTGGAATATTGGATTGTAGGGAACAGCAAACCACATGTGTTGAGTTTGGACAAAACATCAATTGTTTTCCACAGTCATACATGAACAGAGAATTTCCCTTCACAGGCTCATTCATGTAATCACAAGCAGTGGTTTATCATTAGATCTGAAGCACACTGGTATGTAAATGTAATAAACACAAGAATAAAATAGAAGCTAGTAAAGATTAAAAGCTTATTTAACCATTGCTTTTTTAAAAAATTCCTCAGTCATTGTACCAAGTGGTAACTGCAAGCCTACTGCCTAAGCATAAAGAGGCAGTTCACTATACGCAAAGAAGAACATAAGAACATAAGAGAAGCCAATGTTGGATCAGGCCAATGGCCCATCCAGTCCAACACTCTGTTTCACACAGTGGCCAAAAATACCAGGTGCCACCAGGAGGTCCAGCAGTGGGGCCAGGACACTAGAAGCCCTCCCACTGTTGCCCCCCCCAAGCACTAAGAATACAGAGCATCACCTGCCCCAGAGTCCCTACTGGGGTGGATCTAACTACCCTTCAAGGAGTTCTCCTCCAACTTAAGAGGCTGTTCCTCCAAGGGAAGAGCTACTTAAGTTGGAAGAAGGCTCCTTAGGTTGGAGAAGGACTTCAAACTTGGAAAGGTGGGTAGAAATATTTAATATTAGAAATATTTAAGCTTTTCTCAATGGAAAGATAGGATCCACCCCACTACCAGAGCCTACTTCTAGTCTGTTATGGAACAAATAGCAAACACTCCGAGGCAAATGCTATCCTAAGGGCGCTTCCCTGGAAGGAAGACCCATTGAGTAGGATTCTGAGTAGATCCTGCTTAGGATTGCTGTCTACAGGTGTTTTCAGATCCTTGGAGAATAAGATATTAGACCTTATTTGCCATGTTTTAAGGGATGGGCCATGGCTCTGTGGCAGAGCATGTGCTTTGCATGCCCAAGCCCCCAGAGCCAATCCTCAACATCTCTACTTTGGTACATCCTTGTGTAGCAGGCCTGTGAGGAATTTTGGCCTGGGGCTTTGGAGAGCTGATGGCCATCAAAGTAGTTGGCATTCAGCTAGATGGGTGGTCTTGGTATAAGTCAGCTAGATACATTCAAACATTCCAAAAGGGGAGACATGATATTGGTGTATAAAATTATGCATGGTATGGAGAGACTGGACAGTTCTAGAACTTGGGGTCATCCACTGAAGCTGAAGGGTGGGAAATTCAGGAAAGATGAAAGGTAGTACTTCTGCACACAGCATATAGTTAACAGTGGAACTCACTGTCACAGGATAAAAAATGGCTGCCAACTTGGAAGGTTATAAAAGGAGAGTGGACAAATTCATGGAGGATGAGGCTATCAGTGGCTACTAGTCACCGTGGCTACTAGCCCTGATGGATATCTACTCCTCCTAGTACCAGAGGCAGGATGCCTCTTTAAATCAGTTGCTGGGAAGCATGGGTGGCAGGATGCTGTTGCAGTCCTCCTCCACCTTATGGGCTTCTCAGAGGCAGCTGGTCGGCCACTGTGTGAATAGAATGCTGGGCCTGATGGACCACTGGTCTGATCCAGCATGTCTCTTCTTATGTTCTTAGAAGGCAGAAGCCGTGTAGTGTAAGGGGCTGAAATTAGTGACTTTAGCCTTTTAAATATTTAGTCAGTGCCGGTGCCGTTGTCACTATTTAGTTGTTGGCCTAGAAAGAGATGTGGTTCTGTTACTAACTCAGAAATGCATTGGGTGAGACAGGAGATGGACATTTTTAGTAACAGTCTTTACCTTTGTCTTTAACATTTCTGTGGTTTGCTGTAAATGGATGCTGACTAATTTCCTCCAGATAATCTCTATGGGAATACTCAGAATGGCTATTACTGCCACTCTCAGACCAGCCTGGATAGAGCCCCGCACGACTACAATGGCAGGATCCGCAATGGCAGTGTCTACAGTGCCCACAGCACCAGCTCTTTGAATAACCCCCAGCACTACATGCAGCCGTCGCCGATGTCCTCCAACCCAAGCATTACCGGCAGCGATGTCCTGAGACCTGATTATGTCCCGTCGCACCGGCACAGTGCCCTCATACCACCTTCTTATCGGCCTACTCCAGATTACGAGACTGTGATGAAGCAGCTTAACCGAGGAATGATGCACTCGGACAAGCAGAGTCATTCAATGAGGAACCTCAACATTGGCAATTCGTACGCTTACAGTAGACCCGATGCCTTGGTGTACAGCCAGCCTGAAATCCGAGAACATGCTCATTTCACCTCGCCTCAGTCTGGCCACTACCCATTTAACCTGAATTACAGTTTCCACAGTCAGTCCCCTTACCCCTACCCTGCTGAAAGGCGGCTGGTGGTTGGAGCAGTGAGTGTCCCTGAGCTGACGAACGTTCAGCTGCAATCCCAAGATTATCCTGCGCCGAACATAATGAGGACTCAAGTGTACCGTCCTCCTCCTCCTTATCCTTATCCAAGACCTGCCAACAGCACGCCGGACCTTTCCCGACACCTCTACATCAGCAGCAGCAATCCAGATCTCATCACCCGCCGGGTCCACCACTCGGTCCAGACGTTTCAGGAGGACAGCCTGCCGGTCGCGCATTCCCTCCAGGAGGTGAGTGAGCCCTTAACGTCAGCTCGGCATGCTCAGTTGCAGAAGAGGAACAGTATTGAGATAGCTGGGCTGGCCCACAGCTTTGAAGCCATGAGGGTTAAAGAGAGGACCATGTCGGCGTCTGCTGCAGACGTAGCCCCTCCAAAGGTTGTTCCTGCTCAGCCCGTTGTTTTCCTGGAGAGAACAAAACAAGAGGAAAATGAGCAGCGAGAGGAAAATGTCAACTACGGGCACAAGAAGTCTCTTTCAGACGCCACAATGTTGATTCACAGCAGCGAAGAAGAAGAAGAGTTTGAAGAAGAAAACAAGACTCCTGCAACTTTCTCCCCTCTCATCAATGGCAAACCCCAGCTCCCCTCTGTCCTGGGATGCTACCCTCCCGAATCCTTGCTGAACTACCCCTACAGTTCGGTTGTTCCACCTCCGGGTCCTTTGCACATCCTTGAACCTAAGCTACACATTACTGAGACGGAGAAGAAGGTCAAAGAGGGGAATCCGGCTCCTATCATGGCTGACACCCAGGTGCACAGGAGAGGTGACGGACTGTTGACTCCATCTGTGTCTGAGTCTGATTTAACGACATGCACAAGATACAGAGTGCGAAAGGATTCAATCAAGAAGAGACCAGTGTCAGAACTTCTTTCAGGGAAGAAGAATATAGTGGAAGGACTGCCTCCTTTAGGGGTAAGCTTTCCTGCTTGTATTCCATCAGTCCCTTGGCTCATTTAGCCTTGTATTGTCTACTCTGGCATAATGTCCAGGATCTCAAGCAAGGGTATTTCCTAGTCCTGCTACTGAAGGTCTTTGTTTTTTAACAACCCCCACCCTTTCCTGCAGGCTCAGCCCTTTTGTCCTAGCACTGGGGCAGCTGTCAGGAGGTCAACAAG
Source organism: Gekko japonicus (assembly GCF_001447785.1). Classification (NCBI taxonomy): domain Eukaryota; kingdom Metazoa; phylum Chordata; class Lepidosauria; order Squamata; family Gekkonidae; genus Gekko; species Gekko japonicus. The sequence goes on from NW_015161409.1 coordinate 692,156, forward strand.
CTGACTGCAGAGAAGAGAGAGTGAAAATCGGCTCTTCCGGTTGAAGGGGATTGCAAATGTGGCTCTCTGCACGCCACGGAGTAAGTACCATTGGGTTAAAGGCAAACCCGCTTTTCTGCAGATGAATAGAAAAAGAAAAAAGAGGGATCTCCATACCCCTAAAGGCTGTGCTGGGGATCATGGGACCGGTATGCACAAAAAACATGTAGGATGAAGCCAGAAAGGAGGGGAGTTTGGTGAGACTGAATGAAAAAGCTAGCAGGATTGAGCCCATTGTGCTTTGCTTCTAAGCTGTGGCTCTTTCCCATTGGAGAGCACTGTCGTGTAGTGGTTTTGGTGTCA
>NW_015161409.1:692874-693040 GCF_001447785.1 Gekko japonicus
TAAATCAGCATGTGACAATCATATGCATGGTTATTACACAACGAAACCCCCTGTGTGTGCAGTTGTCACAAGTGACTGCTTGCATGGAGATTTGATGCTAATTCCTGTTCAGGTGCGCCTTTTGTGTAGGAATTTCATAGTGAGCAAAACTGACCTGACCTAATAA
>NW_015161409.1:693892-694036 GCF_001447785.1 Gekko japonicus
GTCACAGCTGACAGCGTGGTCTCAGATGCGATGGTCTTGCAGCTCCACCCTAAGAAAAGTTACTCCCTTCCAAGTCCTTGGCCTTAGAAGGGTATAACTCCACTTAGGATGGCACCGTCAGTCTAAAGCTCTGTGCACAATGTG
>NW_015161409.1:694196-705083 GCF_001447785.1 Gekko japonicus
CCACCCTCTTCTTTGGTGGTTAGGCTTGCCAAGTCCCCCCGGGGGGCGGGAAAACCCCCGCCCCAGAGGCCCGTTCCCCGCCGGCGGCAGATCGGGCCCCGGGGGGGAACCCCACCCCCAAAGCACGCGACCTGCACGTCACCCGGAAGTGACACGGGCATGCTGGGGGCGGGGCCACAGTCATCCGGGGAAAACTCTATGGCTTTCCCTCGGATGGTCGTGGCCCCGCCCCCAGCGTGTCTGGTGTTGTCGCGTCACTTTCGGGTGACAGGGTTGCGGCGCGCGCGCACTCCCAAAGCAACGCTGGAGTCCCCCACTCCAGCGCCGCTTCTGACTTGGCAACCCTACTGGTGGTGCAAGGCACAGTTCGCTTGCTTAAAACCATGCCTAACCCACTTCTTGTCCTGCAGGAACTGTTGCATTACCTAATGCAGGGGTTCCCAACGTGGTGCCCGTGGGCGCCATGGTGTTTGCCGATACCTTTTCTGGCACCTGCCAAATGTTTCTTAGGAAATGGGTGGGGCCAAGTAGGACTTTTGCCCAGCAAGGCTTCTCATTGACTTAAAGATTTGATTGGCTGTGCAGATTTATAAAAACCTTGCTTTGGCAGCAGTTGCCAGTACAGCACAAAGATCTACACTGTTGCTGAAGTGAAGCTGTGGCAGTCATCTAGTGGCTGGCTCTGCCTTTTGTGACAGCCATTTTGTTGCTGTGTCCACTGTGCCAGGTCAGAATTCCAAATGTGCCCGCAGGCTCAAAAAGGTTAGGGACCCCTGACCTAATGGTTTCCTGGTCATACTGGCACCTTTGGCATGATATATTTCTGCTTTAAGGTCTTTGTGCTTCTGTTTTTGCCAGCTCTGAGATTTCCTGGCCTCCTTGCTTTTATGTTACCTTTCAAAGGTGCAGAACCGTATCTGGGAAGAGAAAAAGCAGTGCAGAAATCGTACTCTGCATTAAACAGACCTCGTTCCCATACTTTTATTCTCTCAGAGCTCCCCACTGCCTTCAGTCTCCTACTCGTCCCGCCAGTCCTCCTAGCCTTCTGGGTGACCTTGGGGGCTTGGCAGCCCTGCCTACACAAGTGTTGTTATGAGGATAGAATGTGGAAAGGAATACTACCTTGGAGGAAACCAGGGAATGAGGATGTGCTCGGTAATACCTGTTTTCTGATGAGCTGTGCAGATTGCTGGTGTGTCTAGTATTAGGCATCACCTGCCAAATTGTATGTTTTAACTGCGGTAGTCCTGGAGAGCTGAGTCTCACAGTTTTGCTAGTCATTTGAATGGTCAGATATCCTCCTGGGTTGAGAGAGATGTGCCAACAAAATTGTCCTGATTTCCAGCAATTGGATATTTCGTTGTATTTTACCAGTTGCATGCAGGGCAGTGCGCCTGCTGAGAACCCCTGCAAGTGGGAATGAGACACAGAATGTGTAGAATTTGAGAGCCAGCATGGGGCCGTGGTTCGAATGGTCAGACTAGGATCTGGGAGACCCAGGTTCAAGTCCCCACTCTGCCATGGCAGCTTGCTAGGGGGCGACCTTGGGCCGGATGCAAACTCTCACCCTACCCTACCTTGCAGGTTTGTTGTTGTGAGATAAAATGGAGGAGAGGAGAACTTTACAAGCTGGTTTAGGTCACCATGGGGGGGAGGAAAGCAGGGTATAAATTAAGTAAATAAACTACAGAACTGCTTTGCCTGCCTAACAATCTAGACTTTTATTTTTTAAAAAATATCTAGCTCTCGTGGTGACAAAAACGAATGGGCAGTGCTTGACAGATATGAGAGATGTGCTGAATGTGATTTCCATAGACAGATTAAATTCGTAAAGGATTCTACAAATATACATTCAGCTATCATAAACTTAGTAGTAAATTTAGCAGTATAATATTACTATTCAAGGGAAAACGTGACCGAAACTATAAATATATTTATTTATCTTATTTAAAGCCTGCCTTTCTCACTGAGACTCAAGGTGGATTACAGAGCACAGGGGGAAAAAATGTAATCGTACAGTATTGGATGTCGAATGAACCATGCACAGAACTAGGAGTACAAAACTGAATGGCAGTGTGAGCAACTATGTGAACATGCAGTATAAGATATACAATAAACAATGCAAATGAACCATACAATAAAACTTGGAATGCAAAACTGAACGCCAAGGAATATAAATTGAATGACAATGTGAATAGCAAGCTGCCCAGGCAGGCATAGTGCGAGCCTTGCAGAATGTGGGATTCCAAAGGTGCAAGGCAAGTCCTCCTCCCAGATGAAGGCACTCACTGTCTCTCTCTACAGATTTAATTTCACTATAAAGGTTCCCTTCTGAACATTTCTGTTTTGTGCATTTTGTGGAATGTTAGTATTGCGGGAGCATTCCTGACTTCCTCGGGCAGGCCGTTCCGCAAGGTGGGAGCCACCGCAGAGAACATACATGAGCAGAAGATATAACCAAATATATTGTAATGACTCTTTCTATATTTGATGGATTCCAAAGATTCCACAATCAAAACCATCGAACATATGATTATGGAGTGCCCTATATTCAATGAGGAGGGCTAATTTAGTCACCCCTTTACTTAAAGATACGGAATTGCCAAATGTGAAAGCCCAGGTGTCATGGCTACTATCAGATACAAATTACTGTGTCACCCTCTCGGTGGCAAAATTCACAGGTGAAATAATCAAATATAAGATAAATAATACTGAGTAAGGTCTTTAAAAAAAATTGTTTCTACTTTCTGCTTAAGGTGCTAACTGTATAAGCAGTACTAGATAGATCGATTCCACAATTTTATAAATGAAAGAGGTGTTCAGTGGTTAGATAGTAGGATTTGAGTGCATTCCCATCTCCTGGGCACAGTTTCTTCCCTCTCTCCCATGACTATTAGAAATTAGAATAAATTATGCAATATGCTAAGCATTGTAGGGAATCCTATTTTGCATGAGCTGTTCTTGAGCCACAGTTTTGATTTGCTAAATTCAGAAGGCTTTTTTTTAAAAAAAGTGCACATAGCCCTAATAGTAGTAAAATGTATATTTCCAACTTAATATTTTGGAAACTTCTTTGGTAAAGCCCGCATGGTGTAGTGGCTAGAGCGTTGAACTAGGATCTGAGAGACCCACCATAGACTCATGTTCCCCACTGCCGCTTAATTAGGGTGGCAAGGAAAAATGGGGGCGGGATTTGCCGTCAGTCCAACTGCAGCATCACTTCTAGCATGAACCAGATGTGATGACATCATGTCTGTGAGACACTGTGAGATTTACCCCAAACTCTATGGTTAAACAATCGAGTTTGTGGTGAATCCTAGACAGTTGTGCCAGTAGAGTAACATGACTTTCAGTGTGTACCCAAAGTGACGTTGTGCCATTGGACAGTGATCCGATAGCTCCCCACTGCCTTCAGTCTCCTGCCAGTTGCCAACACTGGGCTGGCAACCATAGGAGGAAGCTTTCTGGGTGTCCTTGGGCCAGTTGCACATATTCAGCCTCACCTATACATAGGGTTAACAGGCAGTGTGTGGCAACCAGTGGGAGGATTGGGAGAGCAGTGTTATAGGATTTTTTAAAATGCAGCCTTGTGTACTCACTAGAAGTTCTTACCGAAAGTCACAAAAGGTAGGTCTAGGATTTGCCAGAAACCAGAGTTTCTGATGATTACTAGAGTTACCCTGGAAGTGAGAAAGAGTAGTTCTAGGAATCTCCAGAAACTGTGTGGGAAAATTCTGGTGATTCCTAGAACTACCCTGGAAGGGAGATGATGATGATGATGATGATGATAATAATCTGCTGCTGCTGCTGCTGCTGCTGCTGCTGCTGCTGCTGCTGCTCCAAGAGGCAGTGGGCAATGGGATCTGGGGGAGAGGGATCCCCTCCCCCTATTGGGGGCTTGGCAGCCCTACCTACATAAGTGTTGTTAAGAGGATAAAATGTGAAAAGGAATACCTTGGTGGAAGTTTGGAATAAAGATGTGCTACATAACGTATGCAGAAGTTCTGAGGGAAAACAGGTTACATCTTATTCCAAGGTTTGTTTTCACAAACTGCTTTACAACATACCATACATGACATCCTGAGTTCTTTGGAGGACGGACAGAGTAGAAAAGTAATAAGTAATGAACTCCAAGCAATTTAGGTGCAGGTTTCGGACTACCTGGCCTATATTTGGACTATAAATGGTAGGTGTTCTGAAAAAAAGTCCTTTGTCTCAAATTCTTTTCCACAAAGGTCTGTTTGTCATTCCTGTGAAGTTTCAACAGCTTGAAAGTGGAATGAAGACAGACCAGGTGGAAAGAATGTTGCTTTGCTACTGCTGTCTGTGTAAAGTTATTAGCTGAGAGAGAGCAGGCCGCGTTCTTTGTTTCCTCTCTGAGAAAGAATGGGGGGGGGGCTGTCCTCCTCAGCCAGAGCTCTTCTCTGGCCTATGGCTGTCATGTTTGACCCAGGTCCTGTCGACTGCGTAGTCATAAGCATGTCTTCTTTCAGCAGGTCATGAAAAAGAACAGAGCTGAAACCAAAAAAATAGGGCCTTTGAAGTTAGCTGCTCTAAATGGACTGACGCTGTCTCGGCTGCCGCTGCCAGATCAAGGAAAGGAGGAACCTGCCAGGACAACAAACGATGAACGGGTGGGTTTGCGATTTCCTTGAGGTGTACACTGTTAAAGTTTTCTGTTCTGTTTCCCTGGTCACATAATCCTGGTTGCCAATAAATGACTATTTTATTGGAGTAGCAGCACCAGGTTTTGGGCCTGGTTCTTTTTTTTTAATCTTCTATGTTTGTATAGTTTAAAAAAATTGTTTTTAGTGCTGCATTGGGTTTGATAACTGATTGAATCCAAAGGCAGTCCTGCGCAGGCCATCGTGGAGACTTATTCAGAGGTAATTCCAGAAGGGTAGCCGTGGTTAGTCTGTCGCAGCCAAATGAAACAGGAGTCTAGTGGCATCTGACATACTTAGGCCCCGGTCACACGAGAGGTTTTGGGCCGGGAGAGGGACGGATCGGGGGCGGAGCAAACGGGTGCGATCCCACCGCAACATCTGGGAAGCGTTGCGCACCTGTCCCTGATCCGGCCCTTCCACCCAAAACGCCGCGGCAAAAATAAACCACCTACCGAGGTGGTTCTTCCGGCAAATCTGCATCAAGGCTGGCTGTGGGATCGCCGGCGCGTCCTTCCACCGGCGCATCCCTGGCTCCTGGCCGAACTGCGCATGCTCAGACATGCGCAGTTCGGCATCTGATTGTGCCAGGAAGCAATGGCGCCGCGGCTCAGGGGTCCGTGGGATCCCGCCACGGCGTCTCTATTTTGGTGCAGCTCTGATTAGCCGCACTTTGCCCGGGTTTTTTTCTGCCGTGTGGCAGGGACCTTAGAAGATTTATTCCTGCATAAGCTTTTGTGAGTCAGTGCTCACTTCTTCAAATGCATGACTCACACAAAAGTTTCTGCTGGAATGAATTTTATTAGTCTTTCAGGTGCCACTGGATTCCTGTTTGGTTTTGCTGAGCAGTGTGATACAAATTCATTAAGTAAAGTACACATGTGGGTTTTTTCCCCTTCATCCTTTCTCCAAGGGTGGTGTATATGGTTCTCACTCCCCCATATTATCCTGACCACAACCCTGTGAGGCAGATGAGGCTGGAGGAGTGACTATCCCAAGGTTACCCAGTGAGCTTCATAAGAGGAGGAGCTGTGAACTCCATGGATTTTTTTTAGCTCAAGCTATGACCCCTTGCAGTTTGATTTCATATACTATTTGAACTACCTTTTGTTTGGATTCGTACTATTTATCTGAAGGGTCTAAAGTAGCCCTTGTAGACCAGAGGTAGTTTGGTGTAGTGGTTAAGAGCGCGAACTCTAATCTGGGAGAACTGGGTTTGATTCCCCAAGAGTGCGGACTCTAATCTGGGAGAACCGGGTTTCATTCCCCACTCCCCCACATGCAGGTGTTGGTGTGATCTTGGGTCAGTCATAAGTTCTTTCAGAGCTGTTCTCTCAGAGCTCTCTCAGTCCCACCTACCTCACAGGGTGTTTGTTGTGAGGAGGGGAAGGGAAAGGGATTGTAAACTTCTCTGAAACTCTTTCAGGTAGTGAAGGGCGGGGTATAAATCCAATCTCCTCCTCCTCCTCTTCTTTTTCTTCTTCTTCTAAAAATAAGGAAGCTGTTTATAAACATTTTAGGTTTTTTCTTTTAAATTCATCACTCTGTCCAATAACCTGTTTGTTGAGAAGGTTAAAATTTTGTGAAGTCTTGGGATGTTCATTCTATTCTCCTCCCAGAGTAAAGGCTTGGAACAACGGCTAGAACAAGGCATGGTATTCACTGAATATGAACGTATCCCAAAGAAGAGGCTGACAGATGGCGAGTGTTCAATAGCCCGGCTCCCGGAAAATGCCGAAAGGAACCGGTTCCAAGATGTGCTTCCTTATGATGATACTAGAGTAGAGCTGGTCCCGACGAAAGAAAACAACACAGGTTACATTAATGCATCCCATATTAAGGTGAGACCAAAAGTTGAGTTACAAGATGCGCTGGGTAGTCTGTGTTAGTCCATTTTGGCAAAAACAAAAAAGGAGTATTGTGAGGCCTCAAAATTAAGAGATGTGTTGAAGTGTGATGTTGCCTCAGTGAAAGCTCACTTCATCCATTGATGCTGATGAAGTGAGCTCTAGTCAGGGGGCTGGATCACAGTCTTTGCCAACCCAGTGAGCTGTAATCCTAAGGATGCTGGTTCTAAGTCCCATTGAATAGCAAGGGGCTTACTTTGGAGTAGCTAATGATTCATCAAGTTTGACAGTCTTTATCGTGCTTTTTGGTTTTTCTCAGAAGTAGCAGGAACATTTTCCATTATTGTTTCTTCTGCCCAGCTGCTTCTGTTAAAATGAGATCCAACCAGACCAAATCTATCAGTGAACTCAGCTGCTGGTTGGTGTAGACAAGTACTGGCATCAGAGAATGTGTGTTTTCCTAGGGAATGTGATAAAAATACCTGCGGTATTTCCAGTGTGCTTTCCCCTGTTCCTCAAAACTGTCTTTCCATAGGACAGGAAATGCTGTGAAATACAGTCCTTGAAGTCCTTTTTGCAATATACCTGTGATACAGCTCTGAAAGAGAGCAGGTTTCGGCTGACCTCAGTTTCCTTTTCCTCTGTAGGAATTGGCTTTAAAGCTACTGCCTGCCAAGCCCAGTTTTCTGAACAGTTTTTAAATGTAGTGTGAATATTATATAAGTTCATGCATCTGACAGAGTGGGTTTTGGCACCTGAAACCTTCTGCCACACTGACGTTTAGTCTTCAAGGTGCCACCAAAATCTTCAAGTGCCACCAAGCATCTTTTGTCTGGAGCCGGGTAAATTTGGCTACCCCCTCTGGAATTTAAGCTGTGAATGATTTCCATATGTATGAACTTACCTTTCAGCATTCCTTTCTCTCTGAAAGCAATGGCTGAGTGTAAGAGGCAAATTATGATTTTACTGGTGGGTGTATGGCCTAGCCCAGGTTTAAAAGGCATATTCTGAACTTCCTAGTTGGTGCTGGGTGGACCAACACTCAATCCGTGTTCTTATCTCATCCCTCGCATATACTTAGCATTGTGAATTCTGCATGTCTAAGACTAAATGCCTGGAGATGAAAGCAAGCAGCATGAACATATAAGTTGATCTGTATTGGTTATTAGCCACTGTGACTAAACAGAACCTCCATCTTCAGAGGAAGAAGCCATTTCAAAGCCAGTGCTAAGGGGTAACAACAAGCTTTGGTTTGCAGGCCTTTTGTGGGTGGTTGCTGTGTGAAACAGGATGCTGGACTAGATGGACGATTGGTCTGATCCAGTCTGCTGCATTTATGCACTTATGGTTTCCACCTGATTCATTTTTGATCACCAAATGCTATTGTTTTCCTTTCAGCTCTTGTATGGCTAGTCACATGACTTTCACAAATGACCAACTTAGTAGCCATATTTTTCTTCTGCTTTCTCAGGTTGCTGTTGGGGGCATGGAATGGGACTACATTGCTACCCAAGGTCCTCTGCAGAACACATGCCAAGATTTTTGGCAGATGGTATGGGAGCAAGGGGTTGCCATTGTAGCCATGGTGACAGCAGAAGAGGTGGGCACTTTTTCTCTTCACTGGAAGTCTTTTTTTTCTTTTAACAACAGTAGAATTTTCCAGAACCTTCACTTTCTTGAAACATTTCCATTGTATGTGTTCCAGGAGGGCAGCCGAGAGAAAAGTTTCCGATACTGGCCACGGCTCGGCTCGAGGCACAATACAGTGACATACGGAAGATTCAAAATTACTACCCGATTCCGGACAGACTCTGGTTGCTATGCAACCACAGGTCTGAAGATCAAGCACCTTCTCACAGGGCAAGAGAGAACAGTGTGGCACTTGCAGTATACTGACTGGCCAGAGCATGGCTGTCCGGAGGACATAAAAGGATTTCTGTGTAAGTTTTATTTGTTGTCAGGTGATTTGTTTGGGGATTGCTTTATGGGAACTAGGCTTTGAGAAAACCTCTTTTTACAGGGGGCTAGAAACAACTTGCTCTAAACATATGAATGCCTAAACCACCAAAGTCAGTGAATAACCTCTGCAATTTAATGTTTGTTTACATTATATTAAAGTATATTACTTAATTTCTTCATAACTAGTAGGAAGGGTGGTGAGATGGATTGACTCAGTCAAGGAAGCCATGTGGCCCCCAGTTTGCAAGACCTGAGCAAGGCTGTTAATGATAAGACGTTTTGGAGGTCAGTAATTCATTGGGTTGCCTAAGTCATAAGTGACATGATGGCACTTCACGAGCAGACACAGGAAGGGTGCAGAACAGTAGAGTTAATTCGCGCAAAAACTATATATATTTTGCAAATTCTGCCCCAAACCAGGCCTTTTCCAGAGTCATATCAAGTTGAGGGTTCTTAGAAACATGTGTTCTGATTCTCCTCAGCCTGCACAGTAGAGTTCAGGTGCTGTCTTTCCCACCTCCAGGCTATTTTGGAAATGATGTGTGCACAGACTCTGCCTGCCACCATGGTGTAATCTTTGCGTGTGCCTCCTGTTTGGACAGGAGAGCCAGTGTGGTGTAGTGGTTAAGACCAGCGGATTCTAATCTGGAGAACTGGGTTTGATTCTCCACTTCTTCACATGCAGCCAACTAGGTGACCTTGGGCCAGTTATAGTTCTCTCAGAGCCCCACCTACCTCACAGGGTGTCTGTTTTGGGGAGAGGAAGGGAAGGAGATTGTAAGCCGCTCTGAGACGCCAAGTGAAGGGCGGGGTATAAATCCAATCTCCTCTTCTTCTTCTACTTCTCCTGCTTAGCACACCAAGCTATTTATTTCCTTGCCTTTAAGATGCTGTGAAATATATTTTCTTTTGTTCATTTCTCTAGGTAGATAGACTAATTTGTTGATAACCTGCTATGTGTGTGCTCTCCTTTAGCAGTCTTGTGCTTCAACCAGGGGTGGTTTAATATCATGGTTTAACGGAAATGTTTTTTAAATACTTTTATATTAATAAACAGTAATGTTTACGAACAGAAATATATTTTGAAAAGTTATGATATCAGAGGTGTTTAATTGTATTGTTCTGTTATGGTTCTTCTAGCTTGACAGATGGTGTAGAAATAAAATGGTCAACCATCTGAAAAATGTTTCAGGTGGGTAGCCTTGTTGGTCTGAAGCAACAGAACAAAGTTTGAGTCCAGTGGCACCTTTAAGACCAACAAAGGTTCTTTTGGGGGGGGTTGGCCCCCCGAAGGGGAATTTTTTATTTTTTGCATTTTCTACACACTACAGTTGTGGGATGGGGGAAAGGATATTAATACCCTAACACTATTACTATGGGTGATGGGTAAAGGAAATCTAATACATATATCTACTTGATAGGGGAAAGGAATACTACCATTCTAATCTATTTCATCTACTGGATTTGAGGGAAGGGAGAAGTCTAATACAAGTCACAATCTGAATAGTTGAAAAAATAATGCTTTTAACGTAATATTACACGTTATATCAAGATTTCGTTCAATTATGATAGTACACATTTAATAGCTTAACACAATTACTGCCTTTAGTGCTATTGTCTTAGTTCTAGAGTCTTCTTGTGTTTCTTCATTTTCTGGAGTTTGGGGGCAGCCTCTCCTTTCTCCGATTCAGATGATTCTGATGACTTGGAATTTTGGCTTGTTGAGTCCTGTGAATAGGATTCTTCTTCTTCTTCTTCCTCCTCATCTGGTTTTAAATTCTTTTCCTTCTGCTTCTTTTTTGTATTGAATATTTGATCCATAATTTTTTCCCTTTTTGGAACAGAGTAAATTTTAATGGGAAAAATGCAGCTCAATTCAGTTTAATTCACTCAAGTCTATAGTAGGTTCTTGCCATAAAAAGAAAAAACAAGAAAAACTCTCCAAAGTTGCAAGCACTCCAGAAACATACAAACGGCTCCCAATCCTCTTCTGGCCGCTAATCCTCTTTTTTCTGAGCAAATCGCTTAAAGGTGATATCGCCTCCACTCTTCTCTGTTTTTGAATTAGAAGATAAATGTACTCACAGTTCGTTTTTCAGGCTTGTTCCTCTGTGTTACTGTTGTAGAAATTAAATCCAATCATAGTTAAAAAGTGGATGCTCACAGCTAAGGCAGAACGTGGAATCCATGTTCTGCTCCACAAAAACGCTCCCGCTTTGGGGCAGAAACAGACACCCCCCACAATTGCCAGATGCGGGAGGGGCCGTAACAGAGCCCCCTGCCACCAGCTCTCTCTCCGGGAGACCTGGCGGAGCCTACCCGGCAACCGGGGGGCTCCAAAAAGAGCATTTGGGAATCGGGCAGCTCGGAGTGAGCCTCGCGCCGCCTGTCGCTGTGCCGCTGTGCTGTTATCAAAC
>NW_015161409.1:706829-720999 GCF_001447785.1 Gekko japonicus
CTTGGAGATCTTTTGGAAGCATTTTTAGAAGTTTGATCGTGATCCCTTGCTCCGGCAGTCATCTCTGGGCGCCATACTGGCTCCGCGGTGACGGTACCTTTCGGGGAAGAAGGTGAGCCTCAATTCCTCAGGCGTCCCCTTGGAAGAGGCTCTCCTCAGCTCCCCAGGCTGGGGGTCTCCTACAAAGACCCTGTGGGGGTCCGGGACGAACTTGGACCCCTCCCATCAGCCGGATCTCGGCGTGTCTCCATCAGAGCAAGATGGGACGCATCCGAGCGGTGAAACGTTTAAACTGGAAGTTCAAGACCAACAAAGTTTTATTCACTTCCACAGATACAATGAAATGGAATTTACCAGTACATACATATAGGCAGAAGGTGGACAGTAAATTAACATGCAACATAATGAAGATATTTATCAGATTCTGGAATAACAAGCTTAGTTTATATGGTTACCATTTAACATAATGAAGGTGTTTTAACAGATGCAAAGACCAAACAGGAATAACAAGTCTACATGGTTACCATTTGTTTGTATGTGGTGGAAGTACATGATTTCTTAAATGATGGAATCCTTTCTGCATTGTGCAATGATAAAATATAACCTATGCTGATGTATTGTTAGATTTGTATTATTTTAATTGCTGTGATCTTGACTGAAAACAAGAGTAGTCTACTAGCTAAGCCGCTTCTAACAGCTTGGCTGTTCTCTTTCCTTGGCTCGGTTATAAGGATGACATCCACTTGAAATGATTTCCCACTTTTTTGTCTTTCCATCATTGGATTGGACAGCATACTTGGAAGAGATACAATCTGTTCGGCGCCATACAAACAGCACCACGGATCCTGCTACTCCCAACCCTCCCCTGCTGGTGCATTGCAGTGCTGGTGTGGGAAGAACTGGCGTGGTCATCTTGTCGGAGGTCATGATTGCCTGTTTGGAACACAATGAGGTTAGTTCTTCATTTTTAAATTAAGGCAGATGTTTTGGTGTCTTATGTCAGGAGACTGATCAGCTCATACGTGGAGTAGTTCAATCAGTAATGCAAGTGGAGATACAATGTTTTCCGCGTGGTGCAAACGACTACTTGCTGTCTTTTTCACCTATTTCTACTTGCACAAGAGCTCTAGAATGAGCTGAAATTGTGAGCTAGCTCCAACCCAATGGCTACTTGCAGACCTATCCTTCCTGGATCATTGAGCCATGTACTTTAGTATTTACTTTGGAGTTGTGCTTCAGGTCTTGGCAGAGAAATGTCCTTCCCAACTTAGTCTTTCTTCTTCGTCTCCCATCCAAGTACTAACTGTGCCCAACTTTGCTCAGCTTCCAAGTTCTGGCGAGATCAGGCTATTCAGGGCTATTTAGGGCAAACCTCTAATCCAACATCAATGACAAGAAAAGGAATCTCAACAAGGACTCAGACCAAGGCATAAGACCTGTTTCGGCAGCAGCAAGGGTGAGCCACCATCTGCTCCTCTGGCACTAAAGCTGATTTTTAAAGGTGCCTGCTTTATGCTTGAGGGTAGGGATGAAAAGTGAGCTCTGCTTCCCGGGTTAGCTAATTTGAACCCCAATCTCATTAGAATTAGCTTTGGCCATTAGCCAATCCCATGAGATAGGTATTTCCCAAATTTGGCGTTGCCATGGTAAATGGGTAGGGCCAGTTAGGAAGTAGCAGTCATCCTCCTGCAGTAAGATGATGCCAGTCCTTGGCCTGCGTGCCTTTCTCCATGTTTCACTGAGGCATCTGGATTTATGGGGGCCATTTGGACAAATGGTCAAGCCAGATGCATTCCAAAGGGAAACCTGAAACTTCTAGAAATCACACAAGGGAAACATGAAACTTCTAAAGATCAACTTTTCTACACACCCCTCCATTGTTTTCTATGATGGGGGAAAAGTAACATTTTTTTCCGACCATAGAGAACTCCCTGGTCCAATGTTCTTGATACTTGGTGGGTATCTTTGGGAGAGGCTCCAGCAACTACCCTGCGTGTTTGGAGCCTCTCCCTCAAACCCCTTCCTCTCCAGCCCCCAGAATATACCCTATATTTTCACCATTGACTTCAATGGCCAATAGGATATAATGGGGCCGAAATTGACATTCGGCTGGCTGAAAGACTCCCCAATGGGCTGGTACTGCCGAAATTGACATGCAGCAGTCTTTCTGCCGGCCCGAAATTGATTCTGCCTGATTCTGTGGAATCCAAATCAGGCCGAATTTTTTTTTTTTTGCACACCCCTACTTGGGGGAGCATTTATGCAAGATGCTCTTGGTGGGGGCCCCCTCCTGTGGGTTTGCTGCCACCTGCTCTCTCACCCCTGCTGCCAGGAGCAGAGCACCCATGAAACTGCCTTATATTGAGGCAGATCATTTATGTGTCAAGGTCAGTACTGTCTGCTTCGACTGGCAGCAGCTCTCCATGGTTTCAGGTAGACATCATTTTATTACCTGATCCTTTTAACTGGAAATAATGGGACTTAAAGCTTGGACTTTCTGCATGCAAAGCAGATGCCCTACCACTGAGCCACAGCCCTTCTCCCCTTGCTTCTAGGAGGCCTAATCTTCACTATTGCTCAGAGGGAGGAGCTGATGGACTAACAGCAGAAGCCACTGTTGCTTGCCAATATCATTGGTCTCCCACCTGTCCAAGCAGGTGAGCAAATGGCAATGGGAAGCGACAGCAGGGGGCTTTGACCCATTGTGGGCTTTTCCAGGACCTCAGCAGTTGCACAAGAATGTCAACTCTGATGCTGACCTTGGATGGTGTCTGATCGCAAGAGACTTTATGGACATGAGTTTTTTCCCTGCACAGCATTCCTCCACAGTCACAGTACAGTGAAGCCTAGCAACATCTCTGTGAATGTTGAGCTTTGATAATTTTCAGAGATGGGATCGAAACAAAGTAATTTGGCTAACGTCAAAGATAAGAGGTGTCAACAGTTTCCAGAGCTGGGTGGGCCATCTGGGAATTACAGAGACAAATGATCGAAAGTTTGGGCATTTCACATTGTTGTGTTAGTCTTTTCAATGTGAATGATTTTTTTGTGATTTGGTGAAACAGACTGTTGCTGGGAATTTGCAGTCTGGGCATCATGGGGCAGAAACCTTTTGACCATTTACCAATTTGATCATCTGTTTTTTCTAGCCATTGGATGTCCCAAGAATGTTGGAGATGTTGAGACACCAGAGGATGATGATGGTGCAGACATTGTGCCAATACACATTTGTTTATGGAGTTCTTCTTCAGTTCCTTAAGAGTTCAAGGCTTATTTAAACCTCCCCCACTCCACTTTGAGTCCTGTTATTTGCAAGAGTTTACAAAGAGCCGAATTTTGCCTTCTGTGGGGGAGGTCTCAAAGACACAACTTGTGTGGAGTTATCTTTCTGACACGGTTTGAAGATGCTGAGTGCAAGTCCAGGGTCATCCTTTCAACCTTCGTAGAAGAAGGCCTGGAGCAAATGGGCTCTCCTTTCTTTATTCATGCACAGCTATAGCAGCAGCAAGAAAGGAACGAGTGTGTGCTTTTTGTACATGTACTGGTATGCTGTGTTTTCCATGTACTCTGGCGACTGTGTTACTGTAAGCAAATCAAGTGCTGCCACTACCAAGACAGCACCCTGCCCCATCCGAAATCATGGATTTTTTTTTCATTCATTTTTTAAAAATTCAGTTGCAGATTAGAGAGGAAAAAACTTATGAACATTTATCAATATGGGGGGATAACATGCGTGCCCTGAAAATGCGAAAGCCACAAATGGCATCACTGTGCTTTGAATTTTGTATTTAAATCAATGTTTATATATAATATTAAATACCCATGGATTTTACCGATTCACATTGGAACCAACAGCTGCAGTTTGCCCCCCCAGTCTGAATAATGATACGTACAACAGTTTGGATCAAACAAGGGCCACTTTATTAACTATATAACAGTTTATTAATCAAAAAACGGCAAGGGAGCATTTCCTAAGTAGCGGAACAGACAAGGCAGGTGTCAGGATGACCAGCCTCCTTGTCTAATATGTGGGCGAGCCACCAACCCCGGTCTTGAGCCATTAATCTGGCTTGCGACCAGCAGCCCAGCCCCTGGTAGCCTCCCAGGAGCGCCTACCCCTGAAACCATACAGCTTGCAGAGAGGAGCTTACCCAAGAGGTTCCCAGAGGGAATCATCATTCACCGTCCTGGACCTTAATAACCCGCAGGCTGTTCCTGAAGACCCTCCAGTTCCTAAAACAAGGAACGGCTTAAGGTGCTCACCATTTTCCGCTTCCTTATCCCTGCACTATTCTGTCAAAGTGACCAACCTATTTAACAGCCACACCCCAACCCGTCGTTCCACTACCCCAGTGTAAGGTAGGCAAAAACACCACCACCTTATTGCCAATCTTGGGTGATGGTGAAAAATTCCTACCTAGCCCCCTTGGGTGACCAGCCTCAGCCTACACTAGAAACAGGGCGGGCGAGCATGAGGCAGCAACTGCCCTGGGCAGGAGCGGAGCCGAGCCTAACTAGGCTGGCTCCTCCCTGCCCACATCTCAGCGCGCTGCGCTGCGACACTGTTGCCGCCCCGCCTTCCTCCGCGGTGGCAAACCAGCCCCCGGCCGCCATTGCCTTCGGCGGCGACCGGGAGCTCCCAAATGTTTAGAAGTAGCATTTGAGGCAATTAGTTTTGTATTTAACTATTGTTTCTTGTACTTTTCTTCAAGGCTACAGAAAGCACAATATTTCAGCACAGTTATATATAAGTGAGGAATGAAGGGTCTTGAGTTCTTTTGGGTTGTTATATAGAACAGGAGGAGGAAACGGGAAGAGATTGTACAGGTAATAGGTTGTACAGCATTGAATGTAGTAAAATAAGCCGGAGCAGTGTCGTTGCAGGAAAAAGGATGAGTTGTAAAATGCAAAATGACTACACCTGCCGTTTTTGTTCACACAGATAAGATTTAAGGGAGTGATAATGTAGCCAAAAAGAAAAAAAGTATACATACGTTGTAGAATGAAATCTTGTTTCAGAAGGAACCAGGGTGATGAAGTACAGTATATATGCTCAGTATTATTTGATTATTTAGAAGACCCTTGGCTACCACTGGTTGAAAGCAAAGCAGATAGACGTTATCCTTAACGCACTTTCTTAGCCTGGTAAATCTAACAGGTTAGCATACCGTTACTGTTCTTGTTTTCTTTTTTAACATAGGAAATGCTTTTTAAGGTGAAGCAGAGGACTTGTTTTTAAGGTAGGACTTTGCTCGTTGGTGGCTAGGCAGGTTGTGTTTGAGACAGGAAAGGGCTAATGCCCTTGCTGGTTTACATGGTTTTGTGGAAATGCTGCAGTATTACCCATTTTTTAAAATGAACTTTCATTACAGTACAATCCTTGCATCAGTTTCTGTCCACTCACAGATTCCTGGCTGACACCTCTGAAACTACTCTCTCCAGGAGGAGAAAATGAGAGTAGAAGGGACTGCATATTTTTGTAAGGTCTATCCACTTCTTTAAGATCACTTGAAGGCAAATGTCCTAAGTGGGGTGTAAAAACATATGAAGGCATACCTGTTGAAAGCAAAAAAAAAAGAGTAGCTTTCTCCTTATGAAGTCAGGGAGTTGCAGTTAAGTAGTGATTCTCAACAGTTGCTTATGCAATAAACTTGTTGTGGATGCCACAAGGGTAAATAATTTGGCTCAGAGCACCATTAGCTGTTTATCTGGGGCTGTTGAATCAGTAAGCAGATCAATGTCTTGTTTACAGTGCAAGGCTCCACGTATGGCTTTATTTCAGACTTTGGCCGTGCTGATTGGGGGGCTGTTCAGTCCACAGTGGTGTGAGGCAAACTCTTGTCAAAGAAATTTGTGGAGTGCTTTAGTAAGTATGATTCTTAGCCTTTGTGATATGTTATTGAGCTGTCAAAAGAGCACTGGGTAGAAGATTCCAAATGCTTTCGATGACCGTCATAACTGACTGACATGGTGCCAAGTGATTAGCCTTTTGTCTTTCCCCCATTGGCGATCAGTCCAATCTTCCAAATAGTCTTCCTCCAACTTAAGTGGCCCTTTGTCCAATGGAAGAGCCACTTAAATTGGAGGGAGGCTCCTTTGATTGAAGAGAGGCTTCAAACTTGAGCCAAAAGCATAGGGAGGGTTATAAATATTTTAATGAATTAACTTTGCTCAGTGGAGGGGGTAAGATAGGGGTAGGATCCACCCCAGCATCAACAGCAGGTTCTTCAGTGGACCCAACTGTGTTATGGCATTTTGGCTAATTTCTTGGAACTTCTGACATAGACTCTGAAAGTGCTACATCTGGCCTTCTCCTAATACTTGGTCTCTTGTATCAGAACAGAATTATGGATGGAGATATAGGAGGACAAATTTTAAGATAACAGAGGGATTTAGCACTGTTCTACATGCACAATGTGGCATCGAGAAGGGTAAATTTCATACAGGGTTTTTTTAAACTTGACATGATAGGTGAATAGGTGTTCTGTCATCTATAATGAACTGTTTTGAATGGGGCTGTTGAAACGCCAAGTGTTGTGTTCTCAACGTTATTGTAAAATTTAGCTTTGGTTTTTATCATGGTATTTCTTGGAAATTTATTCAACACAACGCTTGAATGGGATTGGGAATGTGTTCGTATTAGCCTTGCTTTGCCTAGCACAGAACAAAAAGGGGAAAGCTAGGAATTTTGTCTCCGGCATCCCCGGTGTGGGAATGTACTGGCTTGAAATAAGGACCAAGGGGAGCTAAAATGAAGAATCTAGTTCCAGGTTCTGCTGCCTTTCTCCAAGGCAAGACGTTTACAAACCTGAAGTTTATTAGTATGAAAAGAAGAAGTGCTTGAACTTTTCGTCACCCACATTGAAGCCACATATGAGTATTTCCCTGGGCATATGTAGCTTGATCCTTAACACTGTTTAGCAGGCACTGTGTTTGTTTGTGCATCTGCCAAGATGCCTACCAGCACGCAAGTCATGGGCAGTGTTTGCAGGTGATTGGTTTTCTTGCTCTCCTTAAAGCTGAGTTGAAGAACAGATGGAAGTTATATAGCAAAGTCAAGAGCCCTCTTTCAGTGAAGCGAAAAGAACTGTTCAGAAACCTCACTGGTACAATTATCACGCTGTCGGATTTGGAACTGGCTTCTTATCTAGTGAGGCTTTTGGACCTTCCCTTCCCACAATCAGCTGCCGACATTGCATAGCAAGTGGCTTTTGAAACTCAGGAGAATTTTCCAAGTGGTTTGTGAGGCGAATGTGGGTGAGAGGATGCTGTGAGGGGAAAAAAAGTTTTACTTGGTATGTGCAGGACTTTTAAGGAGGCCCAACAAAGCACTCTGGATTGTAACTTGATATAACGCCCTGGTGTGGACCTGTTTTCTTGGCCTCCTGCCGTACATCTGTGCCGTTTCACACTCAAAACTGGGCAAGTGCAGGCCCTCATATGGAATGTTCTAGATCTAAGGCAGGAACAGTGAGTCCTCTCTCTGATGGACAACTATTTTGCTGTTTATGGATAAGGGGTGGTGTCGGGGCCTTCCCACACAGTTCTTCCCCAATAATCCTGCAGGTCCTTTTGAAGTTAGCATTTTAGGTTGATTTTTCTTGGGGGAACCCCCCCTCCCTTTTGAGCCAGAGAATGAAACAAGGCTTATAGTAAGTGAGGAGGCTATTGGATATAGGATGTAGGTTTTTACGTGTGTGTGTGTGAGGAGATCTTGTGTCTTTAGATCTGCAGCTGTTCTAACCCCATTAAAAACCGTTCTTGAGGAACAGCTGAAGAAGAAAGCATACAAAGGGAAAGTCGCATGCTGTTTTATTTCATCGGAATATGTTCAGAGGTCGAAACAATATGGAAACGTACAGAAACTGTTCCAACAGGGAACTGATTGGTTAGGAAATTGAATCCCCCCCCCCATTCAAAAGGCAAGATACTTCTGTCAGAGATGATCTCCTGGTATTCCTTTCAGGGACCTATCCTGAACTGCTCCTGGGGCCAAACACCTGTTGACTTCACTGTTGGTTTAGGATGGGAAATTAGTCCTGGTTTCATATGTCACTACAGTGGTGTGGGAGTTGCTTCCCCATTGTCTCCTCCTCTGCTTTTTGTGTCCTGGTTTTATGGAGGAATTGTGTGGCATGGGCAAATGACGTGGTTCCTTCCCATGCTAGTATTGCCCTCTTGAGGGGACAAACAATGTTTGCATGGGAATGATCCACATGATTTCCACATCCAATGTGGTTCTTCCTCACTGGACCATAATGTGATTCTTTCTTACTGACTCTGCTCTGCTCCTCTCCACTCTGGCAACTTATGGATTATCCCAACCCTTAGCTCAAAAGCTAACCTGTCCTGAGCAGGAAGGGTGTTTGTTGGTTTTTCCATTGATCCTGCAAGGGTGTCTTTAGATTCCAAGACCTCAGAATCCCGTTGGCCAAAATGGGTGCTCGGGTCCTTTTAGGACTTCTTCTGTGTAAACAAAAGAGGTGCTGGATCTTGCCTTTTAATTTTCTCTCTCCTTTTTGTGCCAGTATACAGATTAGTACTCTGCTTCAACAGTAGCACATGTCATTATTCAAGTATTATTTTTTCTAGTATCAAGCTAAAGGTCCTACTGTGCGTGCTTTGTCTCTTCTTCAGTCAATACTGTAAAAAAATGTATAATCACCGCAGCTTTAATTCCTGTACAATTGAAATGGGTTTGTAAAACAATGTACAAATTGTATTTGATAGGCTTGTTTTACTTTGATATGTAATATATGTGAAATGGATTATATCACAGTCTATTTTTGCCATGGAAATAAATATTTGAAGTGCTTACAAGCTAGTTGTTTTTGTTACTGTAATAAAAGTTGTACAGGAAACCTTGAGCCAGCCACACCTACTCAGCCTAACCGACCTCACAGGGTTCTTGTGAGGATAAAATGGACAAGAGAAAAATGGTGTAATCTGCTTTGGAGAAAGGCAGGGTATAAATGACACAAATATAGTTGATGATGAAGGGCAAATAAAGGTTGGCTGGTGGGTGAGAAGGAGAGAAGGAATCAGGGAAAGGTGCGGAATGGGGATTGCCGGGAAGAGGGCAAGAGAAGATAGTGGGGGAGGGGGAAATTAGATGTCCCCTCCATGTCCTTCCGAGCCCCCCACTTGTAACAATATAATGAGAAATTTTGATGGCTCTGTGCCTGTCAGTACAATAGCAAAGCTGAACCACCCACACAATAGTGGTTCTATATACCTGGGAGAATCTTTCAAACATCCTTAAAAAATGTTGGCTTGTAATTTGTTTTTTAAAAAGCAACCCTTCCCTATCAGCATGCCAACAGGCACTGAACCATGCCTGCAGGAAGTATGGAACACTGGACTAGTGGTGGGAGGGTCAAGCATCGTATCCTGGAGGAGGGCAGGTCAAGCTTCTAAAGGTTCTGATTCCCTCCCCCTCAAAGTACAGTCCTGGTGAGGATTAATTGAAAAAAACAAACCTATTTTCTCTAATCCTAATTAACTTGGTTGGATCCCGTCAGCACTTTCACTCAGTCTTCCTCAGTTCACTTTCTTACTACTGTCTCAGTCCCGTATGGCTTTTGTTTATGATCTGGGTGATCAAAGTGGAAAAGCTGGTCAGATCCAAACCATGGTCTGTTCTACTCCCTGGGTTCCTTAGGATATGAAGACAGCAGTGGGGTGTGGGGTGTTACATACCTAGTTTTAGAACACATTTTGAGTGCAGTGGCACCTTTAAGACCAACAAAGCTTTTGTGTGCATGCACAGCTCCTCAGATACATCGAAATGGGAGTTAACAGTCCATACATATAGGCAGAGGGTGAACAGTAGATTAGCATACAACATAATGAAGATGTTTAAACAGCTGCAAAGACCAAACAGGAATAACACACTAAGTTTATATATTCACCATTTGTTTGGATTCAATTACAGGGGGAAACACAGTGAAGCAAATAAATACGTCAAAATAGGAGACTGATGTGTAAATGTATCCTACTTAATTGTGGAATGCTAGAAGTAACTGACTGAGACTCTGTTGTTACGCTCCATTCATCTCCTCTCAAGCATGGAGGTAACAGCATCCTTTTCTTTCTGTTGTGCAGTGTTGTCTCCTCTATCACCAGATCAGAGAAATACATTCCAGTATTCATTGCACATATTCATCACTCTGCACAAACATTCTGCCCACCTCAGAGAAAAGGATGCTGTCAGTTACCTCCATACCTGAGAGGAGACAAATGGAATGTAACAACAGGATTTCAGTTAATTACTCTTAGCATCCCACCATTAAGAAATGTATATTTATATATCAGTCTCCTATTTTGACATATTTGCTTCACTGTGTCCCCCCCCCCCAGCATTAAATCCAAACAAATGGTGGCCATATAAACATAGCTTGTTATTCCTGTTTGGTCTTTGCATCTGTTAAAACATTTTCATTATGTTGTATGCTAATTAGTTCACCCTCTGCCTATATGTATGGACTGTTAACTTCCATTTCTATGTATCTGCGGAAGTGTGCATGCAGACGAAAGCTCATGCCTTGAATAAAACTTTGTTGGTCTTAAAGGTGCCACTGGACTCAAACTTTATTCTACTGTTGCAGACCAGCATGGCTGACCACCTGGGCTCAAGTGGCTAAGACGCTGAACTGCAGGCTGTGGAAGGTCAGTAGTTCAGCAGTTCGAGACCAGAGTTGCCGCATGATGGAGTGAGCTCCCATCTCTAGTTCCAGCTCCTGCCAACCTCGAAAGCAAGAAACTGCAAGTAGATAAATAGGTACCACTTCGGTGGGAAGGTAACAGCGTTCCGTGCGCCTGGGTGTTTAGTCATGCCGGCCACATGACCACGGAAACATCTTCGGACAGTGCTGGCTCTTCGGCTTTGAAACAGAGATGAGCACCGCAACCCTAGAGTTGGACTCGACTGGCTTTCGAGCATGGGAACCTTTACCTTTAATTATTGTTGTGCTGTTTTATGGTTTTGCCATGTTCTATTTTGTGAAGTTTCTTTGGAGAGGCAGCAAAGAAATGTTCCAAATAAATAATCTCAATTGTTTGCCCCTTCTCCAAGTCTTCCATATAGTATCGAGATGCAACAGTTTTTAAAATGTCCCCCATCTACTGCATCACTCT
The DNA here is from genome assembly GCF_001447785.1 of Gekko japonicus. Taxonomy (NCBI): domain Eukaryota; kingdom Metazoa; phylum Chordata; class Lepidosauria; order Squamata; family Gekkonidae; genus Gekko; species Gekko japonicus. The sequence goes on from NW_015161409.1 coordinate 717,966, forward strand.
GGTTCAAGGTGGGATGGGCGACTTTCTATTTGGCAGTCAATACTGTACAGCACTTGAGATAAAAGCTAGTCTGAGGCCCTGGGCTAAGAGAGCAGGAGGCTATTGCTTTAAGAATAGACTTGGCAATTTCACAAGTAGCCGTATTCCCGTTACAGTGAATGCACACACATCCTGCCTGTACATGAGTTCACTTTATGAATGAAACTAGGAACTAGTACCTGGATAAATGTGTTTAGGGTTGCCAGATCTCCCATTATGGCAGAGCACCTCCCTCGAGAAACTTGTGCTTCCCGCTACCAGTCCTTCAGGTAGTTGGAGGTTGTTTTTTTTTTTTTTAACTGCCATTGTCATGATATGACATAACTTCTGGGGAAACCCATAAATGGTGTCAATGCAACTCTAGTAATCAACTGAAACCATGGTTTTACCATAGAGTTTCTGGCTATTTCTAGAACGATGTGATGTTGTGTGTGATGATAGTGCCCCCGCATCTCCTACTTGGTGCCAATCATCAGTCGGCAATCCGATTTGTATCACATGTTCGGCTGTACATGCATTGACTGGAACATGAAAATTACTCAATGTACATATAAAAAAGAATCAAATGTACACTGTACATGGATTGTACATGTGTACAACATAATTTATAAGTATGGCTACTATTGCACTAGGCATGTATGTAATTTCTTAGTACCCCTTTTTCTCTCCCACCTCTTTGATATTTCCTCATGAGTCCCAAACTGGTTCCTTCTAAAAGCAAATTTGACATTACATGATTATTGGCAAAGCAGCACTTGAGATAAACGACTAAGCAAGGAAAAGGAGAACATGACCTTACATTCTGTTCTTTCCAGTATGTGGAAAGGTAGCACTGTTGTTGAGGGTTTTTTCCCCTCATACATTACTTTTTCCACAGGAATGAAAAAAGCCATATATGACCTTTGAAAGAACAATGTACTTTAAAAGGTAAAAATACATTTATATAAATCATGCTGTCAGAAAAATAATGTGTACATCAGGACAACATCCAGCCAAAATGGTTCCAGTAGTTTCAGTCTGGAAACAATGGGACTTAAAAAGTGCTTTATTTTTGCATAGCTCATAAAGGTGCTGCCGTCTAATTTGTTTCCTTCTAAGAGTCGCTCCTGATTGAATCCTGGAATGACACACTTTCCCACCACACCACTCACAAAGCTTGGTGTGCAATGTTACTCCAAGCCAGGGAGGTCAGGCTCTTTCTACAAATGGTAGGTGGTTGACCTTTGGATCTCAGCCCTCATTTTCTTGTCTGTTGCATCATAATGAGAGCACAGTATATCGGGGCTGTACTCTAGATAAATGAAAGGATAGTGAAGATTTTGATTTATGTAAAAGTTTCAATTTCAGACCAGGCTTTCTCAAGTATTATAGGAACTTTACAGTCAAAATATTATGGTATTAGCTTGAGTACGTTTGAGGTAGTCAACCTCTGACTGGGCTGTACTGTTTCAGGCTGCAGGTGGGGACTTCCATGAGTGAATGCAGGCTTGTGGTGTAAAGTGCCGTCAAATCACTGCCGATTTATGTCAACTCTGTAGGATTTTAAAGGCCAGTGACGAACAGTGTTGGTTTGCCATTGCCTGCCACTGCCTAGTAACCCTAGATTTCCTCTCCCATCCAAGTACTAACCAGGGCCAACCCTGATTAGCAACCAAGACCTGACAAGCCTGGGCCATCCAATTCAGGGCAAACGTTGCCTTACCCCACCCCCCCACTCTGTTGTTGTTCAGTCGCACAGTCGAATCCGACTCTTCACTCTACACTTGGAAAAAAACAACAACATGTTGAGAGTAAGGCTCCTGGCCTAATTTTTTATGAGAAGGGATGGCGGCGGGACATCATTCAATCATGTTTTCATTACTAGCTGTCTCAGTTGGTAAAATCCAGAGACACAAGTTTGCTACCTTGGTGAGAACCAGGCCTTAGTTGCAGGGCTAACCCCCACTCCCAACTCTCCATCTGGTTCAATGTCTGACTAATCACATCTACAGTTCTTTTCAAGATCAGCGGCAGATAAGTATCCAACTTGAAGCCAAACACCTCTCATCCTGTACATAGCAACCTGGTATTATATACACTGTCACATACTTTTAGTCTTGAGATATCTGTATTTGACACACAAAGCAACCAGGAAAGACTTTGAAGGGTTTGCTGTTAATAGCCAATATTATTCCGACTTGCTTTCAGAAGATTATTACTAGCGATCATCAAGTGGACGCCATGTTCTCTTAGAACAGAGTTGGGCGCACCAACCCTGAGGAGAGGAAAAATTAAGATTTTCACTTAGATTAAGTTCTCACAAGGAAAGCATCTGTCAGACCCAGCTGCTGATAACTGATTGAAGCAGCTAGTTATCCCTTTCTGTTTATAAACACAGGACTATAGGGCTAGTGGGACATAAGAACATAAGAGATGCCAATGTTGGATCAGGCCAAAGGCCCATCCAGTCCAACACTTTGTATCCCACAGTGGCCAGAAATACCAGTGCCATCAGGAGGTCCACCAGTGGGGCCAGGACATTAGAAGCCCTCCCACTGTTGATCCCCCCCCTAAGCACCAAGATGACAGAGCATCACTTGCCCCGGAGTCCCTATCTATACCTTGTGGCTAATAGCCACTGATGGACCTCTGCTCCATATGCTTATCTAATTCCCTTTTGAAGCCGTCCATGCTTGTAGCCGCCACCACTTCCTGTGGCAGTGAATTCCAAGTGTTAATCACTCTTTGGGTGAAGAAGTACTTCCTTTTATCCGTTCTAACCCGACCGCTCAGCAATTTCATGGAGTGCCCACGAGTTCTTGTATTGTGAGAAAGGGAGAAAAGTACCTCTTTCTCTACCTGCTCTTTCCCATGCATAATCTTATAAACCTCAATCATGTCACCCCTCAGTCGTCGTTTCTCCAAGCTAAAGAGCCCTAAGCGCATTAACCTTTCCTCATAGGGAAAGTGTTGCAACCCTTTTATCATTCGAGTTGCCCTTTTCTGCCCTTGTTCC
>NW_015161409.1:721575-721686 GCF_001447785.1 Gekko japonicus
ATCCATAAAAGGACTTGTCCTTCTATCCCATGATTTTTGAGCTTACTTAGGAGCCTTTGATGAGGAACTTTATCAAAAGCTTTCTGGAAGTCAAGGTAAATAATATCTATT
>NW_015161409.1:721795-721962 GCF_001447785.1 Gekko japonicus
TAGGTTTTGTTCATCTATGTGCCTACTAATTCTTTCCTTAATAATGGTTTCCACCAATTTACCCGGTATCGACGTCAGACTGACTGGCCTGTAATTTCCCGGATCTCCTCTGGAACCCTTTTTAAAGATGGGAGTGACATTAGCTACCTTCCAGTCCTCAAGAATGG
>NW_015161409.1:722139-739124 GCF_001447785.1 Gekko japonicus
GACCTCCTCTCTCGTCACCTCAATCTGACTCAGATCTTTCAACACCCCTCCCAAACTCAGCGGCTCTGGAGTGGGCAAGCACCTCTCATCTTCCACAGTGAAGACGGAGGCAAAAAATGCATTTAACTTCTCAGCCATTTCCCTATCATCCTTCAGTATTCCTTTTACCCCTTGGTCGTCCAAGGGCCCCACTGCCTCCCTGGCTGGTTTCCTGTTTCTAATGTATTTGAAGAAAGTTTTATTGTTGGTCTTTACATTTTTTGCTATATGCTCCTCATATTCCCTTTTTGCATGCCTGACCACAGACTTGCATTTTATTTGCCATAGCCTGTGTTCTGTTTTATCAGCCTCACTGTGACTAGCTTTCCACCGCTTAAAGGAATCCTTTTTACCTTTTACAGCTTCCATTACTTTGTTTGTTAACCATGCAGGCTTTTTCTTATACCTGTTTGTGCCTTTCCTAACCTGCAGAATATATTTTTTCTGAGCTTCTAGAATTGTAGTTTTAAATAGTTTCCAAGGTTCCCCAATGGTTTTGACCCTTTCTACTTTTCCCTTCAGTTTCCTCCCCACATGTCCCCTCATATCAGAAAAATTACCCCTTTTAAAGTTAAAAGTGGTTGTGTGAGTCTTTTTGGCCAATTCCCTATTTGTACAAATGTTGAACTCAACAACATTATGATCACTGTTCCCAAGTTTGGACCAGTTTGTTGTGTGGTTACTATGCTGAACTAGGAACTGGGAGACCCAGGTTCCAGTCCCTGGTCTGCCATAGTGACCTTGGGTCAATCAATCATACACACTCTACCTAACTTAACACACACAATTGTTGTGAGGATAAAATGGAGGAATGATCTAAGAATGGATAGTGGTCCTGTGCCTATTACTAGGGTAGTGAAACCAACATGCTCAAGCCCCTAACAGTTTATGTTATTACAAATGAAGGAATTGGGGATTAAGGGATACATGCAATGAAGTGCATTTCCCAGTCCCTCCTGTCTCCTAGCTATTCCTAGAGCTTTGCTAAGTTAGCAGTGCTAACTACCTATAAATTTGATGTATAAATATTGGAAGATATGGGGGGGAAACATGCTTTTATTTAGAGTTAAGGTTGGGTGTACATACTCCCTCTTTCACACCTCTAATCATGCTCAACTAGTTCTGAGCACTTACTAGTAGCCCTGCATAACGAGATAAATCCCTATCAAAAGATGAATCTGAATTCAATGGGATATTAGACTACAGAGAATCCTTTAAAAACTTGGAAAGAAAAGCTCAGTCACATTTTGAAGAGTGGTCATTTCTGAATATCAAGTTCTAAATTGGGTTTGCTGTAAATTAAATTCATGATCCTAAAAGTAAACAAGAAGACTAAAATGTAGTGTTGATTTACAACATGTAATCTGACAAAGAGAGCTTTGACTCCCCAAAGTTTATACTCTGAAAAGCTTACTGGTCTCTAAGGTGCTACTGGACAAAAATCTAGCTCTTTCCCAGGGTAATAACAGTTGGACCATGAAAAAAATTGTCTATGGTATCTGAACAGCATGCTAAAGCTCAAGATATTTATAGTTGCTTGGATCCAGACTAGACACTTCTGCAGTAAGGATTTCCACTCGCAAAGCTAATTTTCCTGCCTCCCTTCTCCAACCCCAAATGTCGCCCCCCCCCAATCTGGGAACTCCCAGAAACAAGATTTTGGGGGCAGGGGAGGGGAAGACAGTTTGAATTGCCATGGAAGAAGGGGGAAATCTCCCTTGATGACCAAAATCCTTGCACCCATGGAAATGTTAGTCTGAATCTAACCCAGTATGTACCAGCAGGGGAGCTTTCCTCATCCGTACCAGGACTCCCAGCTGACGTACTTAGTGAACAGGTGCTGCACATGCATTCCCTTTAGCCAGACAAAAAAATCATTAGTCACCTTTTCCCCCCCCAAATTCATTGTAAATTGCACATGGATGCTTAGAAACAAGATGGGACTTAGCAGTCCCATAATAGAGATGAGATTACACATCACATTTTGTAATCGCAGCCTTAATGAGAAAGAGAAACTGCACATTAAAATAAGGACCCAAAATGAGTGTTCTAATGAAAGGTTTTTGTTTTGTTTTTTGCTTTCCTCACCTGATACGGCGTAAAGCAAAAGGCAGAGGGCACTCTTTCACTGCACAATTAAGAATGTGACACTTAATGAAGACAAGGACAGGAACGTTTTTCACAATAAAGATGACCACCAGGTGGCCTTTGAACTAGACTGGAGCTGCACAAACATTTGATCTGATCCTTCTTCTACCCACGTGTCATCAAAAACATTTGCCCAGTTTCAGTAACATGACACACACTGATTCCACATTTTACAATATCCTCTTTGGATGCTATATATAATGCTACTGCTGATCCTGAGAGTGGGCACATGCCATTACTGAGAGTCGATGGTAACTATATTCTGATTACTCAGGTGGGGGTGACCGTTTGTGCAGTAATACACACTTCTCCACCCTGGACCCCTCTTTGAAGAGACTGGAATCACTCTCAAGTATAACAGCTTAGCTACCCTTGGTTTGTATTGCTTCTTGGCCTGATCACATACAAAACAGCAGGCTGTGCTCTTGCATGCAAAGATCTCTCCCACCCAACAGTTGGTCAGCACTGCTAATCTTTTGCTGAGAGGCGGGAAGTGGGTGACTGGAACCAACCCCCCCCCCCACACATCAGCTGATTTGTGCTCTCATCTGCCATGGAGGTGTGTTCCCAAGCAGGAGTTGCCTTCAACAAAACAAACAGGGAAATTCTTACAGGGCGACATGTCCAAGTGCCCACTGGAGCTCCCATAACTGCACGTAATCACCGGACCAGCATATAGGTAATTGCTGCGAAGTACTAGGTAAAACTGTAGTGTCTTACAACAATAAAGGCATATGAATGCAACGACTCTCAGGTTTTACTATAGCAAATGTTGTATCCATTTATTATAAATAGCTTTATAAATAATCACACCTGCCTTTATATATATTTAATACCCTCTACGTTTTTCGTTTTCAGCAAATCTGCCATCGTATGCAGCTGAGCTTGGCAAAAATGTACTTCTTGCCCTCTACAATGTAAGTACTCCAATCACTAAAGCCTGATTCATAATACTAGGACCCAAAGTACAAGTGGTTTCAAGTGCATCTAAAACAGGGGGGGAGGAGATGGTTTGCTAGCATTTTATTGAATGAGCAACGTCCCAGATCTTTACGCTGCTGGTTTCTTGGTACTTTGCTGCTAGTTGTTGGCTTGTTCTGCGTTGTCAGTGGTGAGGCGAAGGGATTCCGCCATGCTTTCTTGGAGTTCATCAAGTTCCTGCAAAGACTCGCTGGTTTCAAAGTCAGCGTCGCAGGTGGTAGAACCAAGTGTTGGTGGCATGGTGCATGAGGTGGCTGGGCTTTCTTCATGTGCTGGGCAAGGGGGTGGGTCCAGCCCTGCATTCAATGAGCCCCTTAGGCCTTTGGAAAAGCTCTCTTTGCCCTCCACCTTCTCGAATGCATTGCTGCATGCCGGCGGTCTCGATGGAGCTGCTTCGCTTGCTAGTAAATCCATTGCCTTTAAAAACTCCTCACTTTTTTGCCTTTGCAGTTTGTGGGGGAGCTGGAGGTGTTCTGCTGGCTCATTCCGAACTAGACCAAACCCTTCTTTTTTCTCTTGGTTGCAGCCCAAGTCCTCCTTCAGGATCTCCAACAGGTGACGCATTTTGGTCTAAGGTTGAAAAGAAGAAATGATACCAAAGTTGCTTTTAAAAAACAACAAAAAAGAGGATGTCATTTAAGAAAGGAAGGGTGAAAGATTTCGTTTTCAGAAATGAGCTTGGGCTACTGGATAACAGACAGATTAAGAGCACAAGGAATCAAGTAGCAGCTTCTTCCAATGGGTTCCTTCAAGGGGAAGGAGGAGCCGTGGCTGAGCAGCAGAGCATCTACCTGCCATGCAGAAGGTACCTTGTTCAGTCCCAGCAACTCCAGTTTAAAAGATCAGGTAAAGACCTCGGCCTGAGACCTTGAAGAGCTGCTGCCAGTCTGAGCAGACATTGGACCTTGATAGATGAAGGGTCTGACTCAGATTAAGGTCGCTCCATGTACTTACAAATGATAACTTTATTTGGAATTTCTAATAGGTATGTAAGATTATACCATGTTTTAAGAGGGGAGAGACAGAAATTTTGCGCACAAGTGTGTGTGGGAGAGTGAGCACAAATCTACCATTTAGTAAAGTAGGTTCTTAGGCACTAGCAATGACATCATTTGAATGTATGATGCTGTCTTGTACAAAGTAGTACGCCATTTATTAGTCCATCTAGCACAACTCTGTTGACAGACTGGCAGCAGCTTCCCTAGTCTCAGGCACAGAAACGTTTCCCCACCCAGTACGTGACCCCTTCTGTTCTTGGGCTGGAGGTGCCAGGATTGAACCTGGGTCCCTCCCTAGAGCAAGCATGTGTCACAGCCCAGCCCCCTTCTTTGAAAGCCTTTTGGAAACTATCTTTGAATTCATTTTCATATACTTAGCACTGTTGACTTTTACAAACAGGACCAACCTCATTGAGATGATTCTTATTTTGGTGTATGTGACGCTCAAACAGCCGTTCCAAAGCCCTTAAAAAAAAAAAGTATTAGGAATGAGGGGGTTATGCAGAAAAATCTCCCCCTCCCAGAAAATGAAATGCTAACTTAACTCCAAAAGTTCAGTGCCTTCTCTGACACTGGGAGAGCCAGTGTGGTGTAGTGATAAGAGTGGTGGACTAGGATCTGCGAGGCCCAAGTTTGAATCCCTGCTCTGCCATGGAAGCTTACTGGGTGACTAAGGGCAGGCCGCTTCCTCCCTCAGCCTAGCCTACTTCACAGTGTTGTTTTTGTGAGGATAATAGGGAGGACGGGAGTGCAATGTTATATTCTGCTCCAAGTCCCCATTGAGAAAGAAGAATGAAACATAAATATCTGAATAAAAGACATATAAATACAAATAAATATTGTGTTGGAAATATGCTAGACCTAAGCGTACGTCTTCTTGGGTGAAGTTCTCAATCGCTGTTTCACTGTTACAGAGCTCGGCAAGATGCTGTGGCTGGGGGCAGGGGGGGCGGGAGATGAGATTTAGCCCTAGTTTACTGGGCCTCCCTTGACATTAAGGTAGGACTGGGTCTCATTCACTCAATATGTGGGGACTTTGGACAAGTTGATGCTGCTCTTCCATCCAACTGCAGTTGGGCCATGCTGCTGACACAGTGTTTTCGGCCTCTGGATGCTGCTCAGGCAGTTTCCAGCGAGGACAAAGAATGAAAAAAGCAAACACAAGCGACGTGTTGGATTTGTTCCCCAAGTAGTGCCCACAGCGTTTCTTCCTCCAGCACTGGCAGCACAATGGTGATTATAAATCTCCCGATTGTTTCATTTTAGCTTTTAAGGCTACACACATTGCCACTGCAAGGATTTACAGTGAAACGCAAAACCTCCAACCTGTTAGAAAACAATCCAAGTTTCAGGATCTCATCTGTTATGTCCTGGATGAAACTCAAATACAGAAGTTCTTCTTCTCTGCACAGATAACAGGAAAATCTACTGTCAGTCTCTGAGCAAAGATATTTAGCAAACTTAAGAAGAGACGTAAACATTGGCCATTAATTTGTTATCAGTGGAAAACTGCTACTCATGGGGACATCCGGTAGTCTCTACATGTGCTGCAAAATTTACTCTGAAATGGCTGGCTAGTTTGCTGGGATTTCCCCACTAAGATCTGAGGGTCCTCCCAACAGAAGCCCACAAGTTATTGTATTTACCTGAAAGGAAGATGACCCCTGAATGTAGGATGATCCCCCTATTTTTTTAATTGCTGTACTTAACTGGAACTTGTATGTGAATTTAGGATGGCCCCCTCTTTTTTTCCATGGCACATGTGGAAGAAAACCTGGCCTTCCTTTCAGGTAAACAGGATATAACAATGCCACTTGAGAACCTGAGTTATACACAGGTGCTCAGAGCTTAAGAAAGCCAGTGTGAGGTTTCAGTGGTGGAAGGGAGGGATAAAAATGAGAAAACTAATAATCAGTCTAGGGGACAAAATGATTTCATTTCTGCCACCAGATCGAAAGAGTTGGTGGCCTCATCCACAGCACAGATGATTTAGGTGCCCTGGAGTGTTTTATGTAACTTGTTCATATATTAAGCATGACTGTATCTAGAATAGCAGACAACGGGTTAATTTCTTCTCTCTCTGACAAGACTTTTTATTATTGCCATTCTGTCAGCATGCTAAAGGTTATTTTTGTGCCGTTTTTACTAAGTGTTTATTGAAACACGACAAAACATCTCAAGTAACAGGACACTAATTTAATTGCTAATATGTCTAAACAGTAGCAGCATTATTTAGCAAGCAGATTCAAAGTAATGTAATGCAGAAAGACTTAATCGAAGTAATCAGCCATCAGCATGCAAATCTGTTAATGTGCTGCTACATTTCCTGGAATAGAAACAAATAATGTCTCTAAAAGGAGACACCTCGGTGTGTGCATGTGCGCATGTGTGTGTGTGTGTGTAGTGGGTAGGGTATGTGTGCTGAGCACCACAAATACCTTGAATAGCTCACAAGCACCTTGAATAGCTGTGGCAGTCACTCAGCTGGATCTAACATTTTTAATACTGAAAGCGTGAGTTGCACTCCTAGAGTGTCTTCCAATCATGCAGTCTACAGCTCAGGTGATTTTGAGCATGATTTCCCCATCTGGAAACCAAGCATGGAACAAGAAAGCAAGCAACAATTTGCCCCTTAATCTATGAAGGCAGGCTTCTTACCACTAGTTCCCTGACTCACCCTCCAATTGTGAAGCAAGGGTCCCAAACAGGTGGGCACTTCTGGGATCTGGAGAAGTTAGTGGGTGGCCACCACAAAATGGGGCCACATCACAAAATGTTTATTTATGTTATTTACAGTCTGCTTTCTAACTTGGACTCAAGGTGGATTACACAGAGTGAGTCAATACAATCAATGGATGTGACATTCAATAAACAATGCAACAGGATTAGGGCTGTAGAACCAACCAGAAGTCTAAAAACAGAACTGAAGCAAAACATAAGTATTAACACGACACATTAAATGATGTTAGGAAGTTCCAAGCCAAGTATCATTTTATGACGGAGGCAGTTATTTTCAAATGGGTGTTCTCTGCATATACACACAGGCAGTGCCTTCTGGATTCTTCTGAAATACCTCCACTGAAGTCAAATAAACCTAGGACTAGCTCTTTGATTTAAGAGATACACTGGGGAAGAAATGGGAACCAGGTGTCTGCACTGGGGGGGGGTTGATAATGCCATGTACTCTTTCCATGTATTCTGTGATTGGTTCTTTATCATGATGTTTTACTATTTGCAAATGGTTTGTTTTATCATTGTTGTGAACTGCCTTGGGCAGAGAGGCAGCATAGTAATTGACTAAACAATTAACTAAAGGGGAGGAAAAGAAATTTTCTGTAAGAAAAAGTGTTACTTACTCAGCCTGAATTCTTCTCATCATCGGAGACTGTCCAGAACATGGAGAAGTTACCCTAAATCATAATGGGGGGCACAGAAATCAGACACAGATGAATGTTCTATACCTAAGCATATCAGTTTCATATCAGTCTATTACAGTTTCCCTGAAAGAACTTGGGAATTATAGTTTGAAAAAGTGGATAAGAATTCTCTGTTATTGCCCTTTCAAAGAACTACATTTCCCAGAGTTCCCTGGGAAGGAGTGACAAATCTGACTTAAATCTGGGCTATGATTATGCTCTAAAAGTAAGATTGAGTAAATGTCTGGAGACTATTAGATTTTTTATCCTGTTCTTCTTCAAAGAGTTCAATGGTTTTCCCCTTTTCCATTTATCCTCACAAGCTGGTGAGGTAGGTTGGGCTAAGAGAGAGAAATCACTAGTTCAAAATTACTTGGAGAATTTCCTGGCTAAGTGGGGGTTTGAACTTGGGACTTGAAGATCCCTTGGATTTGTTTACTGTTTGGAGACAGGCAAATCATGAAAAGAATTGCTTGTATAACATCATCTATTAGATATTGAAGGTTCTATGTCTCAGAGGCCCAGAGAGGCTGTTTCTTACAGGGTTAGAATATGAGACTTTAAGGCATCTAGATTGGAAACATCTTATCACAAAGAACTTATATAACAAAAAGCCTTCAGTGTGTTTTACATAATAATGCTACCATGAGAATAACAAGACGTAATATGAAACACTGCTTCTGACAACGCTGCCTTTCAATGCAGAAAAGTACACTGACTTTTATATGCTTCATAATTTACAATATCCCCATATTCTAGTGGGAAATACTCCTCAAATAGGATTTTACGTCACTGATTTTACAAGTTGCCTATCATACAGGCTCTTATGTTGCAGAATATGCCTCTCCCCACATCTATTTGATTGTGATGCTTTTGTGCTCGTTGCAAGATGGAGCGTGAACTGACTGCATAAAGGCCTGCTGTGCCTTCCATAAAGTGAACACGCAAACACACATGCACACTAGCCTCTGTGGGAAATCCAAGAGGCTTACTGGAGAAAAAACACACACTTCTCAGCACAGGGAGGGGGGGGGGGCAGAGCAGGAAGGGGCCTCAGCTGTGTGAGGTAAAAGCTGATTAAAAAGCACAACTTTCTGAAGAAGAAATCTGTATTACTTAAAATTTATATTTGATATCCCAGCCACATTGGCAGTGGAGCACATTATACAGGAACAGGAGATTTCAACAAGACCGAAGAGGCTGAGGAATAGGGGACTGTCAGTAAGGGTATGTCTTTACTAGGCATCTCTCTCTCTCTGTCCCTCTCTCTCTCTGTCCCTCTCCCTCTCCCCAGCAGTTGTGGGACTGGCTTCAGTCTTCCAGCCCAGACTTCTTTAATATTCTTGAACGAAGATAATTCAACCCTCTTCTCCTTAACCTCAGCTCCATTCCCCTGCACTCATCCAGCTATTCCTCCCTTCTCCTCCATCTTGTCCTTGGTCTACGGTCTATTATCCAACATTTTTTAATCAAAGACTAAAACCTCTCATGGATTATTTGTGCCATGTGGTGGTGTTTACTTTCTTTTCCATCTGTAGTAAACATTAGCAGCTTATCAGCCAAAAGGCTGGTTCACCCGAGTCTGAATCAATATCCTGATTTTGTGGCCAGTGCGGAACTGCCAAGCACCTGCTCAGCAACAATACTAGGCTGGGGGGCTGTGTTCGGGCTCATAAGTTGTGTGAGCCGTATGCAGGAGGAATATAAGAAGTGCTTAAGATTGCCGAAAAGACAGATCAGTGAGTTCTAGATCAAATTAAGCTTGAACTCCCATGAGAAGCCAAAATGACCAAACTGAGGCTATTGTACTTTGGTTACATTATGCAAAGACAAGAGTCGCTGGAAAAGACAATAATGCTAGGAAAAGTTAAAAGCAGTAGGAAAAGAGGAAAGCATGTCTTAAGTCAATAAAGCATTGCATTAGCTTAAGCACTGTTCCATTAAAACATAGAATTACATGGATTGGCAAATAAGCCAATCAGAGAAGCCTTTGACTTCAGCGGGAACCACTCTCATTGGTTCCAAGCTCTGTATTCCGATTGGCTGTTATCTGTTTGTTGGGTGTGGTATTGCCCATTCAAATCATATATAAGTCAGCATTGTTCTATGTATGTTTGTCTAGGGTTGCTATGAGCTGAATAAAATGAAATCACTTGTTAAGAGCTGCCTCGATCTCAGTTCATAATAAAGACCCAACAGGAAATGGACTGACTCAATCAAGGAAGCCAAGGTTCTCAGGTTGCAAGACCTCAGCAAGGCTGTTAATGATAGGATGTTTTGAAGGTAGGGTTGCCAGCCCCCATGTGGGAGCAGGGGATCCCCTGATTTCACAGGCTCCTGCCCGAGACCAGCCAACTGGGGGAAGCCCCGCCCCCAACAGCCATGACCCAACGTCCCCAACATGATGACATTATGCAGAAGTGACATGAACATGCCAGGGATGTCACACAGCAACACTCTGTTATTTTGGGCAAAACTCTATGGTAAACATAGAGTTTTGCCCAAAATACCAGAGTGTCGCTATGCAATGTCCCCGGCATGATGACATTACTTCCATGTGACATCATCATGATGGTGACGTTGTGCATGGTGATACTGCCCTGCCCCTTCACTCCCAGAGAGCTCCCTTCCACCCCCACCAGCAAGGAGGTAAGACCTTCAACCCTATTTGAAGGATATTAATTCATACAGTCACCATAGGTCGAAAGTGACTTGATGGCACTTAACACACACACACAGATTCAATTCAATCTTCCATAAGAGCAAATGCAAGAGATTTTATAAGTTAATATTAATTTTTAAAACACCAAGCTTCAGCCCAGTGGATCACATAATGTGAATGCTGGCCTCAATTCTCTCAGGATTGCCAAACAGTAGCCATCAACCAATGGCATTACATCACTTCCAGGGAAAATGTGGAAGTGACATTGCTTTACCACAGCATTTTGTCAGTTCCTAGAGCAAACTGACATCACTTCCAGATTTCCCCCAGAAGTGACATAATGCCACCAGGAGATGCTACTCCGGTCACTGGAGTAGCAGTGGGGAATTAAAGCTTGGAGTGGGGAATCCCCCACCCCTGGAGGAAAGTTGGCAATCCAGCTCGCCCCCAACAGCCATGACCCAACGTCCCCAACATGATGACATTATGCAGAAGTGACATGAACATGCCAGGGATGTCACACAGCAACACTCTGTTATTTTGGGCAAAACTCTATGGTAAACATAGAGTTTTGCCCAAAATACCAGAGTGTCGCTATGCAATGTCCCCGGCATGATGACATTACTTCCATGTGACATCATCATGATGGTGACGTTGTGCATGGTGATACTGCCCTGCCCCTTCACTCCCAGAGAGCTCCCTTCCACCCCCACCAGCAAGGAGGTAAGACCTTCAACCCTATTTGAAGGATATTAATTCATACAGTCACCATAGGTCGAAAGTGACTTGATGGCACTTAACACACACACACAGATTCAATTCAATCTTCCATAAGAGCAAATGCAAGAGATTTTATAAGTTAATATTAATTTTTAAAACACCAAGCTTCAGCCCAGTGGATCACATAATGTGAATGCTGGCCTCAATTCTCTCAGGATTGCCAAACAGTAGCCATCAAAGGATAGGACGGGAGGATAGGACGGGAGGATAGGACGTAGAGCCTTCTGGTCTCCATCAGCTGCTTAGGTCTAGACACAGGTATGAAGGGGAGGAAGTATAGAAGCAAGAGATGCTGGAAATGAAAATAATATACTGGGAATCATTTAATGAATCAGTGCAGTGCAGGAGTTGTAATGACAGACTAAGAACTGGAAGGCCCAGATTTAAATCACTACTCTGGCAAGGAAGGGTGACCCTGGCCCAGGGTCTCTCTCTCTCAGCCTAACCTACCTCACAGGGTTGTTGTTGTGAGGATACAATGGAGGAGGGGAGCTGTAAGCTGCTTGCCCCCCCCCACCAGGGAAAAAAGCATGGTATAAATATCTAAATGAATAACTAAATTATACTGCTTTCTGCTGCTCAACCTATGACACACAGAAGAAGGAAGCAGCGTCATTTTAGTTCACCAGTGATAAAAAAAGTCCATCCCTTGGGTTAAGTTTATGGGAACTACTTATCCATCACTTGTCTCAAGGTCTCCTCCAATATTCGTTTTGTGCATTGTATTCTGGGACAGAGCAAAACAGAAGGTGTACCAACATTTTTTTTCTCTTTCAGACTTGCTGTGCAATACTAGCTTTGATCTTGAAATTTTATTGGAAGAGGAGTGTAAAATACTCTGACTCAGACTGTATGTGAACAGGCTTAATCTCCAAAAAGACACCCTCTTAGGTTTCACAGACAGGCTTGGTAATGAGACCATCCTCAACAGCAAAGCAAGAGAGAGAAGACATAAATATTTTCCTCTGAATTTCATGTACCTTGGTGAGGAGAACTGAGAAGGTGTCTTTATTCCTCCACAATTATCTTCCATGGCAGACACTGAGTCTTCTACCTGTAACACAAAGTTGTTGTTTTTTTTAATCTGTTGTTGTCATGGATGAAAAAAAGGAGGAAAGCAAGAAAGGCAGGATAAAGGGAAGCCAGTGTGGGAGGATTTGTGTCCTGCTATGTGGCAGGATCCTTCCCCCTCCTGCCCATGTTCACTTCTCCTGATGTGCTGGGACTAGAGCAACATGCTCAGGCCAATCACTGCATTCCTGCACTTCGTAGACCGTGGTCTCACAGTGAGCATCTTTCTGGCCTTCAGCACACAAGCTAGTCCACCAATGGTACGTTACACGACTTTTAAATAAAACTAATTTTTTTGCTTGTTTAAAAAGAGTAAAGGTATGCTAGACACTGGGGACCTAGAGAGAAGCAGGTTGCTCAGTAACTCTGTGTGAGGCAGAATAGTGGGAAAGGCTAGGACCATTAGCCCAATGGCATGTTTTGGTGAGGGAGGGAAGCAGCAACCTGGATAGAAACTCTATCTGGATTCCTTTCCACGTAGAAGGATTGTGTTTGTGGTTATGTGGATGCCCCTTCAGATGGCTCAGAAGAAAGTCACAATTTTAAACAACGATAACATTTCTATGAAGAGTATTACCACACTGTTTATGAGTGTGGTTGTTTGCACACATATGTGCACACACAAACATGCACTATAGGAGACAAAAGTGTAGTTTTAAAGATCTGAACAAAGAGCAGGAAGCAAACAACTGCTGGCTCCTTGGCTACACATACATACATTTTTAATGACAGTGAACATATCTTTCTAATGTGTTCATTTCCCCCATATGAGATGGTTTTACAATCTGTAATGTGTGGAAAGATATATTGTGCAAAATGGCACAGATAAGACTGAAAAAAAATGGGGAATTCATGTTTTTTATGCTTGTTCTTAACTGCTTGTGATTATACAAGGTCTTAAAATTGTACTGGAGCACCTTAAAAGCCCTGAAGGGCAGGAAGTACATTTAAAACTAAAAATAAAGAAAGCAAGAAATAGACTGGTTCTCTGCAAACTGAGACTGTATTAAAAACAGATCCTTAAAAATTAAACTCCCAATCTTGCATTCTTAAGTGCTCTGCACCAAAACAAGTAGGGCTTACCTCCTTCTAATGAAGACTCTTAGGTAGGCTTAGAAGGGTGCAACTCGCTTTAGGGTTGAATTTTTAGGGCACCCAGCAGTGAGTTGGATTGTGGCTTCTATCTCAGACAACCAATTTTTGGCTGATATAAACTGTGCCTTTCACATTAGTGCAAAGATCTCAGAGGTAAAGCACCCCCCATCACTAATCGACCTGTTAGGGTTTCTACTGGTTGTTCTGGTGATTTTTTAAAATATAGTCAAAATCCAGACGTAACTGTCACCTCACCCCCCAAAAAACAATCTAGATATTTTAGACATGAAAACATGCTCCAGTTCACTGTTTCTACTGTATGAAAATGTTGCATGCTTCAGTCCAATGCCTTATATTATGCTGATTTCTGTAAGACTCTTGTTAATTTGCAACCAAGCTATGTTATAGCCCCCCCACAATGTATAGCATATGAAGAGCTTTTTTTGTAGAAAAAGCCCAGCAGGAACTCATTAGCATAACAGGCCACACCCAACAGCAGAAGCACATTAGCATATTAGGCCACACCCCTGACAGCATAGCTCATTAGCATATTAGGCCACACCCATGCCTTCCCTTGGCTTGCCTGGGAGCCCTGCTGCTGCGGGGAGCCCGTGCAAGACCCCCCTTAAAGGGAAGGCAGTTTAAACTGCCTTCCCTTGGCTTGCCCGGGCACCCTCTGGGTGCGGGGGGCCCGGGGACAGGCCGGGGAAGGCACGGGGGAGGCATTTAAATGCCTCCCCGATCCTTCCAGGGCCCCCCGGCCTGCCCGTCTTGGAGTCGCTCGGGGGGCACTCTCCAGGCCTTCCCTCTGTATCCACACATGCAGAGGTTTTAGCTGTAGTGGGTGTGGCCAACTCTGAAGCGAGCCGGAACTCCGTTCCTATGCGTTCCTGCCCAAAAATAGCCCTGAGCATATGTCATACTTCTATGTATAGAACAGCAGTAATATTATTGCATAGAAATCTCACATTATGAGATCTGTAGACTTTCATGAGTATTTCCCCTGTGTTTACAAAGAGCAGCAAATACAATCAAGATTTTAGAGCACCATCCCTATGAGAAAGGGTGCTTCTGAGTGCAGAGAAAAGACAACAGAGGGGAGGGGTTGTCATAGAGATTTATAAAAATTATGAATGGGGTGGAGAACAGTGGATAGAGAGAACTTTTCAGCCTCTCACGTTATATGAGAATTTAGGGGTATCCAATGAAGTAGATTAATTAGATTCAGGGCATACAAAAGGATATATTTCTTCATATAATGAAGAATTACTTTATTGCATTCAAGGACCCTAGTTGAGATGGAGTAGAGAAATGGAAAACATATCCTTCAGTGGCTATGAGCTCTGGCAGCTAAATGGAATACTGCTGTGTGACAAGAACATTAGGAAGGTTTTGGCCTCCACGCCCTGCTTACAGGTCTTCTGGGGCATCTGGCTGGCCATGTGTGGGAAACGGGATGCCTGACTAGATGGACTTCTGGTCTGATCCAGCATCACTTAAGCTTAAAACAAATACAAGCGTTGGACAATATTACACATTAACATTTTACCTAGCTGTAGCTTCATCCCATGGTGCTGTTTTAATGTTTAAAGGCCTGGCACTATCTTGGCAATTGCATGGATCTTTCCCCTCTCATCGATTGTCCCGCTCTTGGCCAGGAGAAAAGTCCATGGGGAAGGACCTGAGCGTTAAGTGCTGCCCATCCTGTGCTCAGCCTTCAAATGCTACAGCAGCACCACAGGAAAGAGGCTTGTGTGCTGTTGCTGTAACATCTAAAGAACAGTTCCCTATCAGAAAGTGAACGTGTATCTGGTGCAGGCCTGACATCGAAACTAGGCTTAGTAGGTCATTTGCTGACTTGGGGTCTCTAGTGGGTAAAATGCAGGGTATAAATGAAGTAATAAAAAACCCAACTATCCCCAGGGAGGGCCTGTTAAGTGTCTGGTAGGCTGTAAAACATCGAAACATATCACTTGAGTTACCTCCTTTATGATCTTCTGAAAGTCAGCCATATCCCTTTTTACAAATTCTTCAGATTCTACTTGAAAACTGCAAAGATTAAAAAAGAAGAGAAGAAGAAGAGAAGAGAATCTTCAAAGATTAATGTGGTATATGAGGAGCCCACATTAAATGACTGGGGGGAGAGGTACACGGATGCCCCGGTACAGATTTCCATTTTTAGACTGTACAAATCAGCAATCAGATGCAGGATGAAGAAGTTTTCCCACCTGCTTAAGTCAGTCTGTGTTTCCACTTCCACATGCTGTACTGGGACATCTTTGATTTTCCGTTTGGCTGGAGTATAATATCTGTACTGTGACAGGAAGGATTTGGCATCTGATTTTAAGGTGCGCGGTGTGAATGGCTGCTGGCTGTCGGTAAAATGTTCTGAGTGTCTGTCGAGGAGATCCGCGCTCTGTACTTTGGATTCTACCTTTTGGGCCTTGCGAGGATACCAGTTCACAATGCTGTCAGAAGAAGAACTGCAGGAAACTCTGTAGGGCAGTCTTTGCAGACTTGTTGTACTTATACTTGACTGCGAGACTAAGATATTGGAGACTTTCAGAGGAGGCTTCCTGGCAGATTTTTCAGTATCACGGAAGTCCATGATGTGCCTCTCTGGAGTTGACACATACTTCTGTTCATTTGGTGCATAGGAGAGCCTCGTGTTGTTTTCTGCTTCCAATGATTCCTGGTTCTAAAAAAACACAAGCAATGATGTTCCACGGTAACACTGCTGTGTCTTTTCATTAAAATATACAATGCTAAAAGCAGCAAACAAATCATGCTTATGAAAAAATAGTGGTTGGCCTTGGACCAATTTAAAAGGGGATATTAAAATCAGTTTACAATATAAAATTGCATGCTGATTTCTATGGTTTGGACACTGTGATCTGTGGGTGCAAGAATCACAGGATCTTCCTTGCCCGCCCACCCACCCGCCATTTCTGATCCCCGGAAAGATTATTTCTGTGATTTAGGGATCAGAAATGGCTGTTCGAGGATGGGAGGGAAGATCCCAGACCATCAGTGGTTTCTGCTGGTGGTTTGTATGATCTAAACCTATATCTTCTTTTTTTGGTAATCAATAAATGCAAAATATACAATATATGGATTTTTTGTTTGGAACTGTGAATCTGGTTTATCCACATAATCTATACACTAGAAATGAAAGTTTCAAAAATGACTTTGGCTAATGTTTACCTAAACTCAACTACCTTTAATTGGTTAATTTTTCCATTAAACTACTGAACATCAGGAGAAACATGACCTCCCAATCAGAACAGTCTTTGCTGCAATTCACAAGCTGCAGGAACTCCTGTACTTACAGAAGTGAAAAATTTCAAACTTTTTTTTTTATTCCCCTGGAGGGGATTTTTTTATTATTTTTATATCACTACAAATACTACAAAGAAAAAAGGGAGAGGGGAACTACACATACTGGGATAACCCTGTTGCGTCAAAGAGTCCTCCCCAGAAGATTCCGAATCCACTTCTCCACTCGATTTACCATTGTCTTCCTCTGCTTTCCCCAGCTGGGCCCTCAGGAACTCTTTAGCTTTAAACACAGAGTCAATCTTTTCTTTATTATCCTTTATCTTAAAAGTCACTCCTTCAGGAAAAAGCCATTTATATCCAATTGAATTCGTCTGAAGAAAAGTCACCAGTTCTTTATATTTCTTCCTCCGTTGTCTTACATCAAATGGAATATCCTTCAGCGTTCTGATAACATTTCCCCCCAATTTCAGAGGTGCTCCAGACACTGCTTTCAGGACTGCATCCCTTATATGCCTC
>NW_015161409.1:739361-745532 GCF_001447785.1 Gekko japonicus
TTGTAATAACTGGTCTTTCATTAAACCTTGTTCAGACTCCAGCTTCTTGACTTTTTTCTTCACCTTTTGAGTACCCTCAGCCACTTCCTTCACTTTTTGACTGTCCTGCTTCATTATTTGTATCAGTTCACTTATCTGTGTTTTTTGACTTGTAATTCCTTGGGTTACCACCGTCATCTGTTCCTTGAAGACATTTAGCTGCTCCAGTAGAGGGCGCATGTACTCCGCAACTGCTTTAGCCGTCTCGTTCATCGCTTCCGGTTTCGGAGTCTCTAAGCCTTTCACTTTCACCGGCTTCTCCCTCTTCCCCGCCATCTTTTGGGATTGTTTACTATCGTGGAAAGTTTAAAGTTCTCTGAATTTGCGCTTGATCATTTAAATTCGCTCTGGTGAGTGTTTCCCGGCACTTTCTCCGCGTTTCTGCCCGCTCCCCCCCTTTCGCTCAGCCGTATACGATGGGAGGCATCCCCCCTGCTCGCTTTTTCCCGTTCCGTGGGGTAGGGTGAGGAGCGTCTTTTTCTTTTAAAAACCGCTTCTCTGTTGACTCACGTTCATAGTTGGCCTTCCGACCACGCTTCTTGAATCATTTTTAACGCCTGATCTCCTGCGCTTGATCTGGCTAACGCCTTTAGTACCATTCGGTCTCTCGGCATGAAGAACCACCGGAGCAAAGGAGCGCCTCGATTCTCTGGCATTCCGCCATCGAAGAGGCCACCCCTCAAAGCTCCTTGGCCAGGGCCCCTTCACCAGGTCCCTGGGGGGGTTTACGAGCCTGCTCGCCTCCTCCTTCTGCCGGAGTTCAGAGACACCCCCGGGAGGTCTGGGAGGTGAGTCCACATTCGAGGCGCCATCAACCGGAAGTCCAAAAATTTCAAACTTCTTTAATTAAACTATCACTGCATCCTCTGGGATATGACGATCCACAAGCTGTTGTGGCAAAAAATGTTTATAGAATTTTTGAGAAGTGTAAGTCCCAGGATCTCCTGCGCCATCAACCGGAAGTCCAAAAATTTCAAACTTCTTTAATTAAACTATCACTGCATCCTCTGGGATATGACGATCCACAAGCTGTTGTGGCAAAAAATGTTTATAGAATTTTTGAGAAGTGTAAGTCCCAGGATCTCCTTGGTTCCATGCTATATAGTTTGGAGGCCACAGAGTACCATATACCTTAGAGAGGATTACCACTGAAGCTCCTGGTTAAAAAATAAGACGCCCTACACAACCTATGTGCACACATATTAGTATTAACAGCTATTCAGTACAAGAAAACTTCAAACTGAATGCCTGAATTAATATAATATGCTTGAATTGTTTTGGCTAACTACCTTCCACCCATTTTCACAGATTTACTGGCGGCTCCTATTACTTGTGTCCAATCCTTACAGATGATCCTTGGGTGCAGAACACACATTTCATGTCTCAGAATCTTAAGTGCCCCACAGCCAGTTTAGACAGCCCCTTCTTCCAATCCACAATGGCATATGTGAAATTCAAGAGGAAGAATTCAGTATTTAGCTCTACTTTTGTGATCCTAAGCAAGCAATTCATATGGACAATCTGTGTCCATATTTAAATTTCAGTGGATTCCAGTTGACAAACCATTCTTCCATTCTTATCACTTGCTCATTTAAATCAAAGATGGCCAAAGTCTGTACTCTTGGGAAACATTCTATACTAAGTCATTTAGGGTCTGTAAATGATTACCTCACAGTGTGGCGGAAAGTGTATAATAATTTAGCATCATATAGGATACTTGACTTCACAGTAACTAAGCATATGTACTGAAACACAAATAAGTCTTTTTTTCATAATATTTGGAAAAGAGATCTAAAATTAAAGTGAGGGGTATTTCTTTGTTTATATCTCAGAAGCAGTTTTCCTTATAAGTAAAACTGAGAAAACTTATCTTTTAAAAAATACTTTGACTAAAAGGGCTTTTGAGTGATCAGGCACTTTAGGAGGCACACTGTCACACTGTCTCTCAGGCTGCTAGTTAGCCATCCCAATTTATGTTAAAGATATTTCTGCACATGTGTTTTATTTAGCTGCACTGTCACATTGGTTTTGTAGTATTAAGGCAGCATAAACAGTAGGCCAGCACTTGATTATTTGCTTGCAATAATTAGCTCATTTTGATAGAAAAGGTGCACAATGGCTAAACCATTGTGAAAATTAAGATAATCTGAGCAAAAAGTTGAACTATGCTGAGAATTCTGAACACGCATTCACTGAATCATGACTCAACAAAAGCACGGCAGATTTAGGACTAGTTTCCACAGTTTTCGGGTAAGAATTTGGAAGTGTCAGAGCCACACTTTTCAAGCACTTTTCAAACTTTTGACAGCAGATCTAATTTATACAGCTCCCCCCCAAATATGTATATTGACTATGAATGTGTTGAAGTGGTTGAGTGAAGTGACTTAACAGTAAGTATACATACAAATACAGTTAAGTTGGACCCATACTTGTGTACATTTAATTATCTTAGTCCAAAACAGATTACAAAGAAAAACAATTACAAACTGTCAAAAACAAGGGAGAGACAAAAATGTCCAATGTAACATTCCAGATGTGTGTGTATAGATTATGAGGTCCCGGATGTATTACATCCCTCGTGTCCACTTCGCTCCACAAGTAAAAACCTGTTCTCAACTGATGTGGAGAAGCTGAACAGTTTTTTACTTGTGGAGAGAAGTGGATGCAGCAAGGGACATGACACATCTGGGACCTCGTGATATATAACACAGATCTGGAAAGTTACACTGGACATTTTTGTCTCTCCCTTGTTTCCGACGGAGTTTGTAGTTGTTTTTCATTGTAATCTGTTTTGGACTAAGATAATTAAATGTACACAAGTATGAGTCGAACTTAACAACTGTATTTGTATGTATATTTACTGAGTGATGTGACTGCCATTAAACAAGCCACAGGCATGCATACAATGAACCTGTGGATTTCCTGAGACGGTGCATGGAATTAATGCTGGTACTTAGTGCTTGTCAATATAATGCATATTATATAGAAAATATATTGCACATAGGGCTTACAATAATTGTTCCATTAATCCATATGCTTCATTTGTACTTTTGCACTTCAGAAAATGCACAGTTTTTATAATGACAGCTCATGGTAAACCTTTTTTCCCTGATCTTTGTTATGCTGCATAACAATCTAGAAAAAATTACTCATATTTTTCTCAGGTAACATCTATACGTACCTCTCCTGAAATCCCACAAACTGACTAGTCTAGTAAGAACAGTCTGGAATGGTTCATGTGCTGGTGATGAGGGAAGAGTGTTAATACAGTCACTGGGGTGGAAATCAACTATTCTTTGGTGGCATTCCACAAGAGGCAACTTAATTTCATGACTACAGCACAATCTGGAGCTGAACCACTATGTTATGGCAACAATGGCAAACATGTTTATTAGCAAGCAGTATAATGAAAGTCCTTGTTAGAATATGAATCAGATACAACTGCTAAGTAAACGAGTAAAAGGGAAGATGATGATGTTTCTAGGCCCTGTTCTAATAAGGGTATGCAAAACAAACTATTACTTCTTTTCCTTCAGCTCCATCCATCTATATCTAAAAATCATCTTGGAACTAAGTTCCTAAGCCAATGTAATGCAGAGACATGCCGGCAAAACTGGTGATGTGCAGGCATCAGTGATGTACCAGTGTTGGAAGGCTTAGAATGGTTCTCCCCACAATGTAGTTTTTATCTTTTCTCTGTTTTCCCAAGCTTTTAGCTTAGTGGCATTCACTCCATGTCCCACAGGGAGCCACATTCACAATTACCATCAACCTTAAGAGCCACATGGCTACTGTATGGAGTAGGTACAACTTTGGGGAACGGTGCTTTAAAGAGCTAAATATGGAATGTCAAAGAGCCACATTTGGTTCCTGAGCCATTGAGGATTATTGCCTTAGCTCAATGTTCCCTACATCAACTGGCAGCAGCTTTCCAAGGGCACGGGCAGAAAAAGATCTTTCTCTGCGTCTGCTAATAGAGATAGCAATTATCATACCTGAGACTTTCTGCAAGTAAAGTTTGTAAAGTACTATTGAGCTGTACCTGCTCAAAAAAACAGTTTCGTGCAGAGCTTTAAACAAATCACATCAAATCTGAGTCAAAGAACGTGAAGTTCATTGGAGGTCCTGTGAAGGGTTATTACGTAATTATATGACAGAGGCTCTGGGATTCAGGTGTCTTTTCAGCCCTGGGACAATGAAAGCCTGTTCACCTAAAGCTTCTGGGCCGTACTGTACGATGCAGGCTGAGGAACTATATTTTTGAATACTCTTCCATTATAGAAAAGTTCCCTGAATGCAGAAAATTAGCATATCACGGAGAAAAGTCCAAACTCAGCTCTCTCTTGGGCTATGCTAATTTTCAATGTATGGTAATTTTCTCGTTTTTACTTCTAGCAATGTCAGATCATGCAATCCCTCATCTGCATTGAAGAGTAATTCAGAAACTTTTAAATATTAATCTGAATATTCAGGATATCCCTAATGAGGGGGACTGAGAACAGAGTTTCAGTGCAGTTTAGATATGTAGACTGCTGACCAACTCTACTGGCAAGATCTTTGCAGGTCTAGGGTACAAACCAGACAACTAAGTTATTCTCTGATAATGTCAATGCATGTGGAAAAGCCCTGTGCACTTTCCCATCATACTTGTTATATCCCTGTTTGAACCTGCATTTCCACTGAGCATTGTGATGATTACACAGGTGAAGATATGGCTGCCAGGCTCTGGCTTTGATCTGACGAAACCCATCCCCTGCCCCTTTGCATTTACTCATTCAACTAAAAAAATTCTGAGAAAGGAGTCTCTTAGAGTGAGTCTATAGGTTACACTCACTAAGGGACTAGCATCCGTGCAGTGAGTTTTCCCACTTGCCTAGCCACATCATACCACTTGCCATACTGTTTAGAGTTGTGAAAGAGCGAATTTTCTATACCCATGAGCTCTGCTATCTGCTGGTGAAGAAACTCATTGGGTGAGGGCTCTGACTAGCGAACACAGCATCAAGCCCAGCCATCACTGTCATTTTAGTGCCTGAAGCATAAGATCAAATGACCCATTTTGGTCTTTCCTATTTATTGGTTTTTTTTATATCTCACCTTTCTCCCCAGTGGGAACCTAATGCTGCTTACATCATTCTCCTCTCCTCCATTTTACCCTCACAACAACCCTGTGAGGCAGGTTAGGCTAAGAGTGTGTGACTGGCCTGAAGTCACCCAGCAAGCTTCCACGGCTGAGTGGGGATTTCAAACCTGGGTTTACCTAGATCCTGGTCCAACACTAACCACCATACCATGTTAGCTCTCTTGACCAAGGCTTGTTCCCCCCCCCCTCCCCTGGCACAGAGGCAAGACCTCAAAGGAAGAAAAGTGGCACCTTAAATCTGCTCTCTGAAGTGGACTGCTTGTTTTTGTTTTGTGACAGGTCTGGACCTGCCTTCTCTCTTCAGTCATCCACAAAGGACTGTGATTTCTCTGTGGCTGCTCCCACTTTTTGGAATGGGCTCTCTGAGGAGATGAGGAAGGTACCATCCTTACATTTTCTTAAGGCCGTTTTATTTGCCACATCTTTTTTTTTTTAAGCCCCCCAAGGGGAAATTTTTTATTTACATTTCTATAAAACTACAACAGAAATTGGGGAGGGAGAATCTACAATCTATAGGAAAAAGTAAAGAAAACCTAACTAAAAACCCAAGAGAAAGTGTACAAAGTGTTGCTACAATGGTATTCTAAAGATGAGGTAGTGAAAGAACAGATGATAAAATGGGCAATAAATATGAACAAAGAAATAACTATGTCATCCTGGGAATTTCTATGGAAAAAAGCGTATAAATTGTCAACTTGTGTTAACCTAAAAGAGAATTGTTATAAGATGATGTATAGATAGTATATGACACCTAAAAAGATTGCTAATATGAATACAAATATGTCTAGTAAATGTTGGAAATGTAAAAAATGTGAAGGCTCGTTTTATCACATGTGGTGGACTTGTGAAAAAGCTAAGAACTTTTGGGCTGAGATTCATGCAGAAATGGAGAAAATTACAAAGTGTAAATTTAAAAAAGAACCAGAAATTCTTTTGTTGGGATTAAAAATGGAAGAAGTCAATATGGCGAAAAGAACTCTAATGTGGTA
>NW_015161409.1:746336-786655 GCF_001447785.1 Gekko japonicus
GCCTCTGGCCAGGTGTTTCCTTAAATAGAGGCCTTTTATTAGGTTGAAAGGTGGAATTGTGGTTTTACCGTTACCTAACGTTTTCAAATATGTATTGTATGCTGCCTTGAGCCACTGGAAAAAGGTGAGATAAATAATAATAATAAAATAAAAACCAGTCCAAGAGACTGCACTAGTGACGAGGAATGTCCTCTTTGTCCTCTTTCTCCTACTCTGTTCCCTTCTGCTTTCTCTGGTCTTCAGAGTCTTTCATTTAATGAGATAAAACACAGGTAGCCTGAAAGGCATGCCATCAAAATGCAGCTCTGGCAGTTTTGTACTGTACTAGAACTTCTAGCTTGGTTTCATCTGAAAAGTTATCTACTTTCAAATGCCTTTGAAAGCCCTCGATCATTTTCACTGTCTCTTAAGACTGCTTGGTCAGAGCTGAAACGAGGGTCACATTTTTCTCTGATCTGTCACAGTTTTGGAGACTGTGGGTTTTTTTAATTGCAAGCATCCCAACAAAGTACGAGCACAGTAATAAAATGTAAAAATAGCACCTAGTTGAAAATATTAAATCTGTAGCCCAATATACATCGAGGATGGAATTAGATGTCAGAAAAGAAGCTCAAGGGTCCCAACTCCCAACCTGCAGGAAAAGAGCTTGTAGGTGAGAGGCGTATGACCTTTTCCTGGCCCACCAATTCTTCCTGGTGAATGCCTGCTATTATTGATTCCACCCACCCCAACAGCTTGGCTTCAATCTCAGAAATAAATGCAGCTGATGGGTAACAGCCTTATTGGCAGGGGGTGTGCAGGGAAAAACCGTGGCTAGAAGGCGGCTTAAGCACTTCTCCCTTACGTAGTTTAGACCTTTAATTGTAAGTCCCCATTCATTTAAACTTACTTCTTAATAAACATTGATAGGAAAGCAATGCACAGCTGAAAAAGAACAGATAATTGGTAAGAAAAATTAGAGGGAAAATCAGTCATATGAAAATCAGGGTTTTTTTTTTAAAAAAAACACAAGCCCAAAAATACAATTGGAAAATGTCACATCTCTAGATTGCTAAAACTAGGAATTAGAACCATAATTTTAAAAACCCAATAATCTCCATGGGAGTAAAAAAAGAAAAGCTTGGTTGATGGCTGAAATAATGAAGCAACACATTCAGACATCACAATAAATCATGATACGATCAAATCACCCATTAGCTGTAACATCTGAATACAGACAATTTCAAACTATGATTGGTAGGAAGTTTGTTAGCTACAATTTGTATTGATTATTATCAGGGCTATTTTTGGGCAGGAACGCACAGGAATGGAGTTCCGTCTGGCTTCAGAATTGGTCATGTCCACTACAGCCAAAACCTCTGCATGCATGGCTACAGAGGGAAGGCCTGGAGAGCGACCCCTCCCCCCCCGTGACTCCGAGGCGGGTGGGTCAGGGGGCCCCCTGGAAGGATTGGGGAGGCATCTCCGTGCCTTCCCTGGCCTGTCCAAGGGCCGGCTTGCCCGCCTGCAGCCGCGGGGTGCCTGGACAAGCCAAGGGAAGGCAGTTTAAACTGCCTTTCCTTCAAGGGGGGGGGGTTGCCTGGGCTCCCCGCAGCAGCGGGACACCCGGGCAAGCCAAGGGAATGTATGGGGTGTGCCCTAATATGCTAATAAGCTGTGCTGTCAGGGGTTTTGCATAATATGCTAATGAGTTTCTGCTGTTGGGTGTGGCCTATCATGCTAATGAGTTCCTGCTGGG
Source organism: Gekko japonicus (assembly GCF_001447785.1). Classification (NCBI taxonomy): domain Eukaryota; kingdom Metazoa; phylum Chordata; class Lepidosauria; order Squamata; family Gekkonidae; genus Gekko; species Gekko japonicus. The sequence continues at coordinate 748,075 of NW_015161409.1, forward strand.
CTTTTTCGACAAAAAAGCCCTGATGTTTGTTATGATACTGAATTCACATACCACAGTTTGTTAGGAAGCATCACCACTTGCAGTTGCCGTGCCACCAAACCAAACAAGTAAAGGATGTGGGTGCTAAACCTGACTCGCTGTCATACATTTGAACTAGGTAACTTACCTTGAAAGGGCTCCATTCAGCTCCAGGGCATTGTGAGGGGGGAGGAGGGGCTTCTGGTTTCCCTTCCACACCATTTCCGCCAGAGGGAACAGGCTAGGGGGCTGTCTGCCCTTTCTCTGGCTCCATGTGTCCTTCCTAAGGTGCAAGAGAAAGGGGGCAAACTGGGTCTTCCTGAACCTGCTGACATTTCCACTGACGAAAATGGTGCAAGGAGGAAACCAGAAACCCATCCTTTCCCCTTGCAGCACTCCAGAGCTGAACAGAGCAACAGAGAACTTTCTAGGCAAGTTACCTAGTTCATACACGTGACAGTGAGCCACCTCAGGCACCCATTATTTATTTATAAATTAGACTTTTAGACCACCCTCCCCTGTATAGACAAGGCTTAGGGTCGTGAACAACAATAAAAATATACATAGTTTAATAAAGCAATTAAAACAATAAATAATACACTAATTTAAAATTTCTAGATGGCGCTAAAAAACCTCCAAATTGTGCCGATGACTCGTGTGGAAGAGAAATGGGGGTGCCAGGCAAGGTGGAAACTGTCACTGACCTCAACCAAAGGCCTAGTGGAACATCTCTGCCTTACAGGCCCTGTGGAGCTACATTAAGTCCCACAGGGCATGGATGTCATTTGGCAGAGAGTTCCACCAGGTCGCAGCCAGGGCCAAAACGGACAGAGGCATAGGATAGAGGCAAGGAGCAGATAATTTATGCACAAACCAGGAAATCTTCCTTAAATATAGTCTGTTAACCAGAATTTGTTACACAAATCACAATTTAAACTGGGGGTATCCAACAAGTTCCTGATGGCTCACTGGCTGCTGCAGAGTAGCTCTTGCAGGCCCTAGGAAACCCAGGGGAAATATATCTACTTTAGCTTTTTTTTTTAAAAAAAGCCTTTATTTCATGCGATTTTCTCTGTGCTGCTTAGCAAATAGCTTTACTCAAGGTGTTCTTCCTAATAATCCCTGTTCTGTTTCTAGGATAGAACAAAACCTGATAAAATTCCATGAGGGGTAGCTCAGGATATATTTCATTACTCAGAAGCAACACTCCCTCTAAGCTGTGGAGTCTTGTGAGCAAAAATTCTACTTTGTGAGCTACCAACATTAAAGTTGTGAGTGAGTGATTTGGCTACTGCATAAATTAGTTTGCTCTGGAGCCATCCTTCCTGAGCTAAGACAAAAATGTGTGAGCCGGAGGCTAAAAAACTGTGAGCTAGCTTACACTAACTCAGCTTAGAGGGAACACTGCTCAGAAGTAGTTCTCATTTTTTTTTTAAAAAAAAGGTTGGCAACCCTTGATTTAAACAAACCACAGTTTATTGTGACATCTAAATGCAGTGAGGGCTCAGAACTTAATGGGTTCAGAAAAGATGTGCTTTTTAAAGAGAAACCCTTGTTCTCTCCTGATGGCACCTGGTATTTCTGGTCACTGTGTGACACAGAGTGTTGGACTGGATGGGCCTTTGGCCTGATCCAACATTGGCGTCTCTTATGTTCTTATGTCCAACTGTAGAAGTCTGATAGGGAGACAAATGACAGGACCCTCATCACTTCAGGCCTACAATCAAGGAATATTGCAACAATTCACATTCAGGAAATATCATCTCAGGATTGTTGTCTTAACTGATAACAACTTGTGCCTTCTCCTCACCATTACACATGAAAGAATGTCTGGAGTGTTTCTAACATATATCTTCACTTACTATCTTACTATTTGAAGAAATGTGCATGCATACTAAAGCTTATAACCAGAATTAAACTTTGTTGGTCTTAAAGGTGCCCGACTGGACTCAAACTTTGTTCTGCTGCTTCAGACCAACATGGCTGCCCACCTGAATATATCTTACACCATCCTCTAAAAAAAACCAATGAATTCCACCCACCAGAGATAACAATCCTGCTACCACTCCCAATATTCAAGAATGAAAGAGAGATGAGTTTCTCATAACAAAATCAGCTCAAATTATCCATCACTCAAAGAAAAATCTATCCCATTCTGAGCTGCCTACTTGTATGCAAGGCTTTAAGGCAAAACGTTATGGTGTGAACATAAGAAGATCCCTGGTGTATCAGATGAATGGCCCATCTAGTCCAGTAGATGCCCCAAAGCCTACCCTTTCTGATGCATCTCAGCATCCAGAATTATACTGGTGCCAAAAACAGAGATTCTGTTTAGCTATGATGGCGAATACAGTGTAATCCTAAGAAGAGTTATACCCTTCCAACTTGAAAGTGTGTAATTCTTCTTAGGATTGCACTTTTGTATGAGTATTAAAGACTTCAGAGACAGTGTGTGTGTGTGTGTGTGTGTGTGTGTGTGTGTTGGGGGCAAGGGTGGATACAGTCTTTTCTGTCTGGTTATCTGTTTGCCTGGCAGTCTGTTGACCTTGAGATGGCTGATTTCCACACAGCCACCTGAAAAACAGATTGTCCCACAATGGGAAGGCACTAGGAGAGTTGCCGGCAACACAAAACTGGGAAGTCAGCACTTTTGAGGACTTTGACTGACTTTGAAATGGAGAAAGTCATTTAAGATTTACAGAAAATCCTAAACTGGAAACAAGGCACACATTTTGTTCCTTGGGGAATCTTTCTATGGCTCCTAATCCATATCGAGGTATGAAACGAGATGAAAGATACTCAACTCAACAGCTAACCTTCAACAAAAATGTGTTTATCTTTCACACAGATCCCCACAAGCTGGGGAAGAGCTATTGAATAACCCTGACAGTACAAAACAAACCACAGAACTTCCTAGCTTTGACTCTTTGCTCAGCCTCCTGATACAGTCTTAACAAAAAAAATTGCAATCTGCACAAATAGGATATGTTTTATCGAACAGAAGAACTTTGTAACACTTGCTTAACCTGATGAATTGCAACAGGCAAAGGGCACAGCTGTCGTTTTGTCAATGTAATTAGGTTGCTTTTTGAATGTCTGCATTACAAAAAAAGAAGTTAAAAGACTGATTTGAGGCTAACTCAAAGTGTAACATCGTTTGTCATGCTGTAAAACAATGGCGCACTTGTGGCTCGCTATTTTTATACATATTTTAAAATCCCAAATCAAACAATTATTCAACTTCTCTTGGATCATTTACCAGAAAGATTGATGAAAGGTTTGTTATTAGGGTTTTATCAGAAAACAGCACCAAATACGAATGGGCCTTTTCATTTATTTCTCACAGAGGTCTGGCAACACAAGTTCACAACCCAGAAGGTAAGCTCTTATGTGGAATGTAAATTTCAGGAAAGTGATCTACCCCTTTCCCCCCATCACTCCTAAATATTCACTAACCTTGTCATGGTTGATCACATCTACCATCTGTTGTGCTGGTGATGGATCCAGAGGTCCTTATTTACTCACTGACACATGTGAGGATTTTATAGATTAGGATTCCTAGGGATTTTTTTTTTTTTTGGGGGGGGGGGAGAGATAAATTATGTGAACTTGATGTGTCTAAACATTTTGTGATACCACTAAATATCTATTTGAAGTAACTGCAATTTACATTTGTAATTGACTGTGCTCTTTATGTTGCTGAAAATTAGCTGTCTTTTTTCCAGCCTGTCATAGATTCTGTGTAATGAAAGCAGCAAGATTTCTCTAAACCAAACCATGATACTCACTCGGTGACTCAGGTGCCACCTGTGGCTCTTTGACATGCCACCTGTGGCTCTTCTGAGCACCATTCCCCAATATGGCACTTGTTCCAGGTTGCAGGAAAGTGGGCAAGGGCCTTGCCTGGTGAGGCTTCTGGAGGGTGGTTGGTTCCCACTTTGAAACAAGCCACTGCATGAGGCATCGGTAAGCTATGAGCCTCCCTGAGGTGCTCTGTTGGCTCTTTCGGCTGATGGTAATTGAGAATGTGGTTCTCCGTGAGCTGTGGAGTGGGTACTTCAGCTCTAAACCATTGTGTATTATGTCCCAGGATGCTGTCTGAAGAAACAGGATACCATAACCTTGACTGAAGTTCAGCAAGTTTGACTCCTGCAGATCTCCTGGGATCTCTATGTGTGCCACCTTGATTACCATGGAAGAAACTGCGCGAACTGCACTGGTTGCCTATTGAGTACCAGATCTGTTTCAAGGTGCTGGTGCTTACCTTCAAAGCCCTATACAGCCAGGGGTCTGCATATCTTCAACACTGCTTCTCCCATGAGCCCCGGAGAACTTTACAATCAACAAATCAGCATCTTCTTGTGGTCCCTGGTCCCAGGGACATCCATCTTGTCTCAACTAGGGCCAGGGCTTTTTCAGCCCTGGCCCCTACCTGGTGGAATGAGCTCCCATATGAGATCAGGGCCCTGTGGGACCTTTTACAGTTCCACTGAGCCTGCAAGACAGAGCTCTTCCACCAGGCTTTTAGCTTGAGGCAGTGGGCATCCACACTCTATCAGGCCTCCCCTCCGGTGGATCAGATCTGTGTCATCATTCGTATCCCCAAATCGTAATAGACCTTATCTGTTGAGGCCCTGGTTAGAAATATGGGAATCAGTAGTTGTATTTTATTTGATGTATTTTAATTGTTTTTAACTGTTGTATATTATCTATGATGGAACCCACCCTGAGCCTGGTACGCGGGGAGGGCAGGATACAAATCTAATAAAATTTTAAAAATACAATAGGGTGGTATGGGAATGCAACAAATAACGGAGGAGCTCTCAGGTACGGAGCTCCGGAAGAGAACCTCTAGGGGGCGGGGCGGTCACGTGGTGAAGCCCCGCCCCCTTCTTTACCCCGCCCTCTGCTTCGATCCTCATTCCGTTTGGGAATGAGGATGAAGCAGGAGGGTAAGTAGCCGGGCCTTCTGACACACTTCCGGTGATGTCAGGGGGTGTGGCCTTCTGTCACTTCCGGTGATGTCAGGGGGCGTGGCATATGCAAATAAGTTATGCTAATGAGTTATGCTAATGAGCTCTGGCAGCTCTTTTTCTACAACAAGACCCCTGGGTATGGGAATGCAACAAATAACTAAATTAAATAATCCTGTTCTGCAAGAAATGTAGGATGCTGTAATACTGTTTGGCTATCCCAGTTACAGCAAAACATTCTGTAATGTATGGTGAATAACAACCAATAACTATTAGCCAGGGTGGCTAAATGGAACATCCATGTTTAGAGATATACCACTTCTGAATATCAGATGCAGGGACAAACAGCAGGGGGCAAGCTTCCCAGAGACCTCTCAATCAAAGTGATTTTCTCAATAAAAATGATACTGCATTTGCTGATTAACACTAGAGAAACTGTCAGAAAAAGCACTTGCTACTGTATGTCGATGCAGAGATATTGAATGGACAGCACAGGGATCCTTAGCCTTATGTGTACAGCATGCAAAGCTGGATTTCAGACATCACTGCAATACTCAATAATAACGATCGTAATACACAGAAACTCAAAGCACCATGGAAGATGAGGGAACAAGGAGATATGAGGCTCATTGCTACGCAGAAGGAAATCATGCCAATGAATATATTTAAAAAAGCAGTCAAGTGGATAAGTCGATGCTGAGATGGGCTAATTTGTATGATTTTTGTCAGAGCTATTTAGGAAAAGGTATTTATCTGTGAATAAAAGACTAAATACAAAAGGATGCAATCAACCAGCCCTGAAAAGCCTATTCATTCATCACTGGTGGCTCATAATAATACAAGGAATTTAGATAGTACAGATTTATAAATTGTGCTTATTTTTCCACCTTTCTTTCTGTTGTTCAGTTATTAAGATTTGTTATCATCTACTTCCTGACCGCAACAGCCAAGAAATTGCTAGCAGTCTTATAAAGAAGATAAATGCCACTCAGTAAATAACTGCATCCTACCCACATCTAAGTGTAGACTTCTTTAAAAAGATATTTAATTTTTTAAACTATTATAATACAAAATAAACGAAAGCACAATTCAGATCTCACAGTTACGCATGATAAACAGACATGCCAAAACTGCTTATTCTTTCTGGCAACATAAACGCAGTGCTCCCTAATCATTCCTCCTCTTCCTCAGTGACATGATAGTTTAATATATATGCTTAAGATCATTATCTTTCCATTATCCTTTATGGTTAGATGTGTGGTCTAGGGAATAACAAATAGATAAATGATTTAAAAACCAGTATTTGGGCATACACAGGCAAACCCCTATACTTTTTATCATTAAGTGATGAATAGATGGAATAATTTAAAATATAGCAGTAAATCCAGAAACGGGGGGAAACCCACAATTGTAGCCACAATTCTGACTTTAACATCTATGGGATAAAAACCACATTTGCTCGGTTAGTGCCATGCCCAAAGACCAGGGCACTTTACTTCCTGTCCCAGCATCTCCCCCCCCCCACCCGCCACCTGGCTGGAGCACTAGCAAGTCAAGCACTTCCTGCCCTGGTTTTGAGAAGGGCTTGTCTTCCTCATGCAGTGTTCCAGCACCTTTTTTTTGGGGGGGGGGAGAAGAAACAAAGACAATATCAAGAAAATGCACTCTACAATAAGGCTGCCCTTGAAAAATGTTCAGAAGCTTCAATTAGTGCAGAATGCTGCAGGCGGGATGTTAACCGGAGTGGGTCATATCACTCTAGTCCTGGCCCCACGGGCTTCCAATCTGTTTCCATGCACAATTTAAGCTGCTGGCATTGACCATTAAAGCCCAATATGGCTTGGGACCAGCATAGCTGAAGGAACACCTACTCTCTTATGAAGCTACCTGACCACGACAGGTCCTGCTTTGGGTGCCTCTGTCTTCTGAGATTAGACATGTGGAAATCCTGGAGAGGGTCTTCTCAGTTGTGGCACCCAAATTCTGGAACTCTCTTCCCAGAGAGACTCGCCTGTCCTCTTCTGTTGCCATCTTCCACATGAAGACATTTTTATTTTGTCCGCTGTTTCCTCCTTCCTTCCCTGTGTTTTAATTTTCATTTTTATGTATGTATAATTGTTTCAATGATTTGATTTTAGTTGGCATTAATGGGGTTTTTAAGATGTCCCTTTAATGTGTATGTTTTTAATCTGTTAGCTACATTGGTGACCCTGATGAGGGCAGAAAGGCATGGTATATATTTTGCAAACAATTTTTTTAAGATTCCCCCCCAAATCCCAAAGGTGCCCTCAGGCTCAAAAAGGTTAGGTACCCTATTATAAACCAATTTGACATAAGAGGCCTCCTAGTGAACCTCCTGGCTGCCAGCCTGTTTGCATCCATTCTGTCTTTCTCCAGCCCATCTGCTTGTCAGTGGGTATCTTGTCTGTCTCCAAGCACCTGCCCACCCCTTGGCCTGACTCCCTGACTCCCCTCTTAAATGTGTCTTGATCTCATTAGAGAAGTATCGAGTGCACTGTCTTCTGTCCTTTGTGCTGATTCACAGAGACTGAAGGGGCTCATCTCTGCATCACACACATTTTTCAAAACAACTCTCCAGCAATGAACCTTGGGACGAGCTGGGGAATAATGCAGAATCTCAGATTTGGAAAAACTGGAGTCATCTAATCCAGTGCCCCGCCCCAAGGCAGGACCCCCTGTTTTTGAAGCCCCTGGAACAGATAACTATGAACACATGAAGCTGCTTTACACTGAGTCAGCCCACTGATCCAACTAGCCTAGTATTATTCAGCCTTGGAGCAGCTCTTCAAGATCTCGGGTGAGCATCTTTCCTACCTGCACTGCTCTGGCATCCTTTGAATGAAAACACATGCACTACTGAGCTTTGGACTCTTCCTTCAAGGCCTCATAGCACTGCACTCATCCCTACCCCCAGGCCAAGCCCAAGACTGAGTGCTTGGAGGCAAGCCACGCTGCTCTCTCTGTGAGTCAAACTGTACGTGACACAGATTTGTTCCTTTTTCCTCCTGCAAGACGAAGACTGGCAAAGGACAGGTGGAATTTTGATATGGGGAAAAAATAGACTGAAGAGAAAGAGATACCTTACCCCTTCCTCTTTCCATCATCTTCAGCTTGAGATTACAGTTTCATGAAGCAGCTATGGGTAAAGGGGGGGGGACATTGTGGAAGACATCCATACAGCAGAACAACTTAAGTAGCCAGACCCTTTGTGAAGAATGGGGTGGGACTGTGGCTCAGTGGTAGAGCACCTGCTTGGCATGCAGAAGGTACCAGGCTCAATCCCTGGCATCTACAATAAGGATCAGGTTGTAAGTGATCACAGAATCATAGAGCTGGAAGGGACCTCCAGGGTCATCTAGTCCAACCCCCTGCACAATGCAGGAAATTCATAAATACCTCCCCCTCCACACCCGCAGTGACCACTGTTCCATGCCCAGAAGATGACAAAAAACCTCCAGGATTGCTTCCTGACTCCAACGTGGCAATCAGCATTTCCCTGGGCATTTAAAAAAGGGCCACAAGAACTAAGCACAGATGCAACCCTTCCTGCCCTCCCTCTCATGATCTGCCTAAGTTCACAGAATCAGCATTGCTGTCAGATGGCCCTCTAGCCTCTGTTTGAAAACCTCCAGAGAAGGAGAGCCCACCACTTCCCAAGGAAGCCTGGTCCACTGAGGAACCACTCTAACTGTCAGGAAGTTCTTCCTAATGTTTAGCCAAAAACTCTCTTTATTTAATTTCAACCCATTGGTTCTGGTCTGACCTTCTGGGGCAACAGAAAACAACTCCACACCATCCTCTAGTTGACAGCCCTTTAAGTACTTGAAGATGGTCATCAAATCATCTCTCAGTTGTCTCCTCTCCAGGATGTGAACGACCTCAGCCTGAGACCCTGGAGAGCTGCCGCCAGTCTGAGTAGACAATACTGACTTCGATGGACCAAGGGTCTGATTCAGTATACGGCAGCTTCATGTGTGAGTAGGCCTGAGGAGCTGCTTTCTCAACACTGGGAGACTTACTGACTAAAACAGTTTCAGAGACATGTGGCCTAATCACATCCTAGGAAAACTAATACTCTAGTTTTTTGTTTTGTGCCAGCTCTCTACAATCGCCATGAAACTTTAGGAGTCAAATGTTCCCATCTAGGCAGTAATTAATAGGTTTAAGACAGATGAAAGCCACATGAGCAAGATCTTTATAGCTTAGCAGAGAAGAAAATGAAGAACAAACAATGAGAACGCAGCCTTCCAAAAAACATGCCTATGAGCAATTGTGCTTTTATCTTAATGAGCTTAGGGCAGCGCAGATAATTCTTCCATCCTCCATTTGATCCTTACATCAGTGCTGCAATGTAGGGCAGGCTGAGAAAGAGAGCGACCGGTTTGAAATTGTCCTGTGTCCTTTATGGCTGAGTGACCACTGGAACTGAGGTCCAACATTGTAGCCAATACTCCACAGCAGTTGTCCAATGACCGTGATCCTAAGCATACTTATTTGAAACTAAAACACCAGTGGAATGAATGGGACTTGGCAATAAAACAGAGAAACAGAAGCTCCTTACAATGAACAAGAAGCTCCACACAATGCATTAGTTGCTGGGTTGCATGACTGGGAAGCAGCTCTTATTCTGCTGGCCTCACACTAGGAACAGGTACAGCTGCAGCAGCTCAAGTCACTCTCTTTGCTGTGGAATCCACACAGGAGGCATCAGGGTGTCTACTTGAGCGCCATGTGGGTACACAGCTGCTGAGTGTGGAGAGCAACGTCTGGCAGGGCTTCAGAAGAATGACTGGCCCAAGCCAGGGCACCTGCACCATGCCAGCAGCAGTCCCTGTGCCTTGGCTGTCACCTCCTAATGCACTCCAGCCAAAGCACCAGATCCCCCCACCCATATTCCTGCGGCACAGCAGTGGAAGCTGGCAGTGGCCATCAGTGAACTGCCACATGAGCGCCTTCACTATGCCATAGGTGATGAAGAAATGTACAGCATGGTGCTGTTGAGACCCTGGTAAGCACATAATGGGGGACAGTGGCGGAGAACTCCACACCAGGATGGAGTCTTTGGTGAAAGGTCAACTGTTCAGTATAAACACATAGTTTTGCCTCAAGACGCTTGGAAATGCCATTTACTGTTTTACTCTACCTCAGTTGGGGGGGGGGGAAGGTTATTAATTTTCTAGTCCTCACAAAGTTCTCATTATAACCCAGTATATCACAAATCTCATTAATTAACATAGTCCTCCTGATAGCCTGTTAGTGAGAGTCGTGGAGAAATGTCATCTAAGGCCTAAAAAAGATGTGACAACAACCTTGGTGAAAGAAAATTACAGTGTGTAGAATATACCTTTAATTTGACAATCCCCTCCCTTTTTCTTCAAAGCAAAACAAAAAATAATCCCGCATATCATATATCCAGAACCACCACCAATCGCACAACGATTCAAAGCACGGTTATTATGCAGCAATCTAATAATGTCATCACTCACCCTGTCAGCTACAAAGTAGTCATGCAAGAATCTACCAGCTAATGACCACTATAATACAGCAGCTGGATACAAAATATACCCCTGTGTGTATTTTTAACCCAAAATGAATCCTGTCAATTCTCTCTCATTGCTATGAAAAGAATATTATTCTTCCTGATGTTCAACTAAGGAAGGCTTTTTCTGCTACCTATCATAATCCTAACCGTGCCAGCCAATGAGGTTTGCTATGGTATTCTAAATTGTACACAAATTAAAGTTCATACAAGGCTCATCAATGAGCACAATAACATGTTTTTCATTAATATTGTCTTCTTCATGAAGGACACTATCCAGCCAAAGCTAACTAATTTTAACTTGGTCAGAATGCAGGAGTCAAACATTAATTTAACAGTGCAATTCTAAGTAGAGTTATACCCATCTTAGTCCACTGAACTCAATGGTTTTAGGAAGGTGTAACTCTGTTTAGGATTGTACTGTAAATCTTTTCCTTTTATTAATGTGCTTAACACTGCCTGGATTGTGCTCTAGTTATTATTTAGAAGGAGGAGGAAAAGGAGGAGGAGGAGAAGAAGAGGAGGAGGAGATTGGATTTATACCCCGCACTTCACTCAGAGTCTCAGAGCGGCCTACAATTTCCTTTCTCTTCCTCTCCAGGTAACAGACACCCTGTGAGGCAGGTGGGGTTGAAAGCACTCTAAGAGAACTACTCTTGAGAGAACAACTCTGAAAAAACTGTAACTGACCTAAGGTCACCCAGCAGCTGCATGTGGAGGAGTGGGAAATCAAGCCCAGTTCTCCAGTTTAGAGTCCGCTGCTCTTAACCACTACCCCAAACTGGCTCTTTATTGGTTTCTTTACCAACATAGATTGTTTGCATCTTCTCCTTTCAACTTCTTCCACTTCATGCTCTTTCCTTTTTTATTTTTTCATCTGCCATGTACATTCATGTACCTTTACCCAGCTAAGGTCTTACTTGTACAGAACTGGGTTCTGCACATGCATCCCTAATTACTTGAGGAATCACTTGCGCAAAGGGGATACCTATATGCATGTTTCCTTCAGAATCAGTGCCACTACATGCACAGGGTCCAGGGTACCGTTTATTGGAAACCATGATAGCAGAGGATGCCACTGAATGCAGCCTGCTCTACATCAAAATCGATTATTGATCGTGCAGCTGACTATTGTGACCAGGGCACACTCCCATTTCTGAGCTGTAAACATGTATTGTTGGATTGGGATTCTGCTGTATAGACTGAACTACACAGGGCAGAGACAAGAGCCTTGTACAGACAAGCTGTCTACACACTGAATGACCATGTGGGGCGTGAAAGCAGGCATGAGAGGGCTGGCCTGCCCCTGCCTCCACGTGATTAAAGAGTTGTCTACATGGAGCAGACATACAGAGGAAGGTCTGTTTGTGCACTCCCTCCTGGGCAGACAACTTGATTATTGTGTGGAGGGAGGGGTGGGGCTACCATGTTAATACCCAACCCTTTCTCCTCACATAGTCAGTCAGTGCTCAGACAGGCCAAGTGTACAACAAGTCTAAGGAGAAACAGGGGAAGGGGAAAGCTATTTGGAAAATGAGATTATTTTTCTGACAACATCAAATGGCACTAATTGGGCACTCGCTAACGGAATATTTCTGTTAGTGAATGTACTGTATGATACAAGGAAATGAAAACTGCTTAATCCTTCAGCATTCATGAAAAATGACAAGATGTAATACCATAAATGTTAAGATTTGGCTTTCCTCACAAATGGCAGTTTTGAAACAAAAATGCATATATTCATAAGGAAAGTTTTCTGAGAGATTATAGATCGTTCAGATAGGGATAGATACTATCTACCACCAGTGCAAGGTTCTTGAAGTAAAATGTTACTTCCTCCCACTTATCCCAGAAGCCATATGCAAATCCCTAAAAGGTAACACTAGAGGTTTGGAGACCTACATGGATGAGAATCCATAAAACGGAAATCTCTGCACTGAACGGGGCAAAGTGGAGAAAACTGTAATTTTTGCCCATTCTGCCAATGCTACTTCCATTGACAGAAGAGTCAAAGTAGACATTTTGCTCACTTTCTCCTCCTCAGCACAGCCATCGGTGTTACGCTGGTTCCCACTTCCCAGCCTTTCAGCTGTTTGGTCAAGAAGGACTTTGGAAAATTCCACCTCCACCAATGGTTACCCTGGCACCACAACAGGATCCATCATAATCTCCTTTTTGGTAACAACCTGGAAACAAGCAGGCACAGTGAAATTTTCAAATTCCTGTTACACCTACCTTTTTGTATGCGGCTGACAGTGGTCGTCTACTCTCCCTAGAACTGGATCGGGACACATTTTTGGAGGTGCTCATTTCCTTCTCACACTTTTCTATTTCCTTCTTGAGCTTCTCTCTTCTTTGCTGATCTGACACTGAAAGAAATAAACTGGAATAAATACATTGACAATCTTATTAAGATTATTTTTGGAATTAAAATTACTGGGTGACGATGACGCTCGGCTGTGCACAGTGATGTTCAGGGGATTTATCTCCAGATATATGTTTGCTTCCACATGTAGACCTTTCCTTGCTGATCAGACAAACTTGCTTAAAAAAAAAGAACCATAATGACAGTTACTATTGACAGCGGGTGTGATATAGTGAGGTTACGGTGTCAGAGTAGGACTGGGGAAACCAGGGCTTCTACCCCCCCCCCCGACACAGCCCCTCCTTGGGCAGCTTTTTGCCTAAACTCACCTCACAAAGTCATTGCGAGAATAAAATGGGGTGGGGACAACCGTGTTTTTCCTGAGCTCCTTGGATAGATGGCAGGATAACAAAGTAGTATGCAGATTATACAGTCTTAAATCAGGATTTCAGACTAGGTGGAATTTAGCAAGTGAGAATATGATTTAAAACTATTTCAATTACCTTGTTCCATTTTAAAACAATTTATTCCAGAGTGTTTCAGTGGAGCTGAGACCACTGTTGAAATCTATAAATTGTGTCTGCCTATCCCTGGAACTTTCTTTTGATGGTTCATGCAGTTCTCCATTACTGACCAAATTCAAAATAATTTAGAATGTGTCTCCTTAAACTATCCTACTGACAGTGACAGCCATTTAGGTTCCCAGCGCAATAACTAATGACTGGTTCAGATATACTGATGCATGTCTTCTACCTCATAGTGTATGCCTTTTTCACCATGTACATTCCTCAGAAACAAACCACGGTGAGCTGAGTTTGGTCCAATCTCCCTGACATGTTTCTGTGGTGCATAAGTGGTAAAAAAGGTAGTGCCATTGCCTAGAACTTTATGTGGTGGAAGAAGGAACACACTCAATTTGTACCAATATCTATTGTAATGCAGACGAAGGCTCTAGAGGTTAAATACACACAGTATTTTACGGAAAGGGATATAAAGCTATCCCGTGATGCTGAAAACAGTAAAAATATTTAATGAAGAACAATTTAGATACTGCTATTCAGGGGAAGAAGAAAAAGGACATTGTAAAATACCATCACCACATTATTATATGTACTTTTTGAAAATAAACAACAATGCTGACATTTCAGTCCCAGTGATTACAAGCTCAAATTTTCCCACCTGTAGTCATAGGAGCAGCTCCTAACTTATTGAGAAATCTGATAAACTCAATTAATTAAATTGCTGTGCCACTGAATTTTACTGGGATTTCAATTCTGCATCACAATTTAAGTTTGATTTTTGTGTGTGTGTGGAAGCAGAAATGAAATGAGATTTGATGAAATCTTTATTTGTCTGGAAATGTTAGACTGCTTCTCAGTCATACCAGCAGTACTTTGCTAAGATCAAACTATCAATATATCTAATTCTCAACATGGCCATGTCTGTGAATACTAAAATCTAGAAATTGGAACTGTGAACAGACAAGACAGATCTTTTCTACAAACCTGAAAAGTGCTCTGGGTTTGCAGAAAAATCTGAAATCTTACCATTAACAACAACAACCAAAAAATGTGGGTTACCCCCCCCCCCATATAATAGAAGCAGTACCTGTAGCTTTAAGAAACAAATGCCTTCAGTAGTCACTGCTAGGCAACCATATAGTACTGACAGCCTTCAAGCCTTGGTTTTTGTCAGTAAAAAGGCCCGAAGAGCCAGCAGGGCCCTTTCCAGGGCTGTTTTCGTCTTTGATGGACGTCTCACCAGGGCACCAGCAACCAGTGGGTGACTTGCTACCATAAAACTTGCATGACTCACCCAGGCCTGGCTGCTTGCTACTGTCCAACAGCATCCACCCCATGAAAACCAATGTGGTACAGTGGTTAGAGTTTCAGAATAGGATCTGGGAGACCCAGGTTTGAATCCACATTCTGCCTTAGAAGCTCACTGGGTGAACTTGGACAAGTTATACATTCTCAGCCTAACTTGCCTCACAGGGCTGTTGTGAAGATAAAATGGAGAAGAGAATAATGTATGCTTCTTTGGGTATCCATTGTGGAGAAGTGCATGGTATAAATGTAATAATAAATATAGTTGGAGATGGGGAGCAAATAAAAGGTAGGTTGGTTAGTAGGTGCAAAGGATAAAAGGAAGCAGGGAAAGGTGAGGGTATGGGGGTTGCCAGGAGAAGGGAATGAGGAAACAATGTGGGGAAGAGGACATGGGGGGAAATAAGGTGCTCCCCACAAGTTCTTGTAAGTTCCCCACTGCACAACTGGTTGATAGTTTTTCCAGGCAGGCTGCCAAGAAGACAGAAAGTGGGAAATCTGAAAATGGGGGGCAGAAAAAAGTTGGTTGGTGTGTGGGAAACAGGGAAGAAAACAGGAAAAGGGGAGAAGCTCCAGGGGCTTTCAGGGAAAGGAAAGAGGAAATAATGGAGGAGGGGGAAATGAGATGTCCCCTGCAAGTCCTTGCTGATCTCTCACCTATATGAACAAATTGGCTGATTTCGCACTAGAGCTGCCTCGATGTTGCGCCGCCGTTTGCCCCGATACTATTGGTCAATTTCACACCCGAAGCCGCGGGGCTGCATTTGACCCGCGGCTTCGCCCGATTTCCCCTGCAGTTTCGTGATCCTCAAAAAACAGGATCACGAAACTGCGGGGGAAATCAAGCGAAGCCTCGAGTCAAAATGCAGCCCCGAGGTTTTGGGTGTGAAATTGACCAATAGTATCGGGGCAAACAGCGGCGCAACATTGAGGCAGCTCTAGTGCGAACTCCACCATTAAGTATACAGCTTGGCACCATTTTGACAGAGAAAGGTATCTTTCAACCTAATGCAGCCAGGTTTTGCTCAGTGCTTGTTAACGATAATTTCAAAAAGACAAAAGGCTTCTATCAGTAGTTTCTGAGAAATTTAGAAGATTTTCCTGTAAAATGAATCCAAGTGCCAAACGTTAGTGTGAGAATGATTCACTTATTCCGCCTTAATGTCTCTGAAGTCCATGAAGCAACACTTGTGTAAAGTGATCTGTGAATCAGCTCTATGAATGATGACATGAAAGCAAGTTAATTAAATTGCTGGTAATGCTTTGACTTCATCTCTTCCTGTTGCTTTTGCAATCAGATACATTATCTTGTTCTTAAATCTATCGGACAACATATGGAAAAAAAGCATATGCAGAATTCCAGATGAAGCTTGATAAATTTAAACAATGGCTTTTATATTTGGAACTACATCAAAAATCTGCTTTAAGTGTTTCTCCAGTGCCTTTTGATTATATATACGTGTACTAAATTTCACCTATGAATAATCACACACACACACACACACACACATGGAACTTTTGAGCTGGTTGGAAAAAGGTTATTGCATTTTCATAAGTGAAATCTGAAATGACAGTTAGCAAGCACCACGTGTACATTTTGAAAATCATGTATTATTTTTGTCAACTGATGTCCAAATAATCAAGAAAAAGCAATTGCTCCCAACCTATTATTGAGTTACGCTGATATGAATGGATAATGGTATGACACACTCCAACATTTTCTTATGGAAACCTTGCTACAATATACTGGGAATATGCATACATCACAAATTCTTCTATAGGGTTTGTACAGGAAATCTTCCCCTGGACATAATCCTACTATAGAAGACATTCTTCAAGTTGCTGTAGTTTGGATAATTGTACCAAGACTATGCCTCTGAAGGAGGGGAGGTAAAAACCAATTGAAGCTGGCTGAATACAGTACATGCGATAGGGGGGCCTCAATTCACTGTGGGCCCAGTTTGCAGTCCTATGCAATGGGAAAAGCCAGCGGGGCAACAAGTGGCTATGGTGGCCACGCTCTTCAAGGCAGGGCAATATGCACGGGCAGTTTGGAGGCCAGGTGGCAGTGGCAGAAAAACCTGGCCCTCCCCTTCCCTGGTGGGCCTATGATGGGGCCTGAACTGGGCCCGGGGGAAGGGGATAGACACCACAGGGGATAAAGCATGCTCAACCACCCAGCCTCCCCACCTGGCTGTGTGGGATTGTTTGGGCTATCTTCGCTGTTGCTCCATGCATCGGCAGCCACTCATTCTGTCGCTTCCCATCTTGACGAGGCAGGATCAAGGTGCACATGATTGGTTGTGGTTAGTACTTGTCAAGGCCAGCTGCTGGGGTCTCTGGACTTGCTTTTCCAGATTCTGCATCAGTTTGCAGCCAGGTCCATTGGCAGCAGGAAGCAAAGTGCAGCTAGGTCTGGTTGGGTCACAAAGCCCAGATCACTGGCAGTGGCAAGCGTACATCAGGAGCTCCGTGAGGCCGCTTCACTCAGCTCCCTGTCCGGCAACAGCAGGATCCCTGAGGAGGTTCCTGCTCCCGGCCCAGCAGCAGCAGGATCCTGGCAGAAGTGCCTGGGGATGACCACACGGCCTTAGAAAGGGGTCAACAGTAGCATACAGGCCATCGGAGGAGGCCAGGGACGATGGGAGAGCCACAGTCAGGTAGGCTATGGACCTCCAGGGCAGAATCGAGGGGCGGAAGCCCCAGCAGCCTGCACTGCAGGCTGCACAGCCTGTAAGTCCAGGAGACAGGAGTGGCGGTAGTGAATGGATGCAGAGCCACCCAAGGATGGGATCCTTGGGAAGCCATGCCTGCGATTAATTCACTTGGGGGGGGGGCAAATGTGCACATCCGATAGATCAGCAATTATGTTTCCTTAACAATCGGCTGGTGGGGTATCAAGTATACATGGGGGTGTTGGATGGGAGCCATCCAGATAGAGGGTGGCACTAACCTCATCACTTGGGCAATGTGCTTAAGGCAAGGTTGCCCACATTGGTGTACAAGAGGCCTTCCGTCTGCCGGCATCACAGAACGAGAATGCATGGCGGCACTTGGCTGGTGGTGGTGGGTCCCAGCATAAAAGGGAAATCTGAGTTGTCCAGTTCGGCCAAGCGGCCCTTTTGACAGGACCACACATGCAGGGTGTGTTGGGAATTTAATCAAGGGCATTTGCCAGAGGGCCTGCTGAATCTCTGACCACACTTGCAAGCTCTGGCTGGGCTTCTACCTCAGGGTGTCCTGCTTGTGTTCAGCCAATGCTCAGCAGCCCTTTTGGAGCAGTAGGCCCTTCTCCCATGGTGCTCACAAAGTGGGGAGGATCCAGTGCCACCTCATCCACTAGAAGCCCTGCCAGACAATGATCGACCAGCTGTTGGTCGGCCTTTGGCTGTCATCCCAGTCAACCAGGAGACCTTCTGCCCCTCCTTAATGCTTATTCACGGAGGTCCACCACTGCTTTTTTTAGTGATGGCTTTATGTTCCATCCTTTTCACTGGCCTGCAGATTGCGACAGACGCCTATAACCTCCAATTAGCTAGGGAAAAGCCTGAGGTCGTAGTGCAAAAATTCATGGAGGATGGCATGGCAGGCCAAAGGCAGCCCTTTTTACACCCCTCCATTGCCCAACCCTTGGGTCTCCCCTCTAGGGGTTGTCCCCAAGAAAGCTCCGGGCAAGTTCAGACTCATTCATCACTGGTCATACTCTAAGGGACCCTCAGTTAATGAGGCCATGCCCATCAGTCTTCTGGTTGTGTGTGTGGCCTTTGAGTCATTTGGCACCTTCCTATCATGGGCAGCAAAAGGCACGACTAATAATGCTGGGGGAACCAGGGGTCCCCTCTGGCTCATGGGAAATCTGAGGGTCAACACAAGTAACTTAGTTGGGCATTCAAATGGATCCCATTGAGGGTAGTCCCGTCTGCCAGAAGACATGCTGCTGGCACTGCAGGTCCTTATTATCCAGGTGCTGGCATGCACTAAATGTACACTGAAGGGGCAGATATCACCTGTGGGGCATCTTAACCTAACCACACCAGCTGGGTGGCAACCCCAGGGTCTGGTTACCCATACTTTCTGAGTATAATGGGGTCAACGTTTGACAGCAACCATTTGGCTACAGCATACAAATATACTCTGATGCAGCAGGCAGCACCGAGTTTGGCATGGGGTCAACATTTGGTGGCAACCGCTTGAATTGGCTAACAGCATACAAACACACTCGGATGCAGCAAGTAGTGTCGAGTTTGGCATGGGGTCAACATTTGGTGGCAACCGCTTGAATTGGCTAACAGCATACAAACACACTCGGATGCAGCAGGTAGTGTCAGGTTTGGCAAGGATCACAATTGCTGTTGGTGCGCCCAGTGGTGGCCAGACACCATGGCTGGGACGGCAGTTATATGGCTGGACCTTACCTTCTTGAAATTGTTCCCAATCTTTCGTGGCAGCACTTCTCTGGGAAGAGCAGTTTGAAACAGGAGGGTCAGATTCCAGGGCGATAACCAATCAGTCGTGCGGATGGTGAGCAAGCAAACTTCATGATCACAGTAGGTTATGTGCCTGGTACATAGTCTTGTCCTCGGGTGTTTGTCCACTAACATGACATTTTTACATCATCAGGTTGCAGGCGTCAATAACAACACTGCAGAGGCTTTGTCTTGCCTTCAGGATGAGAGGTTTCACAGCCTGGCACCAGGAGACAACTGCTATCTGGACCCACTTCCTGAGGAGCTCTGGGAACCTGGGAAGCTACCATGATGCAGGGAGTATTTCTTATCAGTTGCCCCTTCCACCGTTCCCTTGTACTCTTCAGAGGTGGTGGCCTTCCTGGCCTTCTCTGCAGATGCTGGGGGCCCAGATGCCTGGACAGTCAGAGGGCTGAGTCCCTCTTCGGTACATAGCCCACGTGCAGGAGCAGCTTTGCCCCCAGGAACATACATGGGCACATGGCCGCTTTTTCATTCTTTAGCGCAGCACATGGCTTTGCCAACCCGTGCAACTGCTTCCCGGCTCACAGGGTGAGAGAAGGATGGAGGAGGCTCTCCCCTCAAACACCTGACCCATGTGGGCCCTTGACATTTGATGCCGTGTCATGGCTGGAGCATAAATGCTCGAGCCTGTGCTGGTTTCATTATGGGGCCACTCTATTTGAGGCAACATTTTTTGGGGGGGCAGCATGGATGGGCCTCAGAAAGTCTGTGTACAGGGATCCCCTTAAGAGGTCTTTGGGTGAGGGCTTTCAAGGGCATGCCCAGCTCGGGGGCTGCCAATAGGGTTAGGGTGGCAGGTGGCAGGGGCAGGGGCAGGGGAGACCACCTAGTTCTTACTGTTCCTGTGGAATCCAGCAACCTGCCATCCCATGGTTCTGCCCACCCCAGCAGGCAGGCTGGGTGGGTTTGGTACATCGACTGGCAGGCTAGTCAGTCAATGCCAGGATCCGGTTGACCCATGCTGTGCCAAGGCTTCTTATAGCTGTAACCAATAAAAGTTGTGGCCAATTTATTCCACGTTCTATTCTTAAAACACTGTGTTATTAGTGGGTAAAGGGGTCCTCTCCTTCGCTGCCCTCTCCCCTTCTTTAGGTGCTGGGGCAGCAAAAGGAGGACTTAACTTCCATCAAAAGTCATGGATTTAATACTACCTCCAAGCTGTGAATTTGCCCTTTTCAGGTTAGAACATATGATGGGGAACGTATAATTACAGGAAGATCAAAAAAGATGTACGGATGCCTGTTTATTGGCAGACCAATTTCTCAAAATGTTTCTTTTTTGCCACAGCAGGATACTTTCTTACCCTTATACTTTCTTAACACAACGTCCAAAATGCACTCTGAATATACTCAGCAGAAAACCTGCCAAGCTGAAAAAATCTTCACAGCTTGTGCAACCCAGCTATGTACATCCACACCTGTCTTCTTTGGCAGAGCTTTTGGCATGTTTCTGTCACACATTCAGCAACCACAGAATTCCGCTGGCCCACTGGTCTCAATCAACGGACTTCCAGTGATTCACAACTTAGACATGACAAACTTCACCTGCTATTTTGAGTCAATCAGGTTGATCTAATCCACATGAGCATGCCTGGTACTTTCCCTCTGGCATGGCAGCTTGCCTGCTTTGCTGCTGGCTAAAATATTGGGCCAAGAACAGCTGCAACAAAATACACCTTACGTGAAAGACATGCTCACTTGTTCAGAGACTGTGCCAACCAGAGTATCGTGTTTGATTTCTTAAGGAACAGCAATATAACATCAATAAATAGTTTTAAACAGTAAACCAGAAAGAGGCAATGGATATCTTGCTATTCTATAAATAAATCAGTAGGACTTACTTCTGAGTAAACTTGCAGAAAATTGGTCAGAAAAGCTATAATCCTAACCACTTTTACTTGGAAGTCCTAATTAAATGAATAGGACTTGCTTTTAAGTACGCACAGGATCAGCAAGCCGATCTTATTTTCATGAGTATGTTTAAAGAGCCTGCAAAATCCTAAACTTGCTTTGAGATACCAGATTAAATGCAAGAGCGGCAGTCTGTGACATTTGTACCCAAAGGTCAAATATATACATTTCCAGTAACCAATATCACACTCTTCCTCGTTTTGATATATTAATTTAACACCTGTTGTGTTATATTAGGTAAATTATACGGGAGACACAGAAATCAAATAATTAGTTAAGTAAAATAAACAAAAACATTAGTTACCAAGCAAATCACGTATATGCAGCCTTATTGTGTTTCAGGTGTTAATTAAGCTACAAACACTAAAATTACTGAAATGGTGAAAATATTCTGGTTTTGAGCATGCTTTTGTTCTTGCTTGCTTATGTTCATCTTAGATATATTCCTCTTGTTTTGTTCACTGATAAATGGTAAAATTTAGCATAGCTCAAAATCATGCCTAAAAACAGTACAAAGACAATATAGTGCATTTGCTTATTTTCACAGATAATTAAAATTAATAATGGGAGGAAAGATTGCAAATTTCCACCCACTTCTACATACAAAATGCTCAGAGAAAAACAGAGCTGGGGCATCCAAGATAAATGCAAGTTTTCTTATTATTGGTTCCTATGGAAAGGTTAACATCTTGCCATTCTCTTCTGATACACTTTCCTTTATTGTGAAATACATCACAAGCCCTTCAGGGCTAAGAAATTTTATTATGAGCATTGATTGACATTTGAAAAATAATACGGGGATGCTAGCTGCAAACCATTAGTAAGCCCAACAGTAATAAAAGCAGTCACAAAACAAAAATAAAACAAAAAACAGGAGGAAGAAGGGAGAAATCCTCTATCCTGTATAAGAAGAAAAAGGAAAATTGGATTTATACCCCGCTCTTCACTTGAAGTCTCAGAACAGCTTACAATCTCCTTCCCTTCCTCTCCCCACAACAGATACCCCTGTGAGGTAGGTGGGGCTGAGAGAGCTCTGAGAGAACTGTGACTGACCCAAGGTCACCCAGCTGGCTGCATGTGGAGGAGTGGGGAATCGAACTTAGTTATCTAGATTAGAGTCCACCACTCTTAACCACTACACCAAACTGGTGTAGTAAGCCATATAAGCAACTTAGTAGGCAAGCCTAAGGATGCTTTCCTAGGAGTACCAGTAAATAAAATGGGAGTTCCTTCTGAGTAGATTGGTTTAGGATTGTTCCTGTGGTTTGGGACAAAATAAAGAGTCCTTAGAAAACCAGGGTTGCAAAAGAACTATAAGCTTTGTAGGTACTAGGGTATCCCTTGAGTTGAACCAAAACTTGGGATACTCATCTTACTACAACTGTATCTTAATTAAACTTGTTACTTTAGTGATCTCTTAAACCCTGCTGCTTTTTGATATAGAAAGAATGCAAAGTGAGAGTTCACTCACTGTGTCTGAACATGGTCTGTTATTATTTTATTATGTCCGAATAAAAATTTCTTTAATTTTCAAGGCAACACAAGACTCCTGCAAGAGACTATCATGACTATTCTTCTTGAACTACTAGATATTCCATACACTTCTTGGGAGACATGCTATGTATATGTATGGCATCAGGAAGAACCACATATGCAGATATCTTTACACATATTAGGATCTCTCTGGGAGCAACTGCCAAGGAGAGAGTGGGATATCAATGTCACAGATAAATAATATGGTATACGGTTGACCTTATTATTTATGTATGACATTAATAATCTACAATTTTATCAAAGGAGCTCATGGTAGGTTTTCTCCCATTTTAACCTCACAATGACCTGTGAGGTAGATTAGACAGACAACAACTGGTCCAAAGTTATCTTGTGAGAAGGGACCTGGCTGGATTCTGTTCTCCCAAGTTCAAATCCCATTCAGTACTCTGCCCACTTTATCCATTACATTGTACTGATTCTCCCTTAGTGAAAGGCCATTTTAATTCAATTTACATCATCAAGTGCAGTAACTTAAGGTATAGCAGTTCTTATTTGCCTGCCAGTTAGAAGGGAAAGGTGAGATCCCAAGTAGAAAATGTTCATGAAAATGGGTCTCTCTTTGCCTTTGCCTTCCTCCAGCAGCTTCCTAGGGCTGCCCAAGTGAATGCTGGAGGTTAAGGGATTGGAATCTGTAATAAGGAACATCTGGAACTGGGAAAAAATAATCACATGTTCCTCTTGTGTCAATGGGCAGCTTTCTCTGCCATACTACGCTATCATGTAAATACACAGCCATTAAGAAATTGGAAACATTTATTTTGATTGGATTGCATCTCTACCACCAAATGTGTAGGACAGAGTAGCGTAGGTTTGCCCAGAGGTCATTTCGGGGGGGATAGCAGTTCCCCCGGGTAAAGTACGGGGGGCGAGGCACATGACGAAGCCCCACCCCCTGCTTCCGGCCGCCCCACTTCCGGCCCTCATTCAGCCAGGAGGAGGCAGGAGAAGAGGGAGGGTAAGTTGCTTCCTCCCTGCCTCTCCCCACCCCTGCCTGCCTGGGGCCAGGGAGGGCCTTCGCGGGGCTTCCTTGCACTCCCACCGGCCTTGCAGGTCCACCGCCGGGCCCCTCATGGGGCTCGGAAGTGGAGCTGAAAGGCCGCCACCGGCGGCCGGGACTGTTGGGGGCGGGGTGTGTGGCCTTATGACACACTTCCGGTGATGTCAGGGGTTGTGGCATATGCTAATGAGTTATGCTAATGAGTTCCCCTAGCTCTTTTTCTACGAAACGACCCCTGGGTTTGCCAACCTCTAGGTGGGGCCTAGAGATCTCCAGACTACAGAGATAATTATTATTTCCTCCCTTAGAAGGGGTTAAAAGATTGTTTTGCAAATAAGCCTTGAAACCATTTACAATAGTTTCACAAAGCTTACGTTGAGCACAGTCAGTAGGGAAATGATTCATAAAATGAATTTACGAATTTAGAGGCAGACAGCAACTATCAGCCACCTTTTAGACTTTTATTGTAATCCTTAAGTGGTTATGGTTCACTCTTCAAAACCTACATGTTCACCAAGTCCCTAGATAGGACTCCTAGTGACCATTTAACAAGTATCTAGTCTGACCCACAAATAGACTAAATTTTAAATGTAACCCTTTCCCAGCAACCATACATTAGATTGCCTCTTCAGAAGCCAGACTCTGAGACCTCAGATTTCCTGAACCAGTACATCAGCAGTAAATCCGTCTGACTAAAAATAGCAGTTTAACAGATTTTTACTGTCAATTCACCCTCCCATCAAGTTCCTCCAAAATTCCATGGGCCCCGATTGGCTGTTGCCTGCTCTTCACATACTCCAATAAGGCATAAAAGGGACTGGTTATGTACAGAAAGGGGTGGGGCCTTTGCCCATCTGTCACAGTGAGTGAGGTACTATCTCTGAAAATGTTTAGGAGGCACTGGAAGGCCATTTTATTTGCTAGAGCTTTAATGGGTTATAGGCCACAGGCATTTTAAGGGAGGAAAGGGTTATTTGGGGGTATTTTGTGTGTTTCAAACTTGAATTTGTAAACTACCTTGGGAAAAGGCATGATACAAATATTTTAATCAGGGGTCATTTCGTAGAAAAAGAGCTAGGGGGACTCATTAGCATAACTCATTAGCATATGCCACACCCCCTGACATCACCGGAAGTGTGTCCTCCCCACAGCCGGCGGCGACCTCCAGCGGGCACCAGCAGGGAGCTCCAGGCCCCGCCCTCCCACACCTCACCCGGGGGGATGGCGTCCCCCCGCGTCCCCCCCAAATGACCCCTGATTTTAATTAATAAATAAGATTACCAATTGTGATGATCAACACAGCTTCAATTCATGTCAGCACCATTTTGCAAACTCTTGAAAAAATTAGCATCAATCGTCTCCCCACATTCCACTTTAAGCATTCAAACATAACAGAGCTCATAAAACCATTTTTATGAAGTGGAAATCACCAGCAAGACTACCTGCATCCCCTCCCCCATAGGAAACCACCATTTCGAACCCCCTTTGCTTTAATTGTGCGCTCTGAATGATGGATCCTATCTCATGTAATATTCCATTGCACATATCTCCAGAAGTGAACACGAATTTGGCTTTCCCCTGTAGGAAGTTTACCTTCCTCAAATTCTTTATACAGGGGTGTGGCTCTGTGCTGCTGGCTTTGAGTTATTGCAAGCAACATCAACAAGAGGTCCCCCCCCCATTCCGCTTTTCTCTATCTTAAGGAGTCTCAAAGTGGCTTACAATCTCTTTCCCCACAACACGCACCTTGTGAGGTAGGTGGGGCTGAGAGAGTTCTGAGAGAACTGTGACTGACCAAGGTCACCCAGCAGGCTTAATATAGAGGAGTGGAGAATCAAACCTGGTTCTTCAGATCAGAGTACACCATTCTTAACCACTTCACCATACTGGCTCTCACCCTACCAAACCAAACACCCTACCAAACCAGACCAGACCAGACCAGACCAAACCAAAATAAAACCCTTCCACATGAACCATCTGGAGAAAGACCTGCTTCCTGTCTGAAGGTTTTTGGGACTGGAATTGTATAGAAAGACCTATGTTTGGCTGGTTCTCTACTGTAGACAGGGGTTTGAACCAAACAGCTTTTGTATGCAACCAAACTGTGGCATTATTTTATTTAATTAGTGTACATTTATCCTGCTGTACTGTCCTAAAGGCACTTAGGACATCTAAAAGTCCAAACTAACAAAACAAAAACAAAAAAGATCATCCAACTGAACAAAAATCATATGAAAAAAGTGGCTGCTTATTTTCTTTATATGATTAAAGGCATAGATAAACAAGATGGACATCAGCTGGTGCTTAAAAAATCTTATTGGAGGTGAACTTGAGTAGGGAGGGAGCTTTGTAACAGGGTGCCACCACAGGAAAGGCCCTCTTTCCAGTTAGCGATGTGCTTTGTTTCCAGAAGTAGAGGCAATAAAGTAAGGACCTTGGATATAAATCTGATCTGATAGGCAGTTTCATATGTGAGCAAACAGTTCTTAAGATACATTGGTTCCAGACCAATTAGAAATGAATGGAGAAAAATATATAGGGGAGAAAAACTAAAAAGAGACTTGATGAGCACAGTATAAACTTTTAACAAATAATTTTGGTGATGGTGGAAGGTTGTGCTATACAGGGCAGGAACAGCACAGTTAATTGCTAAAAAGTAACAATGTATCTCTATGTAAATTTGTAAAGGACAGACACCTCCCAGGAAATACTTACATTTTATGCTGTTTAGCCTGCTTTTTGGTACTGAACAGTCTACAGCAGCTGAAAGCAAACAACACAATAATGAAAAGTGAGTGAATGAACCTATTTAAAATTTGCAATCGTCTTGGCTATCAGTTCCATAAAAGCAACTCTTTACAAAACAAAAGCTTCTGTAACGGAATCATGACAGCCCGACTGCATTTTAAAATATTCGGTTCCCATGAGAAATTTTTTTTTGCTTAAACAGATTCAAGTAAGTGTTAGAGAAAGGTTACAGTAATGTAAATGAAAACTGCCCTGTACTTTTGCATGTATGGAAAAGTGTAACTCTGCTAAAGCTCAGGGTGGCCTGTAACCATAGCTCTGGCTATTCTGCCCCCTGATGTAATAATACTCCATAAGGGTTTTTTTTTTACTTGCTCCAAGGCTTCAATGAATACTGAATCTCACTACTCCTATACATAATGCAATTGCTGAGAATATGGGCAGTGATGCATGGAAGAGAAAAGGCATCAGACTGACCATATCAGCATATTCTAATAGTATATATACACGTATTACACAGCTAGTTTCCAATACTGCTCCTGAGTCAGCCCCTTATGAAATGATGAGATGGTTTAATAGTCTGTTTATCAAGCAAAACATTTAAATATGGATCAGAACTTTAGACATTTTGGCATCCAAAGCAGCATGGGGGGAGAGGCTGTCCTCAACGTGATAAGGAAGTAATTAGAGCAACCAGTTCCTGGGAAAACACAGCTTTGCACTGCTGGGGGGGGGGGATTCTATTCTGGCCCCAGACCAGCACAGAGAAGTGTTGTTGGGCCCAATGACTTCAATGCACCCAGGTTTGAGCTATATAGACATGTAAAATATCCTACCACATTTCCCCAGCTGTCCCACCCCCACCAAAATTACACAGATAACCAGCTGCATAGCACACTAACGACACAGGTGGATTCAGCACACTTGATTTTAATTCAGATGCCTGATTGGCATGTGATCTAAGATCTTACAGGAAAATAGGTTTTATGGCTCTTCAACCCTGGTCAGCAATTAGTGTTTCCTGGAGGATCAGTCTGAATAAAGTGAGGGATGGTAGGCAGGTGCCTCATCCCCACCTTCTAAGGTGGACTGCCAGCATTTTCTGACGATATAGGTGCCAGTTTTCCTCCCATTTATTTTGTCTCTAACTTGACAATTGGAAGGGGGGTGGGGGAAAAGGTCAGCTGGTATTCCTCTGGGGGATGAATTTAGGGCTCTGGGTTGAGAAGTTCCTGGAAATGAGAAGGTGGAGTCTGGGGACGGGAGAGGGGTATAATACCATTATACAATCCACCCTTCAAAGCAGCCATTTTCTCCTCTACACTGGCATTCTCCATACATTATTCACTCAGCTTCAGCTGCCCTCTGGGCAAGCTATGCAGGTATATTTTCTCCCAGCATGCTCCCACAATAGAGTGGTACACTGTAAGTGGAAAACAGAAAATGCCTGCAGTCTTCAAGCCCCTCCTCCTCTCTCTTCTCAGTGCAAACAGCTTTGTGTCTCAGTATTAGGGCTCCATCTTCAGGAACAGCTGCAACCAGGGTGGGAAGCTGGCTGCACTGCCCTAGATACAGAAGTCCTTCTGGCCCTTTTCTGGTATCTGTCACTTGATTATTTACTTAGCTCACAAAGACTAGAAGCCTGATTTTCAAAAACAAAATGCTCAGATTTCTAATGTCACATAATAGCACTAGCTTACATTAGGTGTAACTTTTACAAGGGTGGACATAAAACAATGGCCTGATCCTACACAAAAATGCCTGAGGTTATCTTTGACTTGTGTGCTCCCACTTCTCTCCCCCTCTTGTGCCAAGATTTAATTAGTCATTTGCACTTTTTCAGCAAACCACAGCTTGCTGTTATATCAGAGCCGGCCAAGTATAGTCTGTGTTGGACCCACAAAACAGATTGTACATTGGGAGCCAGAAAAAGCACAAGCCATAGCTTCCTGGCTGAAATTTGAGGGCAAACCACAGTTTGGCATGGAAGAGGGACTAACTAATTAGATCATGGCATAGCAGTAGATAGGAAAGAGAGGAAGGAAGGACCACATGATCAAGAGAATCCCTGCAGCTCTTTCACATGGCAGCAGACCCTGGCTTAGCATTAGGTCTACCCCAGGCCAATGTTTACATTCATCCAGAGCCTGGAATTAAATGAGAGTCATGAAGCACACAGATGGATGGTGAACTCTAAAGAACCAACAAAAGCATCTTCTGGTTTATGTTACAGTGATGTTCAGTCAGCTATAAATATCTTACACGCATACACTTGATAGGTGTGTGGTTCAGTTTAAGATTTGGGTATGGGAAAACTGGGTTGAAATTCATGCTGAACTTACTGGCTGGTCACTATTTCTCAGCTGCTATTCCCAGTCTGTAAAAAAGGAGTAACACTGACCTACTGCAGGAAAACTGTGGTGGGCATTATTGGTTTCAGGTCTATAAAGCATCTGGACTCATAAAGGTGTTGAATTTAATAACAGTAATAATGTGCACTGCTATTTTAATCCAGTTGTGTTTTTAAAAAGTAGAAATGTGGTACACTTGGCCATAGAAACTAAATAAAAGCAGAGTGCTCAGGGGCTAAGGACTCCGGCTCAATGGCAGAGCATCTGCTTGTTATGCGGAAGGTTTCAGGTTCAATCCTCAGTGTTTCCAGCTAAAGGGATCAGGTAGTAGGCAATGTGAAAGACATCTACCAAGACCTTGGACAGCTTCTACCAGTCATGGGGGGGGGGAGCTGTGGCTCAGTGAAAATGCCTCTACTTTGCATGCAGAGACTCCAGGTTCAATCCCCAACATTTCCAGTTAAAAGGACCGGGTAGGAAGTGATGTGGAAGGCCTGAGACCTTGGAGTGCCACTTCCAGTCTGAGTAGACAATACTGATCTTGACGGGCTGATTCAGTATAAGGGAAAACAGGATTGCACTTAGGAGTAACCATTGCTCTGTGCAGACACACACTGGGACTGCACTTAGGCAGGTCAGCCATGGAAAAGGTTTTTTTAAGCTATAAGTCACTAGAGGACACCCTCCACTCCTCCTAAGGCCACAATGAGCTGCTTTCCTGCCCAAAGGGTCACACAATTTCAGGGGGAGGGTGACCATTCCTCTCAGTTCTACCTAAGCCACCTGAGCCACGAGAACTCACAGTAGGCTAGGAGGCAAGGAACATGTCCCTTCACAGAAGACAACTTGATGAACAACAGTACACAGGCAAGTGCAACCTCATTTTCATCTTTGGTCTTCTGTGCAGTCCCCCGTTAGGATTTTACCAAGCTATGTGATAAGAGGTGAGGTGAAGTTCTCACCTGCAAAATTAGTGGAACGAGGCTCATAGAATGGCCTTCCCCACATCTGCTTCTTTTCTTGCCTGCAGGTTTCACAAATGTGTCCGTGGATGACTATGTGGCCGACCTGCATATCTCTAGGAGTGGCATGCTTCTGCAGAGGGCAGCGGATGATGCCCGTGTTTGTGTGGAATGGGCACGGATATGAAATGAGGGCACACCTGATGTTCATAACACAGTTTTATTGCTGTCACAATCCATCTAGACAGGGACTGAGAGGAAACCGATCTTCCCTTATTGTGTCCTGCACATGAAATAAACAGATTGACACACTTCCTAAACTGTTTCCGTTCTCTTTAGGTAGAATAACAAGGTCCGTCTCATGGCTAGAGTATGTAGAGCATGTTCAGCTTGTGAGGATGGATTGGGGGAAAAAGCAGGCAAAACAATATCCTGGGGTATGTGAAAATTTGACACAACGTTTGCTAAAAACTCAGTCTAAGGACTACATGTTCTGGAAAGACTTTCAGAAATGGAGAGTCAATCCACAACACTGCCAGTTTGCTCACCCTCCTAATGGATGTTATAGCCACAAGGAAACAAACTTTGATGGATACTACCTCTAGGGGACATGTGGCCAGAGGTTCAAAGTGTTTCAATATAAGCTGCAAAAGCACAAAGGATAAAGACCAGTGTGGGACCAGGACAGGGCATGGGGGGTGCACGTTCACCAGGCTCTTGAGGAATTGTTTGCAGAGCCTATATGAGAATACCAAAGTGTTGTCCACAGGGCCATGGTAGACCAATATGGCAGCTAGATATACCTTTCTGAAAGAGGGCACTAGCTCCTGTACCTTTAAGGTATATAAGTACTTCAGAATTATTGAAACTGAGCACCAATAGGGTGACGTACCCTTGGGTACAATCCATGCCAAAAACCGTCTCCACTTATTTTCATATGAATGTCTAGTGGAGGCTTTTCATGCATTCGAAAGAATCTCCTGAACCCATTTAGCGAAAGTCAATCATCCTTTAGCTTCCACACCATGAGACACTGATATTATACGTTGTGCTGTAGTAATTGTCCATTTCTCAATAGATTGGAAACATTCGGGAGGTACATGTAATCCCTCCTGGACCTCTTGAGTAGAGGGGTGAACCAAACCTGGTGAGGCCAAAACAGGGCTACTAAGATGGCCTGCGAGGCATCCTCAGTTAGTTTGGCTACTACCTTGGTTAGCAAAGGTAGCAGGGGGAACATGTAAAAAAGAGCGCCTGTCCAGATGAACTGGAAGGTGTCCCCTATTGAGAACAGAAGATCTGAGCCTCAGTATTGCATTGAGTGGAGAAAGAAGACAAGGGACCGAGTTCTCCAACAACATTTTACTACAAAATTAAAAACTGACAATACAGCTATAATTGTTTTGAAAGAAATCCCTATTAGAATTCTATGTAATAGAAAAGACTGTGCCTTCCTGATTGAAAAATTAGGACAGAAAATGATTGCCTTTCGATGGGACACTTTGGAGGGTGTGATCTTTACTATTAAGAAACAGAGATTTAGATTGAACTGAGTTCCAAAGGCCAGAGATTTTCTAGAAAGATTTAAAAGAGATCTTGAGGAGATGTAAATGGAAAGTCCAACAGAACCTACACAGAAACAACAGGAATGGGAGAAGGAAGATACTGAGTTGGACACTGCAGGTACTAACTAAATTTTAATTTTTTTCTTATTTTTATCAGAATATGGATTAGAAATGTTTAACTTAGAATATCAATGGAGCAAATGCTCCTCAAAAGAGAAAAACATCATTATTTGAAAAAATTAAAGCAAGATATTATTTGTTTACAAGAGATGCATTCAAGATAAAAGATACAAAATACTTGGTTTATAAAACGTTGGGAGAAGAATTTATTTCAGCAAACATTTAAAAGAGAAATGGAGCTGTACTTGAAGATGGTTATCATATCACCTCTCAGTTGTCTCCTCTCCAGGCTAAACATACCCAGCTCCTTCAACCTTTTCTCATAGGACGGTCTCCAGACCCCTCACCATCTTTGTTGCCCTCCTCTGGACACCTTCCAGCTTGTCTATATCCTTCTTAAATTGTGGTGCCCATGATTGCCTGGTAGTTGGCAATATTAAATGTCAAGGCGGCTGATGAATAGATTTTTCGAACCAGACCATCAATTTTCTTCCCCTCCTTATCTGTCAGGGCGTAATGGTTGAAAGAGCATCCTTTAGCCTATAGGTCCTCCACTATCAAGAAGGATGGGAGGATGCAAAAATAGGAACACTGAATCCTCTTGTTTCACTCTATAGAGAGGTCTTCAGCGTGTCTGGAAGTGATGGGAGCTGAAGCTGGTTTCCTCCAAACATCCTTGGATAAAACCTTCTGAGCCCAAGTGGCCTCAGAATGCCAGGCCAATGGAACTGATGCCACTGAGGGCAACTTTGAAGGTCTGCTAGCCAAGGGAGTCATCTGCGCAGGTTTACTAGATGATAAGGCTTTTTCACAGAGGGTCGCTTTGAGGTGGGAGGCTCTGTCCTTGGGTAGTAATTGTTGGCACTTGGCAGGCTACGACTTGTGTTTCTTGCCCAGGAACAACAGGTAGAAACTGTGCTCGTCAGAATGGGGCATTTTAGTACCACATTTGCTGTAGGATTTAAATAAGGCTTTCTGTGCCATAATTTCCTTGTGGGAAGGGCGAGGTCCTCTGATCAAATAAGGCAGGCTGCAAAGGCAGACCTTAGACTTTAGGGAAATTTGCCGAGAGACAATCGACTCACAGTCTTGTCTTCACTTTTTTTTTAGGCAATGGCTGAAAGGGCATTTTTCCCGCCCACCCAGCGGTTCGAAAGCCCTAGGCAAGTAGATAAATGGGTACCCACTCCTAGGAGCGGGGGGCACCCTCCTTCCAATGGATTGGTGTGCAGCAGTGGCGGCAGCTGACCGGTGGCAACAGGCGACGAGGTGGCGATCCGGCGAACATGGCAGTAATCCGGCGTTAAGCAACGAGCGACCCAGGCGGAGATTGGTCCAGGAGACGCGGCGGCGTGACGAAGTGGCGTGGTCGGAGCCAATGGGACGGAGGCAAGTTGCTACAGCCGTCGCATAGTTGCGTGCCATAAGAACTACTCCAGAAGGAGTCGCTATGGGAAAAAAGACCTCTGCCGAGACACCGTTGCCTTGAAACGGAAAGAACCCACCACGGAATAAAAAGAGCCGAAAGACCAACAAAGAAAAACCCTGCTGCGGGTGCCTGGTAGGCACTCATCCCTCCCCTTGGCACTGTGGCCCTAGTTAGGATGGTTTAAATGTTCTCTGTAAACCGCTCCAAGCCCTCGGGAAGGAGTGGTATATAAGCTGAAAGTGTAATGTAATGTAATGTAAAAGGAAAGTAAGACCTTTTCACCACCGAGCAAAATCTTAATTTTCAGACAACAAACAATGAAGGAAAGTAAGGTACACGAGAGAGCAAAAAGAGAACCTACTCCCAGCACCAGTGAAGAAAAGAACTGAGGGGAATGGAAGCCCTCCTCCTGAGACCATGTGACTCTTGGGGGGGGGGAAGAAAGCAGCTTACTGTGGCCTTGGGAGGGGTGAAAGATGCCCTCTAGTGACTTTTTAGCTTTAAAAGAACTTTTTCTGCCGCTGGCCTGCCTAACTGCATTCCCAATGGGGCACTGCACAGAAGACCAAAGATGAATGTCGTGTGCTCATATGCTCAAAGGCATTCATAAATTTGTAAAACAGGCTGTAGCAAGAGGATTACAAAATGCACAAAATAAATGGATCCAGATACTAGTTTGGAGTGATTAACTAAAACTAGTAACTCGAATGGAATGGCTACAAAGCTGAATTTTACCATATTGGAGAATAAAGGTAGACTTGTGAATAAGTCAGCATGGTGCATGTTGCAGTCAGAGTGTTGGGATGGGATGAGAAAGACACAGGTTCAAATCCCCACTCTGTTATGGAAACTCACTGGGTGACCTGGGACCAGTTAGACTCCCCTCACGGAGATGTTGTGAGCGTGAAATGGAGGAGGAGAGACCAATGTATACTGCCCTGAGCTTCTTGGAGGAAGGGCAGGATAAAATTGTACTAAATAAATTAATACAATTATTTATTGCTATATTACAGTTTAAAACCAGAATCTTGTACCTATAAAGCAACCCTACTAAATGAGATGACTAAATATATGCAAACTGATTGTATTTGGAGACGATTTTAGTGAACATACAGCATTTTAAATATATATTTTAAAGTTCTTTTTTACTGACCATGTAGCTTAAGCTGCTACAAGACTTATTTTCCTCTAGTTCCTAATTATGAGAAGGACAGCTGGAATCTCTTCATAAGAGATTATTTTAAAAGAGAATTTTTTTCCTATACTATCACCTACTGTGATTGAACAGAGTGAAAATAAGAGAGTACTGAAGCAATTTAAAAAAGAAGATAATTAACGCTAGCAAATTTGTGCCAGATATTAATTAGGATACAGCACCGTCTTTGGAACAGTGCAAGAATGAATCTCTACTCATCAATCCAAGAAATAGCAAATGATGTAGTTTATGATACAGATCTTTAGGCTGACATATTGGTGCAAGATGCGCTCAGTCTAGTGCTTTTATTTTTGTTTTTATTTGGGGAGGGGGGGATAGATCCTCAAAATGCCTAAATATCTGGACCACTAATTCAGTTTAGCATTTCAAATGCTGGCAAGGGTGAGCCTTGGCACTTTAAACTCTGAAACAGCAGATTTTAAATGTCAACAATTATTTTTAATCACTCATTTTTAAAGCAAAACTGTACTCCTGCATGCAAGAAGGAAGTGGGGTGGTGGATAGAGGAGAATAAGGAAAGGGCTAAACTTTCAGTCCAGACACAATATTGCACAGCCTCAACAATATAGAAGCATGGCCATCTTGTAGCACAGGAGTCTTTGGAGTTGTACTCTCTCATACATAGGGTTTAATTTACAGTATAGTTGTTTGAAAGGTTAGCCACCTCAGCTACACAATCCATCAGGATCTTTCTACATGTGCGTTCCAGAAAAACATATGCACAAAAATAAACAGCATTTGAACTATTTGCACAGAGTTCATATATGCAAGTTTTTACCTTTGGCTGAAAGGATTTTATTGTAGTGGACAGCCATGTGATCCCTGATGAGGTACTGGTTACTTAGTCTGCGGGAGGAGGAGTCAATGCAGAAAGCTACAAAATTAAAATACACATGATCATTACAAAGTTAGAAGTATTGACCTGCAGTGAAAACAGGAAAGTATAGAGATGGTAAAGGGCATTGAAAAGACCACAAAGGGCAGGAAGTTGTCCTGCACAAAGCTCACCAAAATAAGTAAGTGGCATGATAGGAATAAATTGTAAGTAACTCTGGGTATGCCCTGGCATGGGTGACCCAGGCTAACATGATCTCGGAAGATCTCAGAAGCTAAGCAGGGTCAGCCCTGGTCAGTATTCAGATGGGAGACTGCCAAGGAAGTCCAGGGTCACGATGCAGAGGCAGGCAATGGCAAACTACATCTGAACATCTCTGCCCTTGAAAACCCTGCAGGGTTGCCTAAGTTGGCTGCAACTCGATGGTATTTTCCACCACCGACTCTTGGATACAGCTTCCATTCATGCCATTGGGGCTTGTGCAGCAGAACATCCTGGTGGACTGCATTCAAGAATTAGAGCCCTCTTTACACCGTTTTTGCCTTTTTTGCATAAGCAGCTTCTTAAGAAAGGGGAATATCTCAATGGTAATGAAAACAGAACTGTTAAGGAATTGTTTTGGTCAACAACATTCAGAGCTCCAACAGAGAATTCTTCTCAAGTGACAGGGTATTTGATGAGGTGTCTGCTTTATATAACATGAGGAGGCCATCATCAGTCTCAGCTAAGACCTGCCTTAATTTTTAAAAAACATTTTATTGAAATATCAAAATATACACAAACAAACAGAATTAGTAATAACCATCAACATTCAAAAACAGAGTAAAAATAAATAAGTAAACAGTCGAAATAGTTACAGCATTTCAATATATAGCAATAATTTTAAGATTATCAGGAAGTGCTGCTTTGATCTTAATGTGTTTTTCCATATAACCAAGAAATGGAAGCCAACGTTCTAGATAATCAGAATGGAAGAAGAATTTTTAGCACGTAATTCAACTTAGGGTAATTCTTTCTTCAATGCCCTTGGAGTTTCTAGCATTAGAGTGCCTTAACTATGGTAACCAACACCTCAGAATCTGAATAGTATGCAGCTCTCCTCCAAGGTTCCATAGAACCAACGGCAGGTCCCCTCAAAATCCACCATCACTTGAGAGTCCATCTCTAGGAATTCCACCTGTTTCCAGACCTTTACCACATCTTCTTGATTTGCTGAGTTCACAAAGCCCTGTGACCAGCCCAGGAAACAGCAGAAAAGCTATTCAAATGCCTGAACAGACATTAAATAATGCAACACTCACACTGGAATGCAATTCTTTAGTTATCAAGCCATGAATGAGCAAAGCAGTGATTACAGAGCCATTTGATCGACACCGGTGAGACGTCTCACTCTAAACAGCTGCAGTAGCAAAACACAGCCTTGCATATGACATTGAGGTCCTCAAAGCACCTACTGCAGAATAGCCCCATTATGATGTCAATGTGACCACCTTGGAGGAAAGGGGTTAAAGGACGGTAACCTGGAAATGTTGGCAACACATTTCATGACAAATAGGACTGAAAACATTGGTCTCCTAACTGGTAAGAGGCTGAACTCGCTATTTCCTTTGATCACATTATACCAGTCTTAGCACAGCTTCAGTGGCCCCCATATCATTTCTAGGAACTATTTAGAATTCTGGGTTTGAACTCTAAAGCCCTAAATGGTTTGGGATCCTGATACCTGAATTTCGTCTTTCTCAAACAAAAAGTTATGTGTACATGCTTGTTATGTATTGAGGCCCAGAGGTTTGGCAGCTGGTCATGTACCTCATCAGCTATTTTATGCATTATGAGATTATATTATTTACATAATTGGTTAATTCAGGGTCCCAAATGTGGCACCTGCAGACACCTTTTCTGGTGCCCATGAAGTGTTCTTAGAACGTATGTGGGGAAAGGTGGGACCTTTGCCCATCAAGGATTCTGAAATTGGCTGTGCAGATTTTTAAACACACGGCTTTGGCAGCAGCTAACACCACAGCAGAAGGATCTTCACTATGTGCTGGGACAACCATTTTGTGGCTGGCTCCACACCTGCAGCATCCATTTTATGGCAGCCATTTTGTGGCTGTGCCCACCATGCTGTGCTAGAATAGGTGCCCACAGATTCAAAAGGGTTGGAGACCTCAGATTAATTTATGAATTACTTAAAATAAGACAGTCAATGGCTTAAAAGTTTCTCCTTGACTAACATCCCTGTACAGAAAAAATATTAACTG
Source organism: Gekko japonicus (assembly GCF_001447785.1). Lineage (NCBI taxonomy): Eukaryota > Metazoa > Chordata > Lepidosauria > Squamata > Gekkonidae > Gekko > Gekko japonicus. Next base: position 785,255 of record NW_015161409.1, read on the forward strand.
AGGTCTTATCACAGTAACAAAAAATATTTTTCTAGTCAACAGACTTAATATTTTAGTGGGAAGCTATTTTATAAAATTTGTTCATTTTGCACACCATGCAAATTACTTACCATTACTTTTAGTACTTAAATGTCCTTTGAATGGGCTTGCGGGTCCATACCTAGGAACGGCTTCGTACTCAATCACTTTAATAATAATAATAAAAAAATAAGCCATTAGAAAGAAAAATATATCTAGCTTTCAACAAATGCAGTAAACCAGGACCTAGGTCTTTAAAACCAATTCTATTTTTATTATAGTTGCCTGATTGTGAGAAACATGAGCTTGTGGGAAGAGCACCAAATTACATGAGAGGTGGCCTTAATGTAACACTATTCTATTCACAGTACAGAACAGAGGAATATGTGAGAATCCCTTCTGCTTTCATGAATTGTTGGCAGGTACTAGCAAGAAGTAGAGGCCTCAAACTACTATATAAAGCCCTTCCTTAGCAGGGGACGGACTTATCTGCTTCCACTGGGCTATCTGAAAGGTAGGATTTTCATATTTATTTAAGAATATTTTGACCCCGCACATCCTCCAAGGAGTTCAGGGCTGCATACACTGGTCTCTCTCTTCCATTTTATCCATACAACTCAGTGAAGTTAGGCAAAAAGTATAGGGTTGCCAGGTCTGGGTTGGAAAATACCTGGAGACTTTGGGGGTGAATCCAGGAGAGAGTGCGGTTTGGGGAGGGGAAGGGCCTCAGCATGGTACAATGCCATAGAGTCCACCCTTCAAAGCAGCCATTTTCTCCAGGGGAGCTGTTCTCTGTCGGCTGGAGATCAGTTGTAAAAGCGGGAGATCTCCAGGCCCCACCTGGAGGCTGGCAACCCTTTCTTCTTGCCACTGCTCTGAGCAGTGGCAGGAGAGGGATAAAAGGGGCCAGTGTTGGACATTATTTCATTATTATTATTATTATTAGTTTTAATCCCCTGAAGGCAGGGTAGTTTTATTGATTTTTGTTACACCTACATGACTACAAAGAGAAAAAAAGAAGAAAAAGGGAAAAAAAGAAAAAAGTGGTTGGGGGGAGGGAAAAAAATAACAAACTAAAATAACAAACCCCAGGATACAGACAGTATAAAAGAAAAAGACCCCACACTATAACTAAAAACCCAAGAAAGGAAGGTCATTAACAGTTAGTACATAGTTAGTTATAAAAAATTAAAGCTTTTGTTTAAGTCAATGAGTTGAGATTAGTGAGTCCATTTTAGTAAATGTCTATTTTCTTCTCAGGGTGCATAAAGACTTCATCCAGTTCGTCTATAGTCTTTTAAGTCATAAGTGCTACTTGGCAACTCTCAGTCGCAGATCGTATGCTTCTCTGGCCGTGCCTCCTTCTGCTTCCAGTAGTTCTCC
>NW_015161409.1:787707-842032 GCF_001447785.1 Gekko japonicus
AGCGCCCCCGGCTTGGAGCCTCCTTACTGAGGCTCACCTGGGGGTGCCACTTGAGGCGGCACCCCTCCAACACCCCTGGAGCGCAGAATGCCTCCCCTGTTCAGGAGAGAGCCTCCGCCATCGCTGAAGCCATTATTATTTTTATTATTATTTATTGGGCTTATATCCTGCCCTCCCCACAAGCGGGCTCAGGGCGGGTCACAACAGTTAAAATACAACATAGTAATAAATCCAAATACAAGCACAATTTCATAGAAAAAACAGCAACAAATGGCAGAAAACTTCAATTTCCAGTATCCACGGGCGCCTTCAGTGCTGGGCATATGCTGGCAAAGATAAGGACCCAGTCAGCAGATGCCATGGCAGTCTCTAGAAAGAACAGTTCATCTGGGCAGTATAGGTAGGGGAGGCCAAAGTATTTAGATGTCCGCCATGTCAATCAAAGGCCTGGCAGAACAGCTCCATTTTACAGGCCCTGCAGAATGCCAAGCTCTTGCAGGATTGGCTACATTAGGGGTGTATCGCCTAATATGCAAAGGAGTTCCTGCTACAAAAAGAGCCCTAAATCCCACAGAGCATGCTCCACCAGGGCAGAGAATGCTCTGTCCCTGGTGGAGGCTAAGCAGACGTCTTTCAGGCTGGGAACTACCAGCATATGTTGCTCAGCAGAGTGCAAAGTTCTATGGGGCACATAGGGGCATAATGTCGCTTTCAGTGATTCCTAGAATGATGTGATGTCACTTCCAGCTTTCCCCCAGAAGTGATGTCATGCTACTTGCAGTGCCAGCACCCCCATCTCCCTGTTTCCCCCTATCCTGTCAGTTGCCAGCTATTGGCTGGCAACCCTAGCCAAGAAAGGGTGATAGGACCAAGGTCAAGGAGGGGCTTGAACGTGGATCTTTAAAATTGTCTAACCATTATATCACACTGGTTTTCCACTTCCTTCTCTAGACTTCACTCCCAGTCCTATTGTTTGGTATGAACATTACCCTTTGCAGCTGCTATTTGTGGCAGGGGAGAAAGAGCATGCCCTCCTATCTCAGGTCTGCCAGAGGTCCACTCATCAGCACAAAGATTGCATAGGGCCAATGCACATAAAATCCAATGCATTAAAGGGGTTCAACTGTACGACTGAAACACATCTAGAAACTGGATATTACACACACAGGCTCCACAGTCACACATGGAATACTGGTGTATACTAAACTGTGCCATTAGACCTATCAGCTGCTAACTGCTGTTAGAACCTTAACATGCGGTTGACACACACATAAACACTCTAAGGATTTTTAAAATCCCTGTTTTATACTGGATATTGTGGAGGAAGGAAACAGGCTTACATTACTATGTCTTTGTTTCTTACTACATTTAAAGTGCGTGAATCTGGACAAAAATGCTTTTGACCAATTTCAGGCAAAGGGTTAGATCCAGTCTAGACAAGCAATTTCCACTGATTCTCTCTTCCCATGGCATACTTCCCCTCAGGTAATTCCTCAGAGTCCCCCATCACCAAGGAGCAGGATTTTGTGAAAATCAGTAAGCTATCGTCAAGGGGGGGGGGCAGGAAATTTCTGTTGATGGAAAATGTATTCTGTATCTAAACCAAAGTTCATAAAGCCAGCCTAAAAATAGAAAACCAAATAGAGGGTCTGAAGGTACCAGATAATCAATCTCAAAGAGGCAGATTTTGAGATCTGAAACCTAGAGGTGTCGTTACTGATTGGCTAAGGTCTGAATAATATAAACAAAAGGGAACCAGAGACCAAAGTTTAGATGGACACATTTTCCTTTGTTATTTTTCCACAAATATCTTATGATTTTGGGCAATCTGCTTAAAAATTATTTTAGGGTATATTATTGAGGCTTTTAAAAATCTTCAGTAAAAACCTTACTTTGCTGAGTGTTAGCATGTTGGTCTTTGTTTTAATTCCACTGTTTAGTTATGTCATGTGTGCTCTTAGAAAACCCAGAACGTTACAAAGATAAGCTATTGGGTAGAGGTGGCTGAGAAGGAAAATAAGACTTCCACCTGGTGGCAGTGATAAAGGCAACGAGTATAAACTACTGCCTAAATCACAACAAGGTGGGATTAAAACCAAATTATTTATTTTCTTTATTAGATTTTTTAGTCTTCACTCACCCAAAGGGTCTCTTGGTGTCTTAAAGCCAATAAGGTAAAAACAATGTAAAAACAAACAACCAATATAAGATATTAAATTAAAACATTAAAATACATGGCTATCACCATACTACTATTAAAACAGCCCAAACTATAGTTATTTACTCTCCAAAGGCCAACCTAAACAATTCAGATCTGGATGCCCTGTGGAAACTAAACAAGTTTCGGAGGGCACAGGTGTCATCCAAAAGTGCATTCCACAGGGTAGTGGCTACAACCAAGGCGGTTCTTCCCCTGGTGACAGCTAACTGAGCGATCCTTGGGCCAGGCACCTGCAAGAGGCCCCCTGGACAATGACCAAAGGGAACACGGGGGGGTGTAATAGGAGAGGCAGTCCCAAAGGTATGAGGGTCTCAGACTGTTAAGGGCTTTAAAGGTTAACACCAACATCTTGAATTCGATCCAGAAACTAATTGGTAGCCAGTGCAGCTGCTGCAGAATTGGAGTAATGTGTTCCAGTCAGCAACCTGGCAGCTGCATTCTGGACCACCTGCAGTTTCTAAAGCATTTTCAAGGGTAGCCCTACATCAAGCAAATTGCAGTAGTCCAATCTGGAGATGGCCATTTCATGGATCAATGAGACAAGGTTTGACCCAGACAAATAAGAAGCCAACTGGTGGGCCTACATAGGTGCAAAAACACTGACCCCATACTATCATGGACATTTGTTTATCCAATGATAGCTCAGAAGCCAACTATACCATGAGGCTCTTTACAGAGTCTACAGCTGTCAACTGGATACCATCAAGTCTCAGGAGTGACCCTCCAGCTAACATCTCAGTCTTTCCCAGCCGCATGACCTCAGTCTTGGGTGGATTCAACTTCAGCCAGCTCCCCCTTAACCTCTGGACTACTGCATCCAGGCACTGTGGTAGTGCCAAGTGCTCTGCTGCCAGCTGCTTATCTGGCTGGGAAAAGAGCTGAGTATCATCAGCATATTGATGGGATCCAAGTCCACTTGGCTCTTGCCCCCTTACCTTTCCACTATAAGCTTCTCCCGCACCCCTGTCTCAGATAAGATGGCCTCCTTTCCAAATGGTGTCTGTTACTTTCACTACTCACACCTTCATCTTACTTCAAGCTTTTCTGCATCCTCATTTTCATAACTTGTGTTTTCCTGTTGCTTGTGTTTTTTCCTGCTCTGCATGTGTTTTGCTCTCTCTTAATATGATATTTCATCACTTTATGTCCAGCATTAAAAACCTGCAGTTTAAATCTGCAAGGAGATATGCTGGACATACAGAGAGGTAATGTTGAATTGACCACTAGAGGGAGCAAAATACATGCCAAACATAAGCCCCTCCCCCCCAAAAAAAGAAGAGAGGAAAATGAGAATGTGTAAAAGCCCAAATCCTATGAGATTTATTCTGTACGACTCTACTCCTCTCTGCAATTCCATTTTAATATATTCTCTCCCCTCCCATCCTGCTCATTCTCAACCTTTATCTCATACCTTGATGCCTAGTTTCTACTACTTCTTCCATGACAACAGCTTCACTTTGGCTCCTTGTTAATTTCAATATCCATGGAGATAATTCCTGCCTTTTCTTCAAACCTCCTGCTTTGATTTTTGACTTTAGACTAAATGTCTCCTGACAGAAGTCTGCTGGCGTGTTTTGTACCAACTGAAGCTTCCAATACCTCTCCAAAGGCAGCCCTATGTAAAGTGTGTTGCAGTAGTCCAGTCTGGAGGTTACAGTACCAAGGATCTGCATGGCTAGGTCAACAGAGTCTAAATAAGGGGCAGGTTTATGAGCTAGATGTAGGTGAAAGAAGGGGCTCCTAGCACCAGCACTGAACTGTTTATCCACTGACAAAGCTGGTCTGAATTAGATAGACATGATACTGAATTAGATATAACTGGGCTTACAACAAGGCCTAAAGTGCAGTGATGTCCGCTTTACCATACCTGTCTAATGTGCCTGACTCCCACATTTTCAGAACGTCAAACCTTTGACTCATCCCTCCTTCTCCAATAACTACCAATTTCTCTTCCACTATAAATCCTAATGCATGCTGCTTTCTTTTGCCGTCTTAACTGTCTCTCCTTAACTGCTTTCTCAACCTACAACTGAGCTTTTTGTTCTTCATTGCAAGTGCCCTCGCAAAAATCACTAATACTCCGCTCACTGCCAAATCCAAAGAACCAGTCTGCCCTCATTCTTCTTGATCTCTTTTCTACCTTCAGTACAGTCAGTCACTAGATCCTGTTTCACTACCTTCATGGCCAAGATATGTGTCCTCAGCTTGTTCTCTTCCTATCTGTCTAATCACTCTTCAACACCTCCACAGCAGGAAGAACTTCTCTCCCAATTGGTATCAAACCAAGAAAAAGCTTATTCCACAGTAAATCCTTTAAAGTGCTGCAAGACTCCCGTTTCATTTTGTACTGTAACCAACTAACCCGGCTACCCCTCTAGATAACAACCACTTAAAAGATGAGATACTCCATTAAGAGAGCCCTTTTACATGCTTTTACTGTTCACAGAATGTATGCAGACCCCATTTTACATCAACAAAGCCAAAAATTAAAAAGGCTATAGAAAGCTTCCATCTACTCCCTAGGAAGTTTCATCAAAAGTCAGAAAGAATTATCGCACCCATTAGCTGCTATGCATTTATTCATTAGGCTGCATGCTACAAGAGGGAGCTCATCTGATGTTGAGAAGCATCATTTTCATTACTGGGCTGAGCAGCTTTATATACCGTAACAAGTACTGTGTAATTGTATAGTTGAACTCTGCCATATTACAATTCAACTACGTTTATATTACTTGCTGTTACTAAGGAAACATTAGGCACCAGATACACTCTGTTCCTATAACTCTCTTTAAAGAATAGTTTTGCGTTTAGATTGGCGGTCTTGTGTTTCTGGAATGATCACCTTCCCTCTTTGTGAGCATCCTCCTTCCTTAGATTCTCCAACTTCCTTCGAATATGCTGAGTGCTGCTATCAGAATTTTGCTTGGTTTTTTTCCTACTGTTCAGAGCCTTCTGAGAATTCATCAACTGACTCTCTGTACAATTTAGATCAGGCCTTGCTGGCAGTCTTATTTATTATTTACTTTACCGGTTGTAACCAAATTGCCGTCAGAAGAAATTACCACCACAGGGAGTTGATGTGCAGAAAAAGAGGGAAATCAACCCCTCCTTCTTGCGTGAAGGTCCATGAGCTTGAGTCTGCTTGCCAAAGCTCACTGTAGAAAGACAGTTCTGCCCAATTTGCTGCTCCTGCAGCACAATCTCCCATAACACATGCCATTTGGTTTAGGAAGGCTTCCAGACTCTTAGCAGTGGCTAGGAAGGAAAAGTTGGCTGCTGGAGGAAACCAAAGTTTGGGAAGATCTGTTTCTGTGATCTTTCCTTTTGCGGATGTTTAGATCCAACAACCCATTTTGACTGATTGCCATTTGTCCATTGAAATATGAATCAAGACTCGGGGGGGGGGGGGGGACCTGCTGACCAGTTAAGCATGAAGAGGATCCTCCCAATGTGTCCCCGAGAAGGCAATCAACTCCCTAAGGAGATACTCTGTAATCTAGGCTGTCAATCACATTGTGTGCTTTCTATTTATTGTCATGAGCATCATCTCTTCTCTTCTATATCTAGATACAATCTTCACATCCTGCACATACAGGTACCAGAAATGTTAACTTCAAGAGTAATCACTGAACCCATATAAAACACACTGATGGTACGTTTTTATCTGCTAGATATAAAATTACACACATTACAGCCACAATAACCTACACCACATATTGTTGTAAGGGCAAATTAGAGAATCATATTTCATTGGGTGCATGGGAAAATTGCTGTACAGTGACAGCTCAATCAAAAGATGCATCCAACATTTCTCTATCTCAGTTGTCTGACACCTGGAATTATCTTCTCCCCCTTCCTTCCATGCTTTTCAAACACAGCCTATTTTATCTATACAAAGTGTCTTACGAGCAAAGTAACTAAAACTAAACCTTATAAAACCCTTGTATAGTAAAGGCCACAAGTGATTCATTCACAAAAAGTACTATTCAGACAAAATTTATTTATTTATTTTACATCATTTATACCCCACCTTTCTCCCCAGTGAGGACCCAAAGTTGCTTTGACTGTTCCCATCTGTTCCATTATATTCTCATGGCATCCCTGTGAGGTATGTCAGACTGACAGTGTAATTGGCCCAAGGTCACCCAGCAAGCTTCCATGGCAGAGTGGGGATTTAAACCTGGCTCTCCCAGATCCTAGTCCAAAGTCCAAAGTCCAAAGTGACAATTTTCTCCAGGGGAACTGATCCTTGTAGACTGGAGATGAACTGTAATTCCCGGGAGATTTACAGGCTCCACCTGGAGGCTGGCATCCCTACTCAGGAGGGGCCTGGAACTCTCCTGGGATTAGACATATATCTGTGTCTCAACTGTGCCATAGTATGATTGATAGAGCTGCAAAATGGAGGCAGGGACAGATCGGGAGGGGAGGGGAATTCTGTTCAAACCTGAAGCAGTCCCAAATCTGCAGGGCGGGAAATTGAAATCGGAGGGAAACAATACATTGTGGAATCAAAACTCCACAAAAGGAGAGAAACAACATCTGTACCTTAAAGAATGCCCACTGGACTCTGTGGCTGTTGGGGGTTGCTTGGCAACCACAGCACTATTGCCAAGCATTCCAAGCCTTGATTTCTGGAAAGCAAAGCTGTGGTAGGGGGAACAGGAGTAGACTGGGAGGCTGAAGGAGCCCAGGAAAGGTCCCTCCCTCCAGATCATCGTGTCACCTGATGGAGGAAGCCTCACCAATGACAGGCCCAGTAGCAACTACTAGAAACTCACTACCAATACAATTTAGCCTGGCTTGGCAGCAATGGCCATGTTGCCCTTAGGCCTGGCCCGCTGACAGCAGCAGCCACCACCACACAACTGGGACCTGCCCTGAACTGGCTACCACCACACAACATAGCCAGACTTTTCACAGGGAGACAATGATGGGTAGGAAAGAAGGGGGGAAAGGTGAAGACAGAAACAAATAAAGGTAGGTTGGCTGTTGAATGGGAAGAAGAAAAAAGAAAAGGGGTGAGGCTGTAGGGCTCTGTGGCTTTTATAGGTTTTATAATTGTTGTTTTTATTGTGTTTTTACAGTGTTCTGCTTATATTGTATACCACCTTGAGTTCCACAGGGCAGAAAGGTGGCTCACAAAGGTTTTTAATAAATTAATTAAATAGAGGCAGCCAAGGAACCGGAAAGAGGAAGCAGCAGGGAAGGGGGATACAGTGGGAAATGGGATGATGAGGTGATGTATATATTTCAGCACATTAAATTTGAAGCATAGAAATTACACAAGATGTGTAAATAGAAGGATTAATTTCCTTGACATTTTGCAGCAGTGACCTCAGCTACTATGACACTAGAGTGCCACCTCATCAAAGGAGGACTTGTTGCCTCAGGGACACTGCAAGCACACTCAGGCAACTAGGATGAGGAAGAAGGAAGTGGACCTTCTCCTTAGTACTCAAACAAGCTCTCCTGTCTCTCTTTTTCTCCACCAAGAGAGTGGCAAGCATGCAGATCAAGGCTGACAAGAAAGGAGGACACTTAATGCAAAGAACAGGGTGAAGCGTGGATGAGAGAAGGCAAGTTCTTCCACAAAACAGTGAATAAGATAGGCTGAATGTAAGAAAGAAAAACTGCATTGCACTAAGAAAGAAAGGAAAATTGGAGTCATAACATTCGAGATTACTTTATTAACATAAAATCAGAATTTATAACACAGTTTGTGGTATCAAATAGACAGAGAGGAAATATCACAACTGGGGGGTGGTGCACTATTTTTTAATCAGTATTTTCCAGTTTGAGTCTATTGGGCCTGAAAAAAATTCAGGATTTCAAAAAAAAATCCTGGGTACCAATACCAGTACAGTATTCAGATCCGGAATTTTTTGAAAATTCTGAATTTTTTCAGTATCAATAGACCCAAGAAGAAAAATTACTAGTTTTTTTAAAAAAGCCATCCGGATCCTGGGGCTGGCTTGGCTTTTCCTGCAGCCTTCTCCCCCTACCTGTTCTCAGTCCTTGAGGGAAAAGGGATCACAGGAGGACAAAAAGCACCCCCTGGAGGTTTTGGAAACAGCCTCTCCATCAGGTCTTCCCCTCAGCCCCGCCACTTCAAATCAAATTGAATCAAATCTTTTATTATAGTCTGTGACCAGAATAATAAAATTAACAGTAAAATCAGTAAAAAAAAGTTTCTTGTTTTGATTAACCTGTGGGGTGTGTGTCTAGGGGAAAGAAGCACACACAGACACACATAATTTAATATTTCGGACTATACACATATATTATCAGATATGAATGAATCCTGGCAGCGAGAGATTGGAACAGTGTTTGAGCCCCAACCTCAATAGCTCTGTGAATGTGGGCTGATTATTAAAGGGGGCTGTGCTACCATGACTTGTGGGTGTGTCTGGGAGTGAGAGAGGACCTGAGGCGTGAGGTGGTCATTACACTCTGTAGATTTTAAAAGAGATAAGGGTGCTGAGTGTGATATCCTGACCTACATATAACCAGTACCCTGAATAAAAGGGGTCGTAGAGGGTGGTAGGCATTCTGTGTGAGTGGACAAGGGGCATCTCCCCCCCCCTCTTTATGGCATCCCTTGGGGAAAAAATCTACTCTTGTATATGATTAAATACATTTATTGGGGCTTTTGTAGGTTCACCAGTAAATCAATTGCTTTCAGTCCACAACACACACTCACAATATGTCTGAGTTTAGTTTTGTTTAGTTCTCAGACTTTTCTGAATCTTACCCATCTGGAATGCGTTCACCTTGCCGTTCCTCCAAGGAACTCAGGAGCAACATGTGTTCTCCTGTCCTTCACTGTGTCCTGCTCATTGTGGGGGTGTGCAGGTGAACACGGTGAGGACACACAGTGTTAATGTTTTAAGCATTTTTTATTTTGAGTAAAAATAATGTCATTAATTGGGTTTGCCTGTGTCTTTATTAAGTCTGTATCTCTGGTACGTGGCATTACATTTTATAGCATGCATGGCCTGGCCCGACAAAGTGACATTTATGTCAGATCCAGCCCTTGCAACAAATGAGCTTGACACCTCTGTTCTAACCACTACATTATGCTAGAAGCGGAGTGATCTTTTGCCACAGGCTAACTAATTGTCATGGTCCCTACTATCCTGAGCAGAAGTCTGCTTGCAGTAGGGCGCTCTTCTGTGCCCGCATGTCCCACTGTGTGTATCTTACGTTATGTCAAGTCACTTTCAACTTAATGGAGACCCCCATGTCCCAGTCCAGCTCCTAAATGTCAATCCTGAGGGTTTGGGGAGGACCCTCAATAAGCGCATGGGATATGGTTGAATGGTCTTTTTCTGACAGAACAAAGTTTGAGTCCAGTGGCACCTTTAAGACCAAAAAAATCTGAAATTAGATCAAGATGAGTAGCCGTGTTAGTCTGTGGCTGTGGTCACACACTCTAAATAATCCACTTTCAATCCACTTTCCAACTGGATTTTTACTGTGTGAACTGGCAAAATCCAGTTCGTAAGTGCACTGAAAGTGGATTATTTAGTGTGTGTGACCACAGCCTGTCTGTAGCAGTAGAAAAGAGAAAGAATCCAGTAGCTCCTTAAAGACTAACAAAATATGTGGCAGGGTATGAGCTTTTGTGAGTCACTGCTAGGTATCTGAAGAAGTGAGCAGTGACTCATGAAAACTCATCCCCTGCCACAAATTTTATTAGTCATTAAGGTGCTACCGGACTCTCGCTCTTTTTTAAAGTTTGAAGTGTGAATGCACATGAAAGGTTATACACAGAATAAAACCTTGTTGGTCTTAAAGATACCACTGGACTCAAACTGTTCTGCTGCTTCAAACTAACACAGCTCCCCACCTGAACCTTTTCTGACAGGCACTCAAACCACTTTTTTTTTTTTTTTTAAAAAAGGCTGTTTGACAGATATCAGGAACATTGCTACAGTTGTTATGGGGTGTCAAAAAGTAGCTGTAACAAAAGCTCTTAAAGCATGTCGCTTTGGTACACCATTCAGCCCAGCCATATGTATGCTTACTTGGAAGTCAGTCCCACTGGGCTTGCATGAGATTGCACCACCCTGAATACATCTAAGAACAGTTCTTTCAAAATTTTCAAGAATCTCAACCCTTGCTGAAATGTGCCATCTGATCATTACCACAGACAATCATGTAGTCCAGAGCTACAGCACTACATATTATGCTATGACAATGAATTTACTCAAGGATTAGCTGATGTTTAGACCAGAGTCGAACTTCTGCTCTTTGTCTGCATCCTGATTCCTTTTAGGCTTCTCAGTTATCCCACAACTGCTTGCTTTGGCTGTCCTTATAATCAACCTTTTAGTTTATTACTATTGTTCAACCTTTATTAAACATGGGCAGAGTGCTTAACTACGTTCTGGAGAAAATATTTGTAACCTGCCTTTCCTGCAGATGGGTGTAAGGCAGCTTACAGCATGGAAGCCCCCATGTATCCCTAAAACAAACGTTAAGGATAAAATCAATAAATAAAAGCGAAAGAGTAAACCCATAATTATATATCCAATAAGTACAACTCAGACAAAAAAACTCAAGCATCATTAAAGGCTCTGGAAAACAACATTGAAGTGTACCTTTTCCTAAATATCTGCAAGGATGGGGGATGTTTAACTCCTCTGTGCAGGCTGTTCCACAGGCTGTTCATAATGGAAAAGGCATGGGCTCTGGACAAAGAGGGGGCAGAATGTCAAAATACTGACTTTTATGCTCGCCTCTACAGATATATAAAATAAAACAAATTAAGCCAAACTAGGCTGCCTTCCTCAATGTAAGGTTAATTGGCTGCTCTGAGCCATGAGGAAAGGTGGGTTATAAATATTTTGATTAATAAATGAATGAACTCACGCCTGCCTAACACAGTCTTCCTTGTTCTACCAGCTCTGCACTTGTATTTTTCCAGGGCTTTGTAGCCCTGGCAAAGAACTTTTACTGACAAGCAGTTTATTTTGGCTAAGATCACATATATAGTACACTCCGAGGCTTGAACAGAGTTAATGACAAGAAAAATTGGAAGAATTTTGCCAACAAATCTGATTCCTGGAAGGAACACTAGAAAGAAACTCTATGGGGACAAAGCCAACAGAAACTGTTGGCTTGTAACTTAACATAGTCCTTGGACTTTTGTTTAATGAAGAAATGTACGGTTTATTTCCAGTTTAGAAATTCTGAAGGAGGGATGGTTCGGCCACAAAATCATCTTCCAAAGAACAGATTAGAAAGATTCATGGAGGATCGGTCACTTGGCGGCTGTTAGATCTGATGGCTAACTGGAACCTCCATGTTAGAGACTGTACTCCTGTAAGTACCAGTTATGGCAGGGAGACAGCAACAACCGAAGGCTTTGGTTTCTGTGCCTCTGTTCTGAGCCTTCCAGGGCACCTGGCTTGCCACTGTAGGAAACAGGATGATGGAATAGACAGACCACTGGTCTGATCCACCAGGGCTCTTTTTATGTCCAGTTTTTTAGGAAGGAAACCTGTTTCTGGGACATACCAATCCAGACAGCAGGTGAGGAGAGGGGATATACCAGTTTGATTGCAGGTGTGGGAAGAGACTCACATGACTGAATGCTTCCCCATACAACTAACATCAGGTTGAAGGATTCTAGCCAAGCCTTGACCTTGCTCGTTTTCTGGAACAAATTCTGATGTCAATAAGGTTAATGTGATACTTTTTGTTGAATTCTTCTAGATAACAAAAAACAAATGAGTAGACCAGGAGCCCCCAGTCTTGTTGCATCTGTGGGAGTGTCTAGAGTTTTGAGGGCAGGTAGTGAATGCCACAGCAAACCAGTGGGCATAGGGAATGAGACCAATCACAAAGCAGTTGTTGTGGAGAGTAGGTCAAATCACAAAATATTGGTAACTTCCCCCAAATATTATGACTTTCCAAGCCAAGCATCCTCTTGTCATGGAGGTAGCATTCTTACAGGGAGGGGAATTTCTTTTTCAAAAATTCACTTTTTTTATATATGACCATTGATATAGCCAGTGCTCCCTCTAAGCTGTGGGAGCTGTGGAAGTTTTGTGAGCAAAAATTCTACTTTGTGAGCTACTGGCATTAAAGTTGTGAGCAAGCGATTTGGATACTGCATACATTAGTTTGCTCTGGAGCCATCCTTCCTGAGCTAAGACAAAAATGTGTGAGCCGGAGGCTAAAAAATTGTGACCTAGCTCTCACTAACTCAGCTCAGAGGGAACACTAAGCCATTGTTGTCTGATTCTCTTTTTAAAGAATGATTTTTCTTTCATTTCTCTATGTAGAAAAATCCACAACCCTTTTCTAACTCCAGCCCTTGCAGTTGCTTTGTGTTACAGACCACAAGGTGGTGTTCTAGGAGGGCAGGAAGGTTTCGGAAAATATTGGCTGCTTCTGAGCATCTACAGAGAGAAACTGTGAGATTGGGAGGTCCTAGGAAATTGTTTGTAATTCTTAGAAAAAGCACAAACATCTCCTTTAAATATTTATTTTTTAATGTGTGTGTGTAGAATGGTTTGGGAGGTGACATTGTTTATTTAGATATGCATAGAACTTCCTTTCCTGTCCCTTCTCTCTCCAAATTTCTCTTTGATCAAAACGGAATCAATTAGAAACTGTACATTCCTACAAAGAAGAAAAGAAACATGCTGCTGGATTTCAGGGAGAAATTTGGTAAAGAGTAATTTTCTCTTTGATCAAAACGGAATCAATTAGAAACTGTACATTCCTACAAAGAAGAAAAGAAACATGCTGCTGGATTTCAGGGAGAAATTTGGTAAAGAGTAATTAAGAGAATTTCTCTTAACAACTGGCACATGCTTCCCTGCAGCCTCAAAGGTAATGCCACTTGGAATCATTCAAAGTGCCTCCTGCTCCAATGATGAAAGCCAAGACTGGCTGCTTATTCTGCAGACAAGATGCTTCGTCGAAGAAGCAAGTGGGAGCTAGGAAAGACACTGATGGGCATTATGGCACCTACGACAAACGTGTTGGGAATCAGTGGATTAGGTGCATGTGTGACCTTCAAGCTACACTGTGCTCATCCCTCCTAGAACAAAAGGCTTGGGAGGGAGGTGAGATTGAAAAGGTCAGCAGTCTTCATTGGGGACTGTACTTAAAAAAAAATCCCCATGTTAAGTTTGTACCTACGGGATATTGAATATATGGAACTGCCTGATACCGAATCAGACAATTGGTTCATCTAGCTTAACACCATCTACTCTGACTGGTGACAATTTACCGAAGTCTCAAGCAGAAAAAGTTTTCCCCAAAACATTCCATTTGAAATACTTTAACTGAAGATGCCTGGGACTGAACGTAGGACCTTCAGCATGCAAAGCTTATGTTTACCCATACAGCCACTATCATTCTTCTTTGTGCACTTCCATCCTCAACACACATTACAGAACCAGCAGTGCAAAAGGTGCCATATCATTAATTACATATCATTAGACAAACTGCAATACAATGGAAAAAACTTGTTTTTAAGATTATAGGAATCAGTTTCCACTACAAGTGAAAATCTTTCTAATCTGTTATATAGATAAGGACTGCTAATATGTTTATCAAAGAGGATTCCATGTTCTCTCATTTATCTAAAACAACAAGCATGCACACAAAAGCTTATACCATGAATAAAACTTTGTTGGTCTTAAAGGTGCCAATGGACTCAAACTTTGTTCAGTGCTTCAGACCAACATGGCTACCCACCTGATTCTATCGTAATATAGCAAGCCACCTGTAAAGCGCCAAAACTTAATTCTATAACTTGTCTAATTAATACACATGAGCTTTAAAATGCTCAATATTTTTGTATCTAACTCAAGATTCAGATTATTAGAAAAGGGCTCTTTAGATCCAGAATTCTCAGAGTGGGGGGTCCTAGGGAATTGTTTGTAATTCTTAGAAAAAGCACAAACACCTCCTTTAAATATATATTTTTTTTAATGTGTGTGTAGAATGGTTTGGGAGGCGACATTTATTTGTTTATTTAGATATGTATAGCCTACATTTTCTCCTCAAACAGGTTTATAACATCATTCCCCCCATTTTATTCTCACAACAACCCTGTGAGGTGGGTTAAACTGAGACAGAGTGAGTGACCCAAGGTTATCCAGCAGACTTCCATGGTAGAGTGGGAATTCAAACCTAGGTGTTCTAAATCCTAGTCCAACAGACCATTGCACCACACAGGCTTACCTGGCCACCTCTTTCAAACCTTCGCCATGCTTTGTCTGGTGCCAGTTTCAAGACTAGGGACTGACCTTTCATTTTTCATAGGGTTTTACTTCCTTTAGTTAGGAGGCATTAGGCAACCTGTGGCCCCTAAATCATTTACCACATTTTTATCACACACCTTTCTTTCATGGCACTCAACATGGCTACTAATGTGGCTTTCTGTTTTTTACCCTCACAAGAACTCTGTAAGGTAAGTTTGGCTGATAGAGAATGACTTGGCCAAGGCTACTCAGTGAAGTTCACTGCTAACAGGGATCAGCACCTGAGTTTCTCTTGCACAAGTCCAGGCCAAGAGTGAGCACTGTGCCGGAACAGTCCTGCTCTGACCTGCAGGCCCTGTTCCATCCTGCCCTCCTGGGTTTTCCCAACACCTGGAGGGGCTTTTCTCCCTCTCAGTTCAACCACTGCCACCACCTGACCTTTGTAGAAATTGTCTACTGGGAGGGTCAGGGTTCCCAGCTTCCCTTCCACATTCTGAGGCCTTGCCTCCATTTCTCCTGCTGCCCAGAGTCTGGTGACCACAGGGACCACTTACTGCCTTTTTCACCACTAGGGGAGTAGCCACTTGCCAACTGATTGCCCTCCCCTTTCTCCAGGTGCTCTTTTTAAAATAGTGTGTCCAAGAAGGTGGAGGTCTATGAGGCACAGAGAGACACTATCAGGATCCAAAGTTATAAAGCATTTATTGTGTTCAGCACAGCACCAGACTGAGCAAGGGATTCAAAAGAAAAGGGTAAAACGCAATTCCTCTGTCCGTCCCTCTATACATGCCCTGTCTGTTGTAAAATATAAGGCAGGTTCCTTAACTTATAAAGTCACCAGATGTTTACAGGAGTACCATTACCTTCAAGCCTCCTTCAGGCCAGCACATGGCAATAGCTGCTTCCTCCAGACCTGTTAAGAGTTCTGTCTGCTTTGATGGAATCAGCACAAAAAAGAGACCTTCCCCCCTATTCCCAGGACTTTTATCATCTCTTTTTTCCCCACCCACTGATTAGGTCAGGCTGGGTCAAATAAGTTTTTCCTGAAATCTCCAGAAGTTTCTTCTTGAAGTGCTTCTAGTAGTCTGGAAAGCAACTGAACTGAACCCCCAACTGACCCCCCCCCCGCCTGTTCTCTGTCCAGAGGGAAAACATCTTTTTAAAGTGAAGGTTTTGCACATTTCATACCTCCAAAGAAAAAATGCATTCCTTCACCATCAATACACCCATTCTGAAGTCTGTCTCAGAGCCAAACCAGATGATACTGCATCCCTGAGTCTGCCATGGGGACACAGTTCCATGTTAGAGCCCCCTCTTTTTTTTTCTTTTAAAAATTGCTGGGGGGGGGGGGCTGATCCTGCCAGGGACTGTGGCATGGAGGTACGAAAGGTTCCAAATGGCCTGGCAAGGGAAGACAGGAACCCCTCATCCCCCTGCACTGTGGTCACCAACAGGATCAGGCCCCCACAGAGATTTTAGAAGTTAAAAAAGGGCTCTACAATAGCTGGATCCGAGTCCAGTCGCACTTTAGTGGCCAACAAGATTTTTGGGGTATAAGCTTTTGAGAGTCCATTTGTTAAAGAGCTTTGACTCTCAAAAGCTGATACCCCCAAAATCGTGTTGGTCTCTAAGGTGCTACTGGGGGCTTGACTCTAGCAGTTCTACTGCAGACCAGGCATGGCTACTCTCTGAAACTATCTTCATGGAACACTCTAAAATGGCGCTGTACTGCAGCCTTGTGGTGGACTCAGGTACACATTGTCATCTAGTTTGGCCCACAGATGTACTTGCTGAGGCCTATGCAAAAATCCAGAATGCAGCAGAGGTGCTCGTTCAGGCACTGAATCAGTAGCTGGTGTTAAGCACATGCGTAGTTAGAATCACAGAGCAGGCCGAGACAACTTACGGTAGTCTAGCAATAGTAAACGCGGTCCTGGAGATGGATTTATTAGCTACAGATAAATGAGTTTGCTGAAGGTCAGGAAGGGCAGTCCTGTACTTCAGTGCGGACAAGTGCTCTGCTGAATAAAGGTGGCATTAGTGATATGTAAGAACAGCCTGATTTTCTGAGCAAAGTAAGTGCAAGACTCAGTGGCATGAAGAAGGCACCAACTTCTGGAGGAAAGTTATTACAAAAGCTACAGAGGGTGCTTCACAATAGTGGAGGACTATTTGGCAAACATTTTCTAAAACTAAAACATTCAGGCTAATGCTTTGATACTCTTAGGGTTCCAGGGTTTGATTCTGGCAGCTGATGAGGTTTCTGAGTGCCGGAATAGAAACAACAGACTGGCACAGAGTTCATTCTACAGGCAAGCAGCCAAAGACATCTTTCACATGTACAACTATGGCCTATCTTTATGTGATTAAATTAATGGGATCCTTGGACTCAAAGACACTCTCCCCTCTCCCATTATGTTTGGTGATCTAATCAAAACTGATTTTTATGACAAACCACAGATTGTTATGCCTAGCTTTTCAGGTGTAACGTCCATGTGTAACAGGAGCCTAACAAATGGGTGTGCAATAATGCAATTACCACATTATCTGAACGGGACAATGAGTTATGTAATTTGCAGAACATACAGCTTTGGTATGTGTAAACCAATCACTGAATTTTCAGGGGTTCTGGTTTCCACATACTAAAGTTGCACACGCATGTAAAATGCACACATCAACCATGGCAACCACATGTATCAGGACCTTTACAGGTAGCACATGTTCCTGACATGTGTCGTTTCCAGGCTTTTGTTAGGCATGGACATAATATCTGAAAAGAACTATAGTCAAGGGTTTGCTTTCTTCTCCACAAATCAGAATTACAAACCAGAATTAAAGCAAAGTTTAGAATTCTGTTTTTTAGGAAAGAGCACAAATACAGTTTATGTTTCAGACATTACAACGAACTCGGAGTCCCTGCCACACGGCAGGAAAAACACCGGCCACAGTGCAGCTAATTAGAGCTGCACCAAAATAGAGACGCCGTGGCGGGATTCCACGGATCCCCTGAGCCGCGGCGCCGTTGCTCCCCGGCACGATCAGATGCCGGGAAGGAAGACGGTCGGGAGGGGGAGGCTGCCGAACTGCGCATGTCTGAGCATGCGCAGTTCGGCCAGGAGCCGGGGATGCGCCGGCCAAAGGATGCGCAGGTGATCCCATGGCCGGCCTTGATGCGGCCATCCCAGAAGAACCACCTCGGTTTTTGCTTCATGTTTTGGGCGGAAGGGCCGGATCGGGGACGGGTGCACAATGCTTCCCAGATGTTGCGGTGGGATCGCGCTTGTTTGCTCTGCCCCCGATCCGTCCCTCTCCCGGCCCAAAACCTCTTGTGTGACCGGGGCCCTGGTTGGCTACAAAAACAATCCTTCATTGGATTACTGTGTGCAAGGGGAGAGGAGGAGAAAGGGAGGAAGGATCCCCTAGGCTAACTCTCATCTGAACCATAGCCTAATCACTGTCCATATAATTTAAGGCAGGGCTGGTGAGCTGGAATAGACCTGCTGTAGAACAGACCAAGAAGCAATTAGGGGAGATAAAAAGACAGCTAAGTGAGAGAAAGGGAAAAGGAAACAGGACAAGGAACAGTTTGCTAAATTCAGCAAGCAGGACCATCTAATGTCTTCTCAGCTACAAGTTGCTCAGATACAGGAACTACAACATACATTCAAAAGATCTCTCAGGAAAAAGAGAGATCTCTCCTTGATCACTTAATTGCCAAACTGAGAAGGGTTCTGGACTACAGAGAACGTAGCTTATCCTAAAACACCTGCAGTTTACTCTGAACACTGGCCTTGACAGCACAAAATGTAGCAAAA
Organism: Gekko japonicus; assembly: GCF_001447785.1. NCBI lineage: Eukaryota > Metazoa > Chordata > Lepidosauria > Squamata > Gekkonidae > Gekko > Gekko japonicus. The sequence goes on from NW_015161409.1 coordinate 805,974, forward strand.
TGATATGAAGAAATAATATTCCTTTAGTTTAAGCCACCCTATTCTTCCCATCAACCTTCCCACATCAAACCACAGGATGAAACAAACAGCAGATTCTCTTCAACCAGAAAGCTAATATTTGAGCAGCAAATACCTGCAGAGGAATCAAACAAGAAGGGCAAGCCACAAGCTGACAAAAGAGTCAAACAAACAAACAAAGTGGCAGTACGTAGGCAATTTGTCCCTGAGTACATTTCTTCTTGATATAACTATGGTGATTTGTTTAATATTGAGGAGGACCACAACTCACCAGAACAGGGAAAAGAATACAAAACTCATAATTCTCTCCAGTGCAAAAGTTTGGATGGTGTTCGATTTGGAGTGGCTGGTAAAAACTGGCTAGGCAGACACCAGTACTTCTGACTTTGGGATCCTGGGTATGATTGATCCTACGCAGGGTATGATGGAATCCTATGCAGAGTTCCTCCACTGAAATCAATGGGCTTATATAGATTAGACACTGCATAGGATTGCACTATGAAGATGCTGCATATGAACTACACAGCCCTGAGAAGTCCAGATCCAGCATATCTTTAGCAATAAAAATGATTTTTTATCTTCTTGGAAGCCCTTGTTCTAGAATCCATCTGTTTTGCTGCTTATACTGTCATGGACATGGAAAGGGACTTCTGAGTATCTGTATTCCATTAACAGAAGCTCATCTAAACCCTTCTTTGTATTCTTTTAAATGCAATAATTTTATTTAAACTGGCAATAGGATTTAGCTCTTTTTTCCTTTTTTTTACTTTGCAATGAATTATTTTATTTGGGAGACTGTAATTGTGTATATTTTTAACAGGAGCTTTATAGCAGTGTTACTGCAAAAATCTTGCTGAGCAGTACCACTACTGAAAATGTAGTCAATACATTTTTTTAAAAAGTCTAAATATCAACAGGGTTTTTCCTTTATAATTGAGAACTACTTTTGTCCCCTATTCACACCATAAATATCACAGATAATCAACCTATAAGTGAACTGTCTCTTTTGCCACAGTGAGATCACATTTGTGTGTCACTGATTAGCAATTTGGCTGCTATTTTATTACTCTTTGAATTTTTGCCAAGTGCAGGCATCAGGAGATAAACAGTTCAGTGCACACCACTAACTTTGAATAATCAAGGTGGTTTATAGAAATTATTTTAATGCATAAACATCAATAAAACAGGCCTGTCACTAATGCAATTGGTTTCAGTGGAGTGTTTGTGCTTCCTTCTGTGGAAAACCATTCTGAATCATGCATACTTTAAAGCTCAGTCCTGGAGAAGGGGGTAAATGAACTAATCTGCATTTCAGAAACTTTATGCCTTTGGAATTCTTAGCTGCATTCCAATTGAATTAAAATACCAGTTCACACATTCACACTGTGTTTCAGAGGTTCCCTGGAAACATATTAAGGCAGGGTCTCCTAAACTTTTTGGTGGCATCTAGGGCTGCCAAGCCGCAGCAGGGCATCTGCACGTCTTCACAGGGTTGCACCGCCGTCGCCAGGATGTGACGCTACGCATCGCTCTGGCAACGGGGCTGTTTGGAGTCCCGTTGCCAGAGCGACGCGTAGCGTCACATCCTGGCGACAGCGGTGCAACATGTATCACTGTCCCCCGCAGCAGGGATCCTGTGAAGACGTGCGGATCCCCCGCCGCGGCTTGGCAGCCCTAGTGGCATCCCAAAATATCATGATACCCCCCCAACAGATATAATTTTGGGATCCTCTTTTTATTTCTGGCATGTTTCTTACAAATTACTTTTTATTCAAGAAAACGATCCAAAAACTAGTAGCAAAATAACTACTTTTGGCCCCGGTCACACAGGAGGATTTGCCCCGTGAAACGGACAAATTGAGGGCGCATCAAATGGGCACAATCATACGGCAACATCTTGGAAGCGTAGCGCACCCGTCTCCAACCCGTACCGTCGGCCTGAAGAAGCAGATTTAAAAGGCACTGGGGAAAAGGTAGTAGCTTCCAGTAAATGTGCGACACGGCGGGCGTCTGATTGGAGACATGCCGGTAGCCCATGGCATCCAGCAGCCGTCCACAACCCGCGCATGCGCAGTAACGCAGTACTGCTGTGTTGCCTCACTGGGACTATGCTGTTGCCTCCCTGGTGTGATCAGCTGCCGACAGCCTGAGGACAGAGCCGTGGGGGACTGTAAGATCGCGGTCCCACGCTTCTTTTAGCTCCGCCTCTAAAATGCCTCCCTCCCAGTGCAGATTTTCCCACTCATGTGACCGGGGCCTTTGCTTACTACAAACTTACAGGTTTATTTTATTTTTTTTCTGCTTCCCAATTCCCCCCCCCCTCAGGCACTGCTAGAGAAGGCAAAAGAAAAAAAAATCTGGACTGCAAATGAACCCCAGCAACTGATGGGCACTCCAAAGCACAACTAGCACTGGAACTCCAGGAGGGACAGAGCAACCTCAGAACCCTGCTTTTCTAGAAAGCCTCCTTGGGCTGCCCCCAGACAAGGGATCCTCTCCCAGCACCTTTCCATCTTCAGGGCAAAAACCATAGTCAGAACCCTCTCCTCTCTGAATACAATTTCTTGTGAGGTACCATAATAGTCCAAAGCAGCAAAAATGTAAGCTTCAGTTTATCAGCCTATATCCATGTCAAAACTGTCTCCAGGCACCAGTTCAGGGTTTCTGTAGCCTCCCTGGGATCAGCCAGAAGCCCAAGATAGAGCTGAATATCATTCACATACTGGTGACAATCCAGGCCAAATCTCCATATGACCTCTCCCAGAGGTTTCATGTACATGTTGAAAAGCACAGGGGACAAGATGCAGTCTTGCAGGCCCCACAAGCCAAGGACTAAGGGGTGGAACAGCAGTCCCCCAGCACCACCTTCTGAAACCAACCCTCTAGGTAGGACTTGGAACCACCGAAAAACAGTGCCTTCCAGTCCAACCTGAAAATGGAGTCCAGAGGGATACCATGATCAATGGCTTCGAGAGCCTCTGACAGGTCCAAAAGAGTCACACTCTCTCTGTCCATCTCCTGGCAGGTCATCTACTGGAGTTACCACAGCTGTTCCAGTCACATAACCAGGCCAGCTGACAAACCTACTTCAAAGTCAGTATTTTCCTATTCCAGGGGACAAAAAAACCCCCAAACCCTCAAGAGTATCAAGATATAATTGAACCTTTGCAGGTAGGAATCCAGGTTGGGATTGTCTTACAATCACTCTCTACCAACATGAAAAGTCATGAAAAAGTCCCTAAATCCTAGTGCTTTTTATTAAATAAGATTTATTGTCTAATAATATAAGTTCTCAAAACTAAGTAAATAAATACTGCTTCCAAATGATATGAAGAATTTGAACACATGGAGCTGTAATACTAGTGAAATTACTGAATTTGCACCAGTGCAGTGTCTGATAACACAACAATTCCTATGTTTTATCATTACTACAAACCACATGGTATGCAATTCTCCAACATTTCATTTACTTATTATTATTTAGGCAGCACCAATGGCTGTATGCATTATAATCAGAAAAAACATTCAAAAGGCCTCGCCTTAACACTTGGTGTCTAAAAGACAGGACTCCTGCAAGGAAAGGAATGTGGAACAGATCAGTTTTAAAAACACAGCAAAAGGAAATTAACATTGAAAGAAACACAACCTGGGAAAGCCCATGAGAAGAGACTTGTCACTGGGAAGCCATTTGAATGTACACAAAACTATATCAAACAATTGTACAGAGGAACTGCTGGTGCTGTTTTCTTTTTTTCGGGGACGAAAATGGACCTGGAGACCAAGCCCTATGAGGAAAGGCTGAGGGACTTGGGAATGTTCAGTCTGAAGAAGAAGAGGTTGAGGGGGGGGGACGTGATGGCTTTCTTTGAGCATTTTAAAGTCTGCCACTGAAAGGAGGGCAGGGGGCTGTTCCTGTTGGCAGCAGAGAACAGGACGCACAAGAATGGGTTTAAATTCATGGTAGAAAGGTAACAGTTGGATATTAGCAAAAAATATTTTACAGTAAGAGTAGTTCAGCAGTGGAATCAGTTGCCTAGGTAGGGAAGTGGTGAGCTCCCTCAAACAGTGGCTGGATGAACATTTGTTAGGGATGCTCTAGGCTGATCCTGCATTGAGCAGGCTGTTGGACTAGATGCCCTGTATGGCCCCTTCCAACTCTATGATTCTAACTTAACTGTCATTCCTATATGGCACAAAACTAACTAAGGAGTTAGGGCTGCACACTGCTATGCATTGCACTATTCACACAAATCCATCTTATGCCATGTCAAACCATTGGTCCATGTAATCCATTAGTGTCTAACATGGAGGTGGACCAAACACCCACATATGCTGCCCAGAACTCCTTGGAGGAAAGCTGCAATTTAAATGAGACAGACAAATAGACAAAGCTCTGCAAAGGCTCAGGTAGAGGAAAGAAAGGGTCAAGAGATTCCCAGCTTCATCTTCCAACCCTGTTATCTCAGAGACGCAACCTTGTGCAAGGAAAGCACGTGTTCTGTCACAAACCTACAGGCCTTCAGCTCCTTCATTCACATTCCATTAATTAAAGCCAGAATAACCTTTGGGTATCTCTGCTGATCTTATCAACTGTGCCATTATAAAACAAAATTGTGTTAAAGTAAAAGGACAACTGCTCTGGGAAGAGCCTCTCCTTCCTGTCCACACTTCTGTGATCCTAACCTAAGAAAATGTATTTATTTATTTAAGGAATGATGTCAGTGATAAGCAGGCAGAGGGGCCTGTGTGTGCTAGCTGATTTATGAAGACAAGATTACAGATATTGGAGAATACCAGAGTCTTGGTCTGCAAAATGAGTTGTCCAATATTTCTCTCAAAGTCCCTGAGTTAAAGTTAGGTTATACTCACACGACGATTTACTGTTCTGGCTGACAAACAATCGGAAGAACAGGAATGGGAATTTTGACAGGAGTTTAAATAAATTGGCTGAATGTAGGTTTAAATTAGCATTCTGCCATGGGAACTTTTATCTTGAGGAGGATGGGTGGTGCAAAGAGCCGACAATAATTTTTTAAGTGTGCACACAATGGCAGGTTTCATCTCAAGAGAGTGTCTGGGCAATGCAGCTTGGGAACAATGATCACCATAGAGAAGTGCATGCTGGGAAACTCTCAGGGTCCCTTATGTGACTGGAGCAGGCTCCTGCATTCTGGAACTTTTCCAGCTCCTTTGTAAGATTGTATGAGAGCATTCTGGAATCCTTATGTTCCTGGAGAAGCAAGAGGGCCACGTACCCTTGGAGGGCTTTTCCAAAGAGGTTCTGCCAAACTGAGACAGGCAGAAGAGCTTCTCCTCCCACGCCATATGGGGATAGGTTCACGTATATGTTATGCATATATAGATTGCACAGTCTGGTGGGGATTTAAGCGATGCAGGTTAAAAATAGCCTCCAGGAACACTGGTGCAAACAGCAGGAACTGGGAATGCATCTCTCCTTGCGACTAGGGGACGGTGCAAACAGCTAGGCCCCAAAGGACACGGAAGGCGGGGGAGACTCGGAAAGCCAGGCTTGGGGACCTTTGCAAGCAAAGGCGCTGCCAGAGGCGCCTCTTTCCTCTCGGCGCTGAAGAAACAGCCAGGCCCCGTCTGCCCTCTCCACACCCCTCCGGTTCTACCTGGGCTCCTCCTCCTGCTGCTCCAGCCGCTGCTCTCCATCCTCACGCCCATGCCTTTGGCCGGGCCCAGCCGGCTCCTCCTCGCCTGCAGGCCCCGCGAGCGACCCGAGTCCTGCCGGTGGCTCCCAGCGAGCGGCGGCGGCGTCTTCCCCGCCCTCCGCGGACAGGCAGGCAGGCAGGCAAGGGCCTGGTAGGCGGCGGGGTTGCTATGGTCACCGTCGCTCGCTTCGCTGCCAGGAGTGTTACGTCCTAAGACCGGGAAGGGAAGGGGGAGGGTTGCAGAGACCCACTACAGGCTAATCCTAGTAGGCGTATTTACTCAGAAGTAGGAACCGCTGAGGTAAATGGGATTTACTCCCAGGTAAATAGAAGGAAAAACCTGAAAGAGAGGCAAGGGAAGAGGCATGGAGAAGTCGCTGCGCTAAAACGATTTGCTTCTGCAATTTTCTTGAGTAACAATCCAAGGCATGTTTATTCAAAGCACGGTTGCCATTCTCCAGGTGCTGCCTGGAGTACTCCTGGAATTACAAGTACTCTCCAGATGACAGAGATCAGTTCCCCTGGAGAAAAATGTCTGCTTTAAAGGGTGGGCTCCGTGGCATCATAACAGGCTGAGCTCCCTCCCCCTCCCCAAACCCCACCCTCCTGAGAACCTACCTCCACAATCTCCAGGAATTTCCCAACCAGGAGTTGGCAACCATAATTGAAAAGTAGAGCCCTATTAATGTCAATGAAACTTATGCTCCCATTTAAGAGAATATGTTTGTAGTGACTCCATTTATGTCAGAGACTTCAGAAGAAATAGGCATCATAATAGGCTGTACTGTGGTTTTAATTACAGTCTGGCAGCATTCACAACAACCCTAGGATGTAGTTTGTGGGAGAGCACCAGGCCCTGGTTTACATGTTAGCTACAGCAGTGTGCCTAGGCCTGTGCTGCTCAGGATAATATCCAGAGCATCATCCACACGCCATTGGATATTGCACTATTTTTGGGGTAGCAGTCCTTGTGCCGCTGTATTGGCTTTTCTGCCCAGGAAAATTCAGCTGCAAAATTATTGCTGCAATGCAACAGTAGCACAATATCCAGTGATGGGTGGAGGCTGCTCATGTCTCTTGACTAGCTGTTTTAATAGAGAATCAATATTTTCTCCTCCTCAGTGGCTTGTCTCAATGTTCTTTTACCAAAGACACACTGCTATGTAGCATTGCCAGCTCTGGTTTAAGAAATACTTGGAGATTTGGGGGGGTGGAGCCTGGGGAGGGCAGGGACTTCAATGGGATATAATGCCATAACAGTCCACCTTCCAAAACAGCCATTTTCTCCAGGTGAACTGATCTCTGTTGTCTGGAGATCAGTCGTGATTCCAGGAGATCTCCAGCCACTACCTGGATGTTGGCAATCCCACAGTTTGCATGTGTATGTATGTGTACCTGGATGTTTGCATATGTCGGGTAGGTTTCCCTAATAGTTTCTACTTACTGATCCTTATTTTAGATCTTCCATTCATTGTTACAACAGATTTTTGTGGTTACTTAGAATGAAGATGATATCACCAGTGCCACCACTGAGATAGATCAAGATGGGTAGCCGTGTTAGTCTGTCTGCAGCAGTAGAAAAGAGCAAGAGTCCAGTACCACCTTAAGACTAACAAAATATGTGGCAGAGCATGAGCTTTTGTGAGTCACTGAAGAAGTGAGCAGTGACTCACGAAAGCTCATACACTGCTGCATATTTTGTTAGTATTTAAGGTGCTACTGGACTCTTGCTCTTTACTAGTGCCACCATTGTAGTACATGTCCTATCTCTGTGGGCAGAAGCTTACCCGGAGTGGCAGATGAGGTATCCACTATGTCATTTCAGACAATTGATAAATGGGGTATGAGAGTAACTTGCCCTCAAATGACACAATTGCTTTTCTTGCTCCTGAATCACTGTGCCATGACAAGGCACCCCTGCTGATTCATTCAACACAAGCCCACATACAGCTCAACCCACCATAAGATCTGTACGTTCTCTCTGTAGACATATGATTAGACTTGGCCACTTGATGATCCACACATTACAAAGACTTCTAATCAGACATATGCTGACGTTCCCTGCTGATAACAAGTCCCAGGCATGAGTGAACCTAATTTTGATTGGTCTCATGGCACACAGTGGGGAGGAGCTTATGCCTCCCCTACCCGGTGCCATTTTTGTGACCTGAAATGGCCCAAGGGAGCCATTATTTGTCATACTGGGGAAATGTATATGTAGCCTTCAGTACATGTAAGTGTCCCCAATGAGCAAATAGTGGTTTCCCAGGGGTATTTCAGGGCAGAACCACAGCAAGGGGGAAGGGAGTCAGCCCCTGTACCCTGTGATTCAAATTGGGCCTGCATATACCTGGTTATTAAATTCCCATCAGGGGACTCCCAGAAGATGTCTATTGAAAGTCCAAATGGATAATACTCTATAATGTGTGAATTGGTCCTCATTAGTATGAATAATTTCCATTGGACTTCTCCATATCTATTTTTAAACATCTGAATCAGCTCTGAAGTTGAAATAGAATGTTCAGTTCTGAGCTGTCAATCACAGCTCCTTTAGAAATCATTTCCTGAGTAACACTAATATGAAATAAGACATGATACTCTCAGCCAAAGGATCCACCTGCTCTAAAAAAATATTTCAGAAGGCTGAGACAGTTCATCTGAATGCAGGTAAAACCGTATTCATGCAAAAAAGGTATTAGACCTGGAAAGTTCAACAAGCAAATCAGCACAAACATGTTCACTACTCAATTGTGCATCAAATCCTGCATAGTAAATCAACTGAGTCTGGTGTTTATTGAAAAGAACCATGCATTGGGAATATAGAGTAGGGAACAAAATGGATTGTGTGCCAAATAACTGGATCCCTCTGACTGAAGGACCTATCCATCTGCCAGCAGTCTTTTGAAAGTACAGACATTTGTAACTAGATTTTAGTTGCATGCTAGCATCACTAATTCTGTCATTTAATACATTGCTTTGGAAAGGATTTGCAAATGGCAGAACCTTGTTTTTCCAATAATGCCAATTCCTTGTAATATATTGCTGTCTTAAAATGTTTGTTTTGTAAGGCACTTGGACAGCTCTGATGAAGTTTTTCTCTCATATGTTGTTAAAGATCTAATTTAAAAATTAAATCTTTAAACACACAAAAAAGAGCTACAATCCATCTGCGGGGTTACCTCCTATGCTTTAGTTTGCTGTAAAATTCTGTGCTGACTTATTCTTGTGAATTGTATGCATCTGATGATGAACCAAAACATCTCTCAAATTCCAGAGGACAGTAATTTATTTATTACAAGGTCTGCTGTCTCCCCTTTCAACTGCTCAGTTTGAGTCACATCGAATCATGTATGGAAGAGTGCAATCTAGAAAAGGTTAAATGGCTTGAAATCCTGTTGAAATCAATGAAATGTAAGTGCTCATGCAGGCGTGTTTCTTCAACATGGGTGAAGAGTGCTGAACTTTATTTGGAGTTTTGCCCCCAAATGCATAATTATTGAAACATGGTGTGAAACTTGTTGATCTGTTAATATAAAATGAAATGATTAGCTCTCTGGGATTTAATATACCTAGAGAGCAATCCCAAACGGGTTTACTCAGAATCCTATTCAGGTCTGTTCAATGGGACTAACTCCCAAGAAAGTGTTTTTAGGACTGTGCTGCTAAGTAGTTGGTGGCGGGGGGGGGGACAAGTAGCTAATAATGGAGCCGTTGAATGTCTTATACTAGAACCCTAAGCAGAGTTTCACCCTTCTCTTCTAAGTACGTTGAAATCAATAGACATAGAAAGGTGTAATTTTACTTAGGATTGCTCTATGAATCCGTTAATGTGTTGCTTTGAAACTAGCACTGCCTGCCAGTGTGCTTGCTTCCGGGCCCCATTAATTAAATCCTTATTAACCTGCATATTTGAATCTCTGAGCAGAAGAGGAGGCTGGTGAGACTTCACAAATAAATGAAAGAATAGACTTCTCAAGATAAGAAGAAAATGGTCCTATCCAGGCCCGTAGTCAGGATTATTTTTAATTCGGGGGGCCTTTAAATAAATTGGGGGGCATCCCCACCCCCAAGGGAGCACCACAAATAAAATAAAAAATTGGAAGTTGGGGGGCCTGGGCTGGATGGCCTTGGCAGCAGAGGTCATTTCGGGGGGGATTGCGGGGGATCGCAGTTCCCCCGGGTGAGGTGCGGGGGCGGGGCACATGACGAAGCCCCGCCCCCCGCTTCCGGCCACCCCGCTTCCAGCCCTCATTCAGCTAGGAGGAGGCAGGAGAAGAGGGAGGGTAAGTTGCTTCCTCCCTGCCTCTCCCCACCCCTGCCTGCCTGGGGCCAGGGAGGGCCTTGGCGGGGCTTCCTCACACTCCCGCTGGCCTTGCAGGTCCACCGCCGGGCCCCTGATGTCAGGGGGTGTGGTAAAAAAAAACCCTAGCTCTTTTTCTACGAAACGACCCCTGCTTGGCAGTAAGTCGGGGGGCCAGGCCCCGAGATGTCCCACTGTAGCTACGGGCCTGGTCCTATCTCAGTTTGCCTGAGAAGGAGCAGAACAAAGTCCTTGGGAGAGCTGCAGCATTCCTCCTCAAGAAATTCCCATAACTGCCACCACGGCCTTTCCAACAAAATGGAGATGGTGTTTTGTCAGAGAAGAGGCCCAGGAAAAAACATACATGAACACATGAAGCTGCCTGGTACTTAATCAGACCACTGGTCTATCAGGGTCAGTATCATCTACTCTGATTGGCAGCTGCTCTCCAGGGTCTCAAGCAGAGGCCTTTCCCATCACCTTCTACCTAAGCATTTAACTAGAGGTGCTGGGGACTGAACCAGGGAACTTCAGCACTGAAAGCAGATGCTCTACTACTGAGCCACATCCCTTTCTCAGGACAAAGGCAAAGGACAAAGGATGTGCCCCTTCCAAGCTGACCAGAGAAGACTGAGAACCCACAGGAAAAAGAGGACCTTGCCCTAGAGAAGAAAAACATTTATTATCTTTTTAGAAGTAAAACTCTGGAAGTTCCTCCCCCCAGGTGTGGCATCATCTCTGTAGGCCTTCCATTTTGTGTTGAAAACATTTCTGTTCCACAAGGCCTTCAAGTTGTATTGACTGATTTTGGGACAACATTTTAGGGTACTTCATGGGTTGGATCCAACCAGCTTTTCCACTGATGAAAAGGAGGAGGGAGTCCTTTTGACTACCAAAAAAGGCAATTGTTCAAGATGAAATAACCTTACTGTTGTTGTTTTTTTACACCTATGGGAGGTGTGCTGTATAAATTTTTTAGAGTTTTTATTTGGCCTGTTAAAGAGGGTAGCAAAAAAGAGCCCTATGATCTAACCCCCACTCTTTTAGCAGCAGCAAAAATCCATAGTAGCAAAGAAATCAGCATGACCCTACAATGACTTCAAGAAAAGAAAGAATCTGGAAAGAAAGTTGAAAGAATGTGGAGGATTAACAGGCAAACAGGGGAAAATTGTAAACTTATCACACCTTTCTATTAATTCTGTTTTTTGGAAGAATGAACAGAACAAATTATGGATATTCTTTGCTAACTTGGTGTTAATTTGAATTACAGTAACACTTTTTTCAGGGAAAAAGTGTACAAGCATTCAAGCATAATGTAGCTTAAGTATTTAAATTAAAAATACATAACTAAAATGTAAGTTAGCTTATTTTAAATTGGACCAGCTGTTTGATCCCTGCCTCCCTCCCAATTTTTGAGAAATCAGCATAACCCTACAATGACTGCAAGAAAATAAAGAATCTGGAAAGAAAGTTGAAAACTGAAAGAATGTGAACATGCAAAAATTGTAAACTTATCACACCTTTCTTTTAATTCTGTTTTTGGAAGAATGAACAGAACAAATTATGGATATTCTTTGCTAACTTGGTGTTAATTTGAATTACAGTAACACTTTTTTCAGGGAAAAAGTGTACAAGCATTCAAGCATAATGTAGCTTAAGTATTTAAATTAAAAATACATAACTAAAATGTAAGTTAGCTTATTTTAAATTGGACCAGCTGTTTGATCCCTGCCTCCCTCCCAATTTTTATCTTCATCTTTTGCCTTTTTGCAAAAAAAAAAAGTTTAACGTGTTAAACTATGGGTAACTGCTGTGTAAAGTTAGTGCACATCCAGTTAGTTTATCTGTACATTTTCCCAGTTACATACCCAGAAACCAGTAAAAGCAACCTTTGAGTTTCCACACATGCAGTTTTAAATGTATTTATTTATTTTCTCAAAGCAACTGAAGGGGAAATTTGTTTCATTCTGAATGCTCTGGATATTCATTTTTCCCTCTGGAAAATTCTGTAAAATTCAAATGTTTTCAACATCCTTAACGTACTGATCAATCTAATACAAAGATTGCCTCATTGGTTCTCTATCTCTGCTAATTACAGTACTTGAACATTTTTTACCCACTGGCTTTTTCACCTAGCAATAAATTCCCCCCAAAAGCTGGAAAGCAGCTGCCACTGTTCAGCACAGTTCAAATGAGCTTACTCCATCACTTGCTTGAACTCATCTGTTTTGTTGCTTTTTACCCAAAGTTTATGGCTTTGTTCAGAGAACGTGGTTGTTTTTTTTAAAGAAAAAGAAAGCCTCTCACCCTGAGCAAACTGAACATTTCAAGACTATAGTAAATATTCCCTGGTTACCAGGCAACACATCCTTGTTGCTTAAAGAATGTAGCAATTTCCTTTGCTTTCGTGTCTGTTGGTGGCCACATTTCCTTAGAAATGCCTCTAATCTGGAATCCTGACCTGCTTGTGTCAATTCATTTCTCAGCCTTTTCAGACTGAATGGCCTTGTTACCTTTTATACACCTTTCAAGGTCAGCCCAGTGTAATGCAGGCAGGCAACGTCAGCATGCACATGGGACAAACTGCTTAGCACAAGGATGATCCTGTGAGCTGGTTTGTTAAAAAATCTTAGCAGGACTGTCTTTGTACAAATTGTATCTATGTTGCACTCTGATGGTGTGTTCTCATGTATATGCAGCCACAGGAAAGACTTTTGGAATGTCACAGATGCAAAACATTGATTAGGAATTGATCTCTAAGTAGATCTTGCTGAGAGATGTGTGTTCTTATTTCCTGAAATAATTAAGCGGAATTTAAATGGCATAAATCCACTGTGTACAATTCAGTGGTTGGTGTCTGGTTTTCCCAAAGTGTCCGTCCCTTTTTTTGGATTTTTCTGTTCTTTCACAGAAACTTTTCAGAGGGGAGATGAGGACAAGACAGACTGCAGTTATACTTTATTGGTGCTAAGAGTTGTTTTATCGGAAATGGCAGGCATCAAAGAACACAGACACTAACTAATTAGCAGGGTCAGCTGGAAGAGTCAAGAAGTCGAAAGTCTGACTTTAGTCACCCATACTATAGGTTCTGAGTCTGTATTTTCTGTACCAGTATCTCAGTGCTATATGCAATTTTTTTAAAGTGTGGGTAATAATCAAGAAAATGCATATTCTCAAGGAACAGTTGTATATGTCAAGTGCACACTCAATTAACAGCATAATGGTTTAAATTAGCAAAAGCTGTCTGGTGGTAATGTAAGACTGATAAATTTACAGCCTGATGCTAATCCCTATTTACTCAGAATCAAGACCTACTGAGTTCACTGGAGCTAACTACCAAGTAGGATTCCAGCCTTGCTGTGATACACGTTGTCAAGTGATTGGATACAGACTGAATTGGCAATTTCAACTGATCCCTGATTCACACTGCAGACCACCACCCCTGCCCATGTAGTTCTTCAGGATCAATGGCTCAGTGGAAGAGCATCTACTTCTCATGTCGAAAGTCCCAAGTTTAATTCCCAGCATCTCCATTTAAGAATCTGGTAATACGTGATGTAAAAGACTTCTGTCCAAGACCCTGGAGATCCGCTGCCAGTACTGACTTTGATGGACCAGTGGTCTGAGTATAGGGCAGCTTCATGTGTTCATAAAGTCTGCTTGCCTGTGATTTACAATACCTCTTCTCTTTCTGATGTGGAACTATGGGCACTCTGCAGAGGCTTCCTACCCAGTGTCCTATCTGTGCACTGACCTGATGCAGACTTAGTACAATTGCTGTATTGCATGACTTCAAACCATGTCCTGGACCCTTGTATGAGCCCTTGATTTTTTGATTCTGGCACACACATGTTACAATTGATAGGCTGTTCTTGATAAGAGATTCTGAGAAGAACCAGGAAACACTCGGTGTCCTACATCATGTGGGCAGCTAACACAGAAGCAGCATATGAGGCAGCCACATTAGTCGTTGGACTTCGTTGAAGAATCACATGGCCAGATTCTGGGAGATGTCAGGGGGCTGGAGCTGGCTGTGTGTGTGTACAGTGCTGTCAAGTTGCAGCCGACTTATGGCAACCCCAGCAAGAAGCTTTCAAGGAAAGTGAGAAGCAGCGGTAGTTTGCCATTGCCTTCCTCTGCAGAGTGGTCCTTGGAGGTCCCCCTTCCAGGTACCGACCCTGCTTAGCTTCCGAGATATGATGAGATTGGGCTACAGCATGCTGCCCTCCCTCCCTTAGAGCTGGCTAAGAGAGAAGTAAAAAAGTGGGTAGAAGGGATGACTTGTGAAATGTATCTTGTCCAGTGTTTGCTGCTAGTCTTAGACCAGTCAAGCTAGGATGATGCAACTGGGGATGTCCATTCTAACATTTTTGCTTCATATCATCCAAGCAAAGAGATAAAGTTTTCTTTAAAAGTGTTTCCAGATTAAGTAACTCAGGTGGTCCTCTAAGTATTTGACATTTTGCATCCTGGTATTTTTCTAGGGGGTATATGAAAGGGGGGGCTGGAATTTCCAGAGGAGTGTATTCATGTGGGAAAATAAATTTGCATGGGCAAAGAAACAATTCTGGCAATGGGATGTGTGAACTTTGCTTAGCAAAGAATTTCAGTCCCCTGGTTACAGATGCCTTCCCTGCATCCGGTTTTTTGCAGTGTGGTTACAGGCTTTTCTTACAGCCCTAATGCAGGAAGTTGCTCTATAATGAATCACACCATTGGTCCATCAAGGTCATATTGTCTACTCAGACTGGCAGCAGCTTTCCAGGGTCTCAGGTGGAGGTCTTTGTTGGGTTTTGAAAAATAAAACTTGGTTTTCAGCAGAGATAAAATAGCTTAGCAATGCCAGAGTAAAATAATTCAGACCCAGAGTCCATGTGTGTTTAAAATAGAAAGTTTTTACTACATTCTAGCATGGGGAAGGGTAACTGGGAAGAAAATAACAACAGAGCTAAGTTCCCTACATCTTTACACTACAACGAGAAAACTAGAAGAGAGCGATAATGGCTTCTCTACTTCTTGAGAACAGCAGACAAAGAAAGGAAGAGAAGCCATAAAATGCAGAAACACTTTGACACTTTGCTTCCAATGAAACTCCTAGATCAGGGATGATTTTCCCGGGCTTGTAGTTCTAAACTAACATTGGCTACATGAAACACGTGATTTCCTGTGACAACACAAACAAACATTTAACCCCAGATACACTGAAGTGTTTTCAGCTTGTAACACCCAACAGTCTTCCACATCACATACTACGTGATCATTTCAGCTGGAGATTCTGGGCACTGAACCTGGGACCTTCTTCATGCCAAGCAGATGCTCTACCACTGAGCCATAGCTGCCTCCCCATTAACCTTGTAGGCTAGGACCTTTATTATTTTGACATATAGTTCAGAGTCTCTGAGTCTAGTCAAGACATTGATTTCTGTGTTCTGTGGCATGGTCACCCTGACCTGGATGGCCCAGGATGACCATACCTCATCAGATCTTGGAACCTGAGTAGGGTTCGCCCTGACTAGTACTGGGATGGGACACCACGATGAAAGTCCAGGTTTGCTAGGCAGAGACGGGCAATAGCAAACCACTTTTGTTCATCTCTTGCCTTGAAAACCCTGTGGGGTCGCTAGATGTTGCTGCAGCTTAACAGCACTTTCCACGAATTCTAGGGTCAATGACAACTGGGATATTAAGTGAACATGAAAAAATAAGGGCCTTGAAAAGGTGAAATGCTTTATTGATGTTGGGACTGCTCGTATTCATAGATCTGGCAGCCTGATGTTCAAGAATGTATGGCAAACCGATTATGAGCTGGAAAAAAATGGAGAAAGACAGTTCCCATGGTAGCATCCACAGCTGTAAAGCTGCCATAGATAGTGAGACTTGTTATGAGCCTAACGTTTGCAACATCTGGATTTCCTCCTCCTCCTATTCATGAATAAGAAACAAATTACAACAACAGGAGGCCAGCTGTCTTCTGCTGCTTACCCTGATTAATGAATAGGATGGCAGAGATGAAAATACACCGTGATGTAAATTGCATGCTCCCAAGATAAACTTAAGGCAACATTTTACGAATGGCAAATGAGATGGTAACCCTGCTTTTGGCCTGTTTTGCTTTGGGCTGGAAGAAGGCTAACGTGACTGAATGCTGTACCCCGCTTTTCTCTACCCTAAGGAGTCTCAAAGCGGCTTACAATCGCCTTACCTTCCTCTCCCCACAACAGTCACCTTCTCAGGTAGGTGGAGCTGAGAGAGCTCTGAGAGAACTGACTGGCACAAGGTCACCCAGCAGGTTTCATGTGGAGGAAGAGTGGGGAATCAAACTTGGTTTTCCAGATTAGAGTCCACCACTCTTAACCGCTACACCATACTGGTTCTTACATAGAGAGTTAATAGGTCACTGAGAAGATGAACCTGGCATCTAGAAAATTAGGCATTTGGGAATTTTCTTCGTATGGAAGAGTATTTGGTCATGTGAGCCTCCACTTGCAGAAACAGGTTTCACTTTTGTTCTGTTCCTTGCAAGCGCTAGGCATTAGTGATGTTCTTTTTAAGAACTGAAAGGGGAAAAGAGACCCAAATGCTATAAAATGAGAAAAACAGATTGAACTAATCATATATATCACTATAGGTTCTGTGTAGTCCCACAGTTCAGTTATGTGCTTGCAAATGACTTTGGCGTTTTTTAGAACTTTGCTTGGGGAGGTGGTGGTACATCTGTCCCTCCTCTTGGGCACAGAGGTGAGCTTCTCTATGTGATCCAAGAAACAGAGTGAGATCTTTTTCTGCTCATTTTTCTAATGACTGTTGCTACAGAAGTTATGGTTGTATCAAGTAGTACCTAGTAGATTAGAGGCTCATGACACAAAACAAGGAGGTCACATTATTAATCTGAAAGGACTTCAAGCAGCAGAGCCGAATGTAAGGAACCTATCTGTGAGCTGACAACAGGTAAACAAAGTAGGAAATGATGACCAGTCATGAAAACTGGGAATAAAGAGCTATGCCCTGATACTGGAGAAGCTGAAAGTCAAGAAGGGGTCTACCATGTAATTTAAAACACTAACCACATTCCAGATGGTGAATTTCCTGTGCAAAAGCCTTGGAAATCCTAGAACATCAACTACAGTGTGCAAACAACAATCCTAAACATGTCTACTCAGACCTGTCCAATGAAGCCTATTCCCTGGAAAGTGTTCTTAGGATTTCACTGACAATCTTCCATGAACTGTCAGCTGGCTTCTATCAGCAAAATATGGTGTTCAAGATCTGTATCTAGTTAGTTCACCATGCATGGAACTAGATTATGTAGGCTCAAGCCAACCATTTTATAGCACAGTGCCATCCTAAACAGGGTTACGTCCTTCTAATGCTATTGATTTCAGTCATTTTTTTTGCCATCAAGTGACAGCTGACATATGGCAACCCCATGGGTTTTTCAAGGCAGGAGGCTTTCAGAGGTGGTTTGCCATTGCCTGCCCCTGCATAGGGACCCTAGACTTCCTTGGTGGTCTCCCATCCAAATACCAGGGCCAACCCTGCTTACGCTTCCAAGATTTGACAAGATCGGGCTAGCGTGGGCTACCCAAATGAGGGCTTAGAAGGGGGTAACTCCATTTAGGATTGGACTGTTATATGTTTCTACAGCACTGGAAGAAGGAGGTGGTTTTCAATATCACCTGAAGACATCAGCTTTGTGCTCCACTTTGGTATACATCAAGGCCAGAAAATACGCCTGACCACACTGTTGCTGGTTCCTTCAGTAATTGCCTTCAACTGTTTTAGCGAAGAAGCATCAGAAAATGTCCTATTATTTGTGCTACTATATTTGTGGAGAAGAGATGCTTGGGGATTTATTTTTTTATTTTATTTTATTTTTTCATATTTATATCCCACCCTCCCCAGTGACTCCCCAATTTGTGTCACTGTTTTTTTTATTTACCCCATTATTGAAGAAGCTCACAGAAAGTGTCTCCCTTAAGAAAATGGATTACCTGTTTGCTGCTGCCAATAACAGTGTGATGCAACAGGTAGCTATTTTTGGAATAGCTAGAAGAAAAACACCAACTGCACTTTGAGGGTTACGAGACAGACTTGCTACTTTACCAAGTAAACCTGGAAAGGGGAAGAAACTGACTGATGCATGGAAATGAATTTTAATTGACAGTGTTCACCTTGAATTGTAAAGGTTAGCATATTTTGCTGCTTTGTGGGCCAAACAAATAAATCATTTATCTATGTGCTTACATGGTATTAGTACCAGGAACTCAAAAGACCATTACAGCTCTATGCTTCTAATTGATGTTTATATTGACACAAGTGCTTGCTCAGTCATAAATTATTACATCCATGACATAATCCCATTTAGGTCAAGGCAATTATATGGTGGAGAAAAAAGACTTCAGATCTCAGGATCTTAACAATGGGAAGAACTTTAAACCAAAGTCTAATAAAGTGTAGTCCCACAGATCAGAATCTGAAAATTCTTTTTTTTCCCCCAGAAGAAATGTTTGGTATTTCCTGAAAAGCATTGTCAGTTAAGCAGTTCCAAAACAGAGGTGTCCAAAATAATTCACTACTTCTAATGATCCTGGAGTAATTTTTTTAAACTGACCACTGTATTTCAGTACATTCCCCTTATACTTTTCAAAAATGTCTTGTTATAACTGATTTAGAAATAGCTATTATTAGCTAATGCTACTGTCTGTACTTCTCTTTACATGTTGCAGGATGTAGATTCTGGAATATGGTTAAATTTGGCTACCTAAGAATTTCTTTCATTTGGAAATGCAATTGATTTAGAAATGCATTGCTGAAATGTCAGATACCACAAGGGTCTTGGACAATGCTCTCAGCGGTAAGAGTTCCTAATGAATCTGGCGTCCAGTATGTTCCTCATCTGTAGTAGTTCCCCTACCCTTATTCCCCCTGGTTAACTAATCTCCCGTTTCAGCATCCTCTGTCACCTCAATCTGTACAAAAACATTCAAAGTTCTATTTTTAAAAACGCATACTACAACTAAAGAATTTTATGGAAGCTGTGCAAATGTATGCAGTTTCATGCAGTGCTTTAGCCCTGTGTGGAAGCCAATCAAGGATAAATTAACTTGTGAAAGGCCTCCCCAGTACCATCTCCCTCTTTGCATTTTGGACTCTTCTGCACTGAGCCTACACCATACAAGATGTATGGGTAATCTGTCCCCTGTAAGAAGGCAGGGAGCAGATTGTATTGACACAGCCTATCTCCATACAGCTTGTATGAGTGGAGACTCAATGTGGAAGAACCTATCAATAAATGGAGCACAAAGGCTGAGGCTGCTACCATAATCCCACTTCCTGTCACCCATGGATTCATGCTTGATTGCCATTTTCATAAGGGCTACACTACTGCAATAGCTGACTACTGTGACTGAAAATAATTGACTGTTGATATCCATGATACCAACGTTAAAGCTTTTAGGACAGAATTCATGCAGCCAGGATTTATTTATTTAGCTATTTATACCATAATTTTCTTCCCAGTAGTGACCCATAGTGACTAACATTGATCTCTCCTCCATTTTGTCCTCAGAACAGTCCTGTGGGGGAGGGTTAGGCTGACAGAGATTATCTGAATGTTACCTAGCAAGCTTCCATGGCAGAGTGGGGATTCAAACCTGGTTCTACCAGATCCTAGTCTAGCCAGTACACCACACTGGCTCTCAGATTATGTCTTGACATCCACAGTTATTCTAGACACCTACCTAGTGGTAAGGCAGGTTCTGTGTTGATCATACATTGGTGAACCCTTTCAAGATTGCATCACCATCAAATCCATTTGCAAACCCATTAAAGCCACGCCTCTCCCAGCTATATACAGTAGGATGGCTTAAAATGCCTTGAATCACCTGCTACCTTTCCAAGCTGTGACACACACCAGAGCGTGACAGTTGCTTTAGTTTGCAGTGACAGCCTGGCCACCAGTAACAAAGCACTGCATCTCCTTGTTCATTCTATAGAAGCCATTGCTATCCCATTATGTTTTCACCCAGGAAGTTAAAGTTAATAAGATGGGCAATAGCACCAGCACTTTTCTTAGACATAGGTGCCAACTTTTATATCTGAGGCCAGCTTAATACACTTAGTGCTGTGTTTTCTTCTTCCCGCTCGGTAGCATGAGAAAAAAACACACAAATTGATCGCGCTTTCCAATTCTCTCCATCTGAAAGTTGTGTGGAAACCGATGCCAAGTTACATTTGCTCTTTGGCAGGAAGTGTAAAAAGAAAAATGCACCATGGCTCTTGATATGTACAACTGGATGTTCCAGTCATGGGGGGTCTTGCCATCTTGTCACTCATGACACTACTAGGAAAAAGGCACCAATAAAAAATTATAACAATTTTAAATAACAGCTTTCTCCACCACCACAAGCAAAACCTTGCAGTTTTACATGTTGTTTTGAGGAGGTTTGAGAGCTACAATGGCAAACTGCACGTTCTACTTCTGGTGAAGACAGGTGACCTTTTTGCCACCATCAGAGACCCACCACAGGCAGAAGAAAGAAGTTTGTGCCATCATACAAGTGCCCGGCTGCTTCAGCCTTTAGACTTTACACTCCTATCTTCCTCATTAAAGTATCAATCATATTTGGGTGTTACATATACCTTGATTCCACCAAGATCTACTTCACATATGCCGTTTTGCCACTGCAGCTTCAAAGGGTAACTTGCACATGTGAATGATGGTATAACAGATACAGCACCACTGATCGCCTTAATGTCCCCTCAAGTACTTTTCAGCTTCCAGTTGTTATGTACAGTCATCAGGTATAATACATACATGTGTGAACTGGGTTCAAGTTTCTGTATTTGGATTCTAAGTGGGCAGATTCTGACACCCATATGTTTTCCCTTGTTTTCATTCCATAGCTCCATTCTGTACTCATTCTTGAGTAACCTCCTGAATTGGTAAATGTAACATTGCATTCATATTTTAGAGGCTGACATTTGTGTGGCTACTCTTTCATTCCATAGTTCCATTCTTGTCTCATTCTTGAGTAACCTCCCGAATTGGTAAATGTAACATTGCATTCAGATTTTAGAGGCTGACATTTGTGTGGCTACTAAAGATGAGGTTTTGGATATCATTACTTTTGTAAATATGAAGTGGTTTTTTCATAGACAGCCATTATACTGAATACAGAGATCCAAAAAAGGAAGAATTATGCATATTGCTGTCCAAGGTCCTGAAATGCAGCCAACTGTTGCTTCATGTTTTGTCCTACTTATGTTCTTTTATAACACCCATAGACACAATGAACTGCAATCAACCTCTATCCCTAAAGTAGTATGAAACCACTGTTCTTTTTAATAGAAACCTCTTCCATGCTAAACTATTCTCCAACTTTAAATTGGTCCAGGTGAGTTTTTAAAGGAAATAAAGCATAAAGGAACGATGTTTTACCATCAAATATCCATGTGGGTATTCCCCCTGATCTTAGCAAAGAGATCTCTGCATCAAGTACTGTGTTCAAGTCATTACTAAATCCAGAGGTTTCCTGCTGTGTAACTGCAACCTGTTGCTCCAGCATTGGACTTATTTCACAGGTATGTATTTTGTGTTTATAAGAAATAATGTAACACCGTGATCTCCAAAGGTGAATATAGTATATTTATTTAAATATTTACATACCACTTTTAGATATTTATATGCCATTTTTCTCCCTAATGGAAACCCAATGTAGTTTATAGTGTTCGCTCCTGCTCCATTTTACCCTCACAACAATAACCCTGTGATGTAGGTTAGGCTAAGTGTGACTGGCTCAGGGTCACCCATCATGAAGACCTGAACCCAGATCACACGGATGCTAGTCCGACACTTTAACCCCCACAACATGCTGGAAACTAAGCTACTTTTCAGGATGGTGAAGCAGAGTCCTGTAACTGAACAGACTTTATGGAAGAGAACTTTTATGGAGGTGACTGAACTTTTAAGGAAGAGAACATTAAGAAGATTGATGGAAATGTTGCCCCAGTGTACTGCAGCAGAGAGAAAAAAGCAAACTCCACGTTAGTAATTATTAGGAAAGGGACTGAAGATAAAATGGCTAATATTATAATGCCATTGCATAGAGCTATTGTATGACTTCATTTGGAACACTATGGGCATATCACAAAAATAACACTGCAGAGATGGGAAAAGTACAAAGGAAGGCAACCAAGATAATTCAGGGGTTGGAGCACCTTTGGTATGAGAAAAGGTGGAAGAGTCTGGCATTTTCAGTCTATAAAAAGATGGCTAAGGAGAGACATGATAGAGGGTTACAAAAATTATGCATGGTATGGAGAAAGTGCTTAGAGGGAGCTTTCTCTCCCTCACCTATAAGACTAAAATTAAGGGACACCTAATTAAATTGTTGGGAAATAGGTTCAGAAAAGACAAAAGGAAGTACTTCTTTACTCAACAAGTAATTAAACTTCAGAGGACGGCGGAAGACCGGAAGGCCTGGCGTGATCTGGTCCATGGGGTCGCGAAGAGTCGGACTCGACTGTGCGACTGAACAACAACAAAAGAATTCACTGCCAGTGGAGTGACACCCCCAAACATAGATAACATTAAAGGAGCGTATAGACAGATTCATGGATGAGAAGTTGATCAGTGACTACTAGCCATGGAGGATGAACAAAGTCAGTAGACTTCTGAATACCACTGCTGGGAGGCAGCAGCAGGGGAGGGCTTGGCCTCTGTGCCCTGTTAGTTTGGTGCTCCAGAGCAACTACTTGGCTACTGCATGAAAAGGTATGCTAGATCATATGGACCACTGGTCTGATCCAGCGGGCTCTTCTTATGTTTTTAACATTTTCTTTGCAAAAAAGTATGCTCTTCTTGTTACTTTATTCTGTGGGCACTGAGACACATAAGAGTTTGTGGCTGCCCAGAATTTGTTCAGTTAGATTTTTCCTGTGGTCAGATTTTTCAGTATGACACATCATTCTGCATTTTGTGAAGGGCTTCATATTGTAGGTAAATGCAGTGCCACTCAATGCTTTGTGTGATTGAACAGTTTCATTGGATTACTTGGAGCAATAAACACGACTGCCATCAACGTTTTGTTGGACTGAGCCTTTGATGGAGTAACATAACCAATACATGACATCTGGGATAAGTCAAGAAATTGGATATTTCTGAGATAAAAGAATAACTTTGCACTAAATGTGTAGGTTCAGGGTAGGTTAATTGCCTTTGCACCAAGCCCAGCAAGTCTGGTACGGGTTCACACACAATTCAGACATCTTGTGATTGACCTAACAAAATAAAGGAAATCAGAAGGATTACTGTGACTGAAAAGGAGCACAGTGGCTCCAGTTTCTCAAGAACAAAGCCTGAAGTGTATAAATCATCCTCTCTACCACAGTCCTGCATAATATTGTACACTTCAAAGGAACTGTGGATCATTGGCTCTCTGCCTTCTTCACACAAGTCTATATAGGTATCATACTATTCCTACAAAATTTCCACCTGAACAAACTTCTCATCTAACACACTGTAGTCATCTGTATGCTGGCTGGACAGTTCAGTAAATAACCACAAAGTATTAAATGTACCAAGAATGCTAAAGGGCAAGCATGTTCAGATTATGTATTTATTTATTAAATGTATATGCTGCCTCTCCAGAGGCCTAATTGAGGTGGCTTACAATGAAAAAAACATTAAAAATGACCTGACTCCTTCAAAACAAGCCAGGGTATAAAGACAAACTTACAAACACATTGAGCAGCCTAACAGATATAGACAATATTTGAGTTCAGTGACATCTTTAAGACCAACTTAAAGGTGCCACTGAACTCAAATTTTGTCCTGTTACTTCAGACCAACACGGCAACCCACCTGAAGATACAGATAAAACAGTTCTCAGGCAAGAAGCAGACCATGAAACCCCTTTGTTATAAGCCTCAGTAAAAAAGAAATGGTTTAGCCTGGCACATGAAAAAAACAGTGTTCCCTCTAAGCAGAGGTAGTGTGAGCTAGCTCACAGTTTTTTAGCCTCTGGCTCACACATTTTTGTCTTGGCTCAGGAAGGATGGCTCCAGAGCAAACTAATTTATGCAATAGCCAAATCGCTTACGCACAACTTTAATGCCAGTAGCTCACAAAGTAGAATTTTTGTTCACAAGACTCCACAGCTCACAGGGAGTATTGGAAGGAAAGTAAAATAGGTGGCAGAAGTCTGATAAAGGAGGGCATTCTAGTCAGGACACTATGTCTGAAAAAGCCTTGCCTCTAGTGCCGCCTGCCACTTCTGTCAGCAGAGGCACAGAACAGGACTTCAAGACAGGACCTTTCTTTAAAAAAACTTTATTTTTTTTAGAAAACGGGAATTGTTGTGGGAAACCAATCTATATCATCTGGTGCATTCCAGAGAAGTCTATGATCACCATATAGCTCTACTGCATTCATGCCCTCTACCATGCCGCTCACAGCAGGTGTGTCAATAAGACTTGAGACAGAGGATTCCCCTTCCTTGATTACCAGTATCAGGTGTATTGTCCTTTGTTTTAACACAATGGATTGGATCCAGCACAACACTTCTGCTTGTATTAGAGCTCTTGCGCAAGCAGAAATGCTAGAAAGACAACAGTACCTACTAGTGCTATTAAGTCAAATGCTCTATACCCCTACTTGGATTTCTGATTGCAGATCTTGTGTGACAAATATCTTGGCACTATAGTATATAGGGAGGAAAGAGCTATGTGTTGCACAAGATCTTGAGCAAGCAGAACTGTGCTAAACCCAAGTTTTTCTCACTTCTGCATTGTTGGATCCAAGCCAATGTCTCGTGTTCTAGAGCTTGCAGTGGGGATGTGGGGAGCAGGAGAGGGTTTGTGACTGGGCACTTTACTTCTGCTGTAGGGTTCTCCTTTGATTTGGATGAGTTGAATCTGTAGGAATAAAATGTTCCTTTCACAGTGTCACCTAGAACTCTTGAATTTTTCCTCAAGCTTTTCTAGAGTCCATATTACTGATTTTAGGGGATGGATTCCTTTAAAACAGCATGTTTTATTGCTTTTGAAGTATGCAGTTTTTCTTGTGTGTGTGTGTCAAGTTGCAGCTGATCTATGGCAACCCCAGCAAGGGGCTTACAAGGCAAGTGAGAAGCAGAGGTGCGTTGCCACTGCCTTCCTCTGCAGAGTCTTTCTTGGAGGTCTCCTTTCCAAGTACTGAACTTGATTAGCTTCTGAGAAATGATGAGATCAGGCTATACCATGCCGCCTTCCCTCCATGCAGTTTTTCTTAACCTTTATTAATAGTTCACCTTCTTAACTATGGACTTTGATAAAGTGTCCCATTAGAGTTCAGAATGCTGCAATGGAAATACAGGTATAGAACGTTCTATAGATGGTATATGACTCCAGATAAACTAGCTAAGATCTATCCTGAGTTATCAAGTGATTGTTGGAAATGTCACAATAATGTTGGCTCTTTTTTTCATATGTGGTGGACAAGTTAAGTTAAGTTCAGTTAAGTTCAGTTCAGTTCAGTTAAGTTAGGATTTTAGGAGTTTAGTTTTTGGTTAACCCACCTTCCCTAATATTTTCACCTCTGCAACTTAAGTACTGCAGGTGATTCTTGAAGTCGCGACCAGAGAACCCGCACGTGTCTGGCAGGACCATTCCGTGTGTCTATAGAGTCCCTGAAGTTACTTTTGTTCGCCATTCTCGCTGCTGAGGAGATTTCTTCTCAAACAGGAACTCAGATAAGTATAAGTGGGACCCTTCTATGTGTTACCCCATTGTTTGTTGAAGTTATTATTTTTATTACTGATTGTTTCTGTATCTGCTGCAACTAAGGAACTTGTGTGAATCTGCGTATGTATCTGTTTTTCATGTGCTTGAGAACCACTTAGTAAAGACAACATTTATTCATTAAACCTAGCGTGTTGTCTCCATTCCTGGGAAATAGGAGCATTCGTTGCCAAATCCGCCCACTGCCATACATAAGACAGAGTTGGGCTCTCGGAACCATC
The DNA here is from genome assembly GCF_001447785.1 of Gekko japonicus. Taxonomy (NCBI): domain Eukaryota; kingdom Metazoa; phylum Chordata; class Lepidosauria; order Squamata; family Gekkonidae; genus Gekko; species Gekko japonicus. Next base: position 831,968 of record NW_015161409.1, read on the forward strand.
CTTAGAGGAGTTTCGGTAACATTTGGATGAGTTGAATCTGTAGGAATAAAATGTTCCTTTCACAGTGTCACCTAGAACTCTTGAATTTTTCCTCAAGCTTTTCTAGAGTCCATATTACTGATTTTAGGGGATGGATTCCTTTAAAACAGCATGTTTTATTGCTTTTGAAGTATGCAGTTTTTCTTGTTTGTGTGTGTCAAGTTGCAGCTGATCTATGGCAACCCCAGCAAGGGGCTTACAAGGCAAGTGAGAAGCAGAGGTGTGTTGCCACTGCCTTCCTCTGCAGTCTTTCTTGGAGGTCTCCTTTCCAAGTACTGAACCTGATTAGCTTCTGAGAAATGATGAGATGAGGCTATACCATGCTGCCTTCGCTCCATGCAGTTTTTCTTAACCTTTATTAATAGTTCATCTGCTTAACTATGGACTTTGACAAAGTGTCCCATAAGAGTTCAAAATGCTGCAATGGAAATATAGGCATAAAACGTTCTATAGATGGTATATGACTCTAGATAAACTAGCTAAGATTTATCCTGAGTTATCAAGTGATTGTTGGAAATGTCACAATATTGTTGGCTCATTTTTTCATATGTGGTGGACATATGAGAAAAGTAAAAAGTATTGGTCTTGGATACATGAACTGTTACAAAAAATGTTGAAAATCACTGTGCCTTATATACCACAACTGTTTTTGTTGAATATAATGCCAGAAAATTATAAGAGGCAAGACTTTTATCTTACTATACATATTGCAACAGCAGCAAGGATGTTATATGCAAAATACTGGAGAAGAACAGAAGTACCTCCAAAAGAAGAAGTTATAGCCAAAATATTGGAAACTGCTGAGATGGACAAATTATGGTATTAAGAGGAAACAAGAAAGAAGACTTTGACAACACACGGTCAAGATTTTACGACTGGAAAAGAAAATAACAATTAAAATTCCCGGACCTCTAACCGTTAACTGAAACAAAAAGAACTAAGAATTATAGATGTAATTACTGATAAAATGTAATTGTATAGTGAAAAAGTGACAAACATTTCTAGACTATAAAAAAAATACCAAAGACAAAGGGTAAAACAATACAGATAGAATCTCCCTGTTATGTGCATTTATGTATGTTTGTTTTTTGTTTGTCTTACATAATTGAAATAAAAATATATTTTAAAAAAAGAATGCTGCAATGGGGAGAGGCAGTCCTGCTATTTTGTAGCTATAACTATAGCTCTTCAGGTCACATCAAAGGGAATACGAGGTTTGAGGAGCAGATAGTCGGGGAACACAGGGATGCATTTGGAAGGCAAAGTAGGGTAGTTCGGTCTTGGCTTTTAAGCTTTTTGGCAAAATTGTTGCAGTCTTGTGTTAGTTAAATTGCCAGTAATTTTTATGCCTGTTGGGTTTTTTGTTGTACTTCGTATCTATAAAAACATTTATATACTGCCTTTCCCTCCAACCATAGAGGTCCAAGATAACTTATAAAAAGCCTGACCTGTGGTTACATAATAGCCCAGAATAAAAGTGGAAGAAGAGTATGCCTTTCCCTCAGCACCAGTCCTACTCATTGATTAACTAAAAGCCCATCTAAAAAGGAGAGTTTTACCTTTCGTTGTTTTACAAACAATACCCAATGGGGGAGATTTACAAATCTCCTCTATGATAAGTAGTGTTGCCTGGGTGCCTGTGATGGAGAGCAAGAAGAAAGGGGGTTAGAACAACTCCTATTTCACATCATTTGACTTTTCCATGCACATTCTCTACGTACATGGGGAATGGATTTTGCTTGAATTTCTTTTGCTTCTGTTTTTTTTTTTAAACATTATTAGTGCAGATAGATGCATTAATGGACTGTGAGAACAAATTTGTCAAAATCAACCACTAACAATGATACTGAAAACAAAATGGATGGCACAGCCTATACACTCCTGACCCCACCCAGTCACTCAGCACAAAGCACGTATGAAGGGATGTTAGAAATTGTAGGTTACTGATAAAATAGACACATCAAAAACAGAAAAAGAAAAATTAATCTCAAGTATTCCTCACACCAATTCACCACACATAAAAATGTGTGACAGAAAGTGTGTATGTAATAACACCATGTATGTAATACAGACTGTCAGAAAAAACAAGGGCTTTTAAACACTGATATGTCTACAAAAACATATTTGAAGTATTCTGTGTTCTAGAGCAGGGAACCTCAACACTGTAAAACGTCTGGGCACTTTAAGTTTTGAGAACAATGCTCCTTCTAAGCTGTGGAGTCTTGTGAGCAAAAATTCTACTTTGTGAGTTACTGGCATTTAAGTTGTGAGCGAGCAATTTGGCTACTGCATGAATTAGTTTGCTCTGGAGCCATCCTTCCTGAGCGAAGACAAAAATGTGTGAGCCAAAGGCTAAAAAACTGTCAGCTAGCTCACACTAACTCAGCTTAGAGGGAACACTGGTAATAGGTGCCTCAGGAAACGGGGGATTGCAAAATGGTTGACATGGAGTCTTGGTATAATTACAAAACATTGGGAGGTTACACAAAACATTAGGTGGTTCCACACTAAACATCCTTTGGACTTTTCTGAATCACCTCATACTAGAGCTACCAACCTTCAGGTGGGGGTTGAAGTTCTCCCAGAATTACAGCTGATCTCCAGATTGGAGAGATCAGTTCCCCCAGAGAAAATAGCAGCTTTGGAGGGCAGACTCTACCATATACAATAGATTGTAAGTGAAGCCCCTCTCCAAATTCATCTCTCCGCAGGTACTGCCCCCAAAACTCCAGGAATTTCCCATGTTGGATTTGGCAACCCTACCTCCTACCCCAAAGAAGTGTAGGAAAGCTAGGTTTCACTCCTTATTTTAAAGAAGAGCTGTTCTGGTGAGAAAGGAAATGGGGTGCCAAGATACACAGTGGTAGGTGTCATGGCACCTACAAGCACCATGTTGGAGAACATTGGTCTAGGGCACAGGAACTATCCAATGGATGACCAAGAAATCATGTGGTAGAGAAATCTTTTCACACTAGTCATCTGTATTCACCCAACCCTGGGAAAATCCAGTACTGAAATCTGACACCAGTTAAGTGATAGAATAATAACATTAATTATCAGTTGCTGCTGCTGGTCTACCCTAATTTAGTCAAAGACCCTCAATGACAGCAACAAAGTGGCACTCAGATTATTGTTTGGTGGGACACTTTTGTATTAAAGAAATAATACTACAATTGACTTTAGCAGTAATTGCAGTTTTAAGGTGTTAAAATAATTCAGCAAGGTTTGCAGATAGTCTTTATCAATTCCGCAGCAGTTACCTGACATTAGGTGGTTTAACATGCAAAGTTAGCATTATTGGCAAGGCACAAGCTGTTTAAAACATATGGCTGATGTCAGGACAACTCTTCACAAAGTTTACAGTCATAAAACACTGGATGTTGAGCACGTTACTAAGGGAGGTCAACTTGGACACTTAACAAAAATTAGTCTAGAAAACACTGGAGACCAAACCACTGAAATGAGTTTTAATGTCCATATAAAATCGGCACAATTCACTGCCCCAACCTGGATGGCCCAAGCTAGCCTGACCTTGCCAGATCTCAGAAGCTAAGCAGGGTCAGCCCTGGTTAGTATTTGATTGGGAGACCATCAAGGAAATCCAGGGTTGCTGTGCAGAGGCACCTCTGTTCATCTCTTGCCTTGAAAACCCTGCAGGGTCACTATAAGTAGGCTACACCTTGAAGGCACTTCCCACCACCACCGTTCATGATATTAGTAATGCTATGAGTCATGAGTCTGTGACATTCTCAGTTGCATCCTAAAGTCTCAGTGTTGATAGATCGTGGCTAGTTCAGCACCCTTTCTAATAATGGGTTTGTGGCCATCAGACTAGCTACGAAAGAGGAATGAAAGAGGAATGAAAGATGATTAAAAACAAACAAACAAGCAATTTCTTGAGGTCTCACCAGCTTTTCCATTGATATACAGAGAAAACCCTTGTATGTAGAGTGCAACTCCCTCCACTTAGCTTTAGGAAATGATAAACTTGAATAATCCAAGCTTTGCCGATTACCATCAAATGTGTGCAACATGACTGCAAAGTGCAGTCTAATCTCATTCTTGTCTCCATTCAAGTCTGCTGAACTGGTGTCACTTGGAGTCCCAAAGCCTCTCCAGACTTCAGTGAGATTTACTTCCATTCAGAAGAAAGTCGTCTTTGTCCCAGTCCCATAATAGCAATCATGTTAAATTCAAGTCTGACAGCACCAGCTCATTACCATTCCTTCCATATCTGTACCCAGCAGTTCCTCTTCTTACTGTACAGTGCCAACTGAGCACTGCAGAGGTGACAAAATTTGGGAGACGGGAAGAAAGCAACAGGCTTTACAGAAACTATGTTTCTCTGTCTCTCATAAATCAATATAACATCAGTTAAAAGGGCGGCAGTGGCATTTACTAATTATTTTCATTTTATTTGGAAAATGTATTTGCTGCCTCTCCAAGCTGTAGAGGGTGGGGAAGTCACCTTTTCACATCCATGCTACACAGGTTTCAGCCATCTAGAAAGCACTTTAAAGCAAAGATCGCGGCTAGAGGCTTCCATGCCAAATCAGGCTTGGCTCTCCAGTTGTCAACCCAAGTGGACGAAAAGTCTATGTTTGAAGGGGGGACGGGTGACTAGGACTTTCTGGCAGTGGATAGACAGGGCCATCATGTTCCATTCATTTTTTAGAATTCCTATTGTTTTTTCGTATTTTTAATTAGCAATAAATACAAATATTATATGACCAGAATGACAATATAATTTCGGCTGGAAAGATATACCCACAGAATACTCACGTAAATGGCAGCATCTTATTTTAACATTTTATAATGGCTTAAGAGCATTCCAAACTTGATGAATGGCTACCATTGCTGAATAAATACCTTCTCAAAACATCTTTCCTCCCCTATAAATATTGGTACTGACAGCTTATTCATTAACCTTACATTCCAAATGCTATGTATCCAAACATCAAGTATTGGCAAAAAAAAAATCACTCTGCTTCCAAACCCTGGCCAAAGAGATCCTGGCCCCAACAACTAGATTATTTAATAAATACACATATTCCTTTTTCACTAAACCTACATAATAGATACATCATGAGGTTATAAAGGAGTGAATCCCTCAGTGGTATTCGTATTCTGACCACCATACAAAGAATACAATATCAGCTGTTTTGGACAACCAAGCCAAACATTTCTACCAGACATGGAAAAACATCCCAGGAAAATGGTTACATCTCCAGCAAAAACTAGACAAGTCTTCCAGTGTCATACAGAACAATGCTAAACATTGTCACACCATTCTAAGCTAACTGAATTCAATGGACTTAGGTCTAACTCTGCTTAGGACTGCACTGTTACACAAACCAACGAGCAAAAACAAAAACTTGCGCTGTGCTAAGTGATTCACAAAGTTACTTAGAAAAATAATTACGGACTCAGGTCTATACTCATTGGGTAGTTTGTTGAAACTCAGATCTTACTATGGAATTTTGCATTGTCTGATGTGTCATATGGGAGGGAAGGTGGCATGGTATAGCTCAATCTTATCAGATCTCAGAAGCTAAGCAGGACCACCAAGGAACACTCTGCAGAGGAAGGCAATGGCAAACCATCTCTGCATCTCATTTGCTTTGAAAGCCCCTTGCTGAGGTTGCCATAAGTTGGCTGTAATTTGATGGCACTTTACACACATCAATACTTATGCTTTGCTTCAGTTCTGCTTCTAGACTTCTGGTTGGTTCTACAACCCTAATCCTATTGCATTATTTATTGAATGTCCCATGCATCAATTGTATTGACTCACCTTGTGTAGCCTGCCTTGAGTCCAAGCAAGAAAGGCGGACTATAAATAAAATAAATAAATAAATATTGATCAGGGTCCCATCAGTAAAAAGAGAGAGAAAGTTGAATGAAAGATTACAGTTGGGAAGTTGTATAATTTGCAGTTTTATTGAGAGCATTCAGAAGGAAGTTTAGGTTGCCAAATTCTGATGCGTAGTTTGTGCTTGGAACTGCAAACCCACTGGAAGTATAAAGAATGGGTAAAATAGTTATATTTTGTACAGCTGATTCATCTGTACCAATATCCCTCAAGGTGACAAGGTTTCATTACTGCGTTTTGTTCCACATATGCCGCAGGTATATGCTGGATCAGGTACAATTTATTAGCACAACTTTGCCAGAACCAAAATTCACGGAACTTCAAAGGGTTTTTTTTGCACAGGTCAAAAATGTGCCCGAAGAAAAGCATTGGTATGGTTTCAAAGGCTGCGTAAAGGTTGCATTAGTGCTGATCCAAAAATGACTACATATCCATGACAAAAGTTTCTGGGAGATACAGTTCATATGATGATTCTGTACACAGCCATGTTTTTGAAAAGCAGTGCAGTGTAGTGGTTTTGGTCACATCTTCTTTCACCATGAGGTCACTCAGGACAAGCCACTCTCTCTCAGTCCTGCTCTCCCATCTGCAAGGATGAAACCGGCCACCATTACAACTAGGGTTGCCAACTTCCAGGTGGTAGAAACAAAGATAAGGAAGAACCGTGAAACAATAACTAAGCAATGTAAGCAACTATATTAACATCAACTTATACCACCACAGAAAAATCATTCATAGGTTCAATAGAAGGACTCTTGGTAAGGTGCAACACTCAATTCAATCATAGTCCAATAAAGGTACAATGAAAATTAATTGATTCAATTATGATTGAACTGAGTGTTGTACCTTACCAAGAGTCTTTCTATTGAATCTATGGATGATTTTTCTGTGGTATAAGTTGATGTTAATATAGTTGCTTACATTGCTTAGTTATTGTTTCACGGTTGTTCCTTATCTTTGTTTCCACTTTTTTCTATGATAACCTCCAGTAGATAATCTACTGGGATTAGCTCAGATCTCCAGGCAACAGAGATCAGTTCACCTGGAGAAAATGGTGGCATTGGAAGGTGGACTCTATGGCATTATACTCCACTGAAGCCCCTCCCCAACCCCTACCCTCCTCAGGCAACACCCCCAAAATCTCCAAGTATTTCCCAGCCTGGAGCTGGCAACCCTAATTACATCACTGTATGCATTAATTCACTAATATGTGCAAAATACTTTGAATGTTCTCAAACACTATTCACTATTGTTACGCCAACTGCTTTATCTACAGCAGATGCTAACTAAATTTAACGTGTGTCCTGGCCAGCTATACCAAGGTCATGTCTGAACCCAGAGTTCCAGTAATGGAGACCACATGGGTGTTTTTCCAAAACAAATAATCTTTTTACTAAGCAATATCAAAGTCTCATACACACACAAAATGATCAGTCTCACTTCAGCATACAGTCAAGTTTCATTTAGTTACAGAAATAAAAAATAGTTTAGTTACTTAGGAGGGAGGGAGGTAAATCGGTTCATACTTGCCTGTTCCTAGAAGTCTTGTCTGTTGCAATGAAAAATAAAAGGACAGAGAATAGTGTCTAGAAGTTTACCTAAATCACACTGTTCCAGAACCAGCCGGTCAAGTGTGTGCATGCGTATCTCTTTGGCTGCAGTCCAAAGAGATCCATAATAGACAGAAAGGATTGTTGCATAGCAAGAAAGGAATTCAAAGTATAAAGGATTTGATGAGAGGAGAGGTGGCTAGCCTGAAGCATGGTCTTTGCGTTGGTGGTAGAATGTGGCAAGCAAAGACCTTAACGCATGGTCTTCGCGTTTTATAGCTGAATCTCCAGGTGGGTGGCCCCTTGACAAACTGCAATCCCACCTACTTACAAGTCCATCCCATGACCTCCCTCATTGGTGCATGTAGAAGGGCCAGGTATTCTATGGGTTGGGCCAGTAATTGAAACTCTACACTCTATCTCATGGAACACCATGTGGCCAAGTGTGAAGTCTCGGCTTCCTGTGTCCTCTTTGAAGTACAGATGAATCTTGGCTTTCCCAGGCCTACAAGGTACCATCAACAGGAAACAGCAATTCAAATGCAGATCAGGTCCGTATTCTGCGTGACATCTCGTCTCTCCAACAATGGGGGAATTTCTCCTTCTGGGTTGTTGTCTCTGCTCACAATGGCTAACATGTGCTTCTTCTTCCCATGAGCCTTTGAGCGGAATGTGTGCAAGCTACATTAACATAAAATGCAGGCAAGTGTTCCCTATGTGAATTCTCTCACAGTAGGTGATGCAAACAGCTTCCTTTGGCCTATGGTATACAGATGTGTGCACAGTCCATGTATTGCTTGTGTAGCAGATATAAAACCATAAATTAGTCCATTTCTCAACACTATTATCCTTTTCTCTTTTGTGTGGCTCGCATCAGGACAGGGCCAAATTAAGTCATCTCAAAAATTCTCTTCAAACACAACCCATGATTTTGCATGCCACAAACATTGCTGGTGTGGATGGAGTGATAGCATGCAAGACAATGGCCAACAAAAACTGACCATCTATTGTGCCGCCAGCACAACACAATCTGGATTTAACAGCAGTTAACTATGTGTAGGGTGCCTGTGTGAATTACCTTGAGGAAGGGCCAGTTTTCATATTTACCCTGGGGCCTTTTCTAGGTGTACAAACCATTTCTTTCTTGCTTACTGCCTAGATTGGTTGTCGCAAAAGTCAACACAGAATTGAATGGAGATGCTGCAAACCAGTTTCTCTTGCAGTCTGAATTTGTGAGTAGCTGGTTCCAATGTTCCCTCTAAGCTAAGTTAGTGTGAGCTCGCTCACAGTTTTTTAGCCTCCAACTCACAGATTTTTGTCTTAGCTCAGGAAGGATGGCTCCAGAGCAAACTAATTGATGCAGTAGCCAAATCGCTGGCTCACAACTTTAATGCTAGTAGCTCACAAGGGAGAACTTTTGCTCACAAGACTCCACAGCTTAGAGGGAACATTGGCTGGTTCCCATACATGTTTTGAATCTTGTGCGTGTGTCCCGTGTGGATGGATGGGGTCACGGAGGAATCCAAACGCGACGCCCAAACCACTGAGGAGGCTACCCCGGTGCAGCAACTTGTTCCAGTCCCCAAGGCACTCGGGATTGTCTTGCCGTCTGCCTGGGCGAACGTAGTCAAGCATACCAGATTGTTGTGACGCTGCCGCCCCCAGATCTAGCCGATCCTCCCCGGGGAGCCCCGCTGGTGCCAACCTGTCTTCGACCAGAAGTCAGCCCCGCAGGAGGGAGGAGGACAGCAGACACGGCGACAGCAGCCACAGTGGCAAAGAAGGGAAAACAAGCGCGGGGAAGGCAGTGCGTGCGGGCGGGAGGGAGGGGGGGAGAGCACAGCGTCCTGGACTCAGGGAGACGTCCCTCGCCGCTGGGAAATTCGGAGACGAAGGGAAGAGGGAATTGTCTGGAAGACCGAAAGTGTTCAGAAAACAAGTTGCCAGCAGCCCAGTTTCAGCCGCTGATTCCTATAATCACACGAGATGGTTTTAAAATAGAGAGTACCCCCCCACACACACCCCGGTCAAAAAGAGTTGCTGCCCCTTTTCCCACCTCACACAGACAGACGCGCGGCATGCCCGACCCCATCCGTAAACACGGGGAGGCCACCGAGTGTGCTCAGTTGCTGCTCTCTTGTGTGGTGACGCTTGCTTTGGGTGGCAGTTAGTTACGCTTTTGCAAGACGTGCCCCCCCTGTCCTTTTCATACAGACACAGGGAATGCTAATTCCGCACAGGGAAACGGTTTACATAGATGGAGAGGAGGACGCTTAACAACCGGGAAAGCCCCCAAAGGGCAGCCGGGTCAAGTCTGCAGCAGCCAAATCAAGCAGGAGTCGGCGGCCCCAGCTCCGTCCAGCAGAAGTAGTCTCGAGTTCGGGGCTCACTTCTTCAGCTGCGTAAGAGAAGCTCTAGGCGCCAGACGGACACACACGCTGAGCGTTTCTGGTCCCCCCCCCCACAAGAAGCGCGGGATTTGCACCTCAGGGTTTGGCACTTCTTTACAACCGTGGCCAAGCAGGAGGAGGAGGGGGAAACTTGGCCTCTTGTGAGATCCCACAACTGCGCGGGGCGAAGAAACTTCTCCTGCTGTCCCCCCCC
>NW_015161409.1:842369-881026 GCF_001447785.1 Gekko japonicus
CTCCTCCTCCTCCTCCAAGCCATGCTGCTGCAGCTGCCGCCAGCCAGCCGCAGATGACTTTCCCCTTCCCAGCTTCTTCTTGCAAGCCATGCGCAGATCTTGAGCCGGTGGCTAGGTGGGTGGGTGGGAGGGAGGGAGGGAGCAGCGGGTGTTGCATGCATTCTCCTCCAGATGCATGAAGCACAGCGCGGGAGCTTGGCTGGCGAGGCTTGGCTGGCTGGGTGACTGGCGAGCGGCGTCCCTGGCAGCCCGGATCTGCATCTGGCTGGACGATGCACATTCACGTGTGCGCCAATTGAATGTGTAATGCTGCAGTGGGCAACTCACACCACCCAGGGAGCAGCCGCAAATGGACCAGACCAGCCAGCTGCTGTGAGGGAGCGCGTATAAAAACCGGGCAGCTCCTTGGATCAGACTTCTTGCTTCGCTCTCCAGCCCCTTTTGATGGTTATCCGAGCTCTCTTGGGCATTTTCGACTGGGAGGTGCTGGTCCCTTGCCCGCTTGCTCTTCTCCACCACGAAAGCCCCCCTTCCTTCTTTTCACGTGTAGCTGCCTTTTGCCTGGCAACCGCCCGTTTCCCCACCACCCCTTCAAGGGCGCAGCGGGCTTCCCCCCCTGGCCTGAAATTAATTTGTTTGTTTGGCTGCAACAGTCCGGCAGCAAAGGTTGGGAATTCATTTTATTCTCCCCCCCCCCCCCTGCAAAGGAAGCGATGAAATTTCCAATCGAGACGCCAAGGAAACAGGTGAACTGGGACCCACAAGGTTGGTGCTGTTTTTTCACTTTTGGGGGAATATATACATATAATGATTATATAGAATTATTGTTATCCTTCTTGCCTGCTGTGGTAACTGAGATTGTTAGTCCTTCTACTTAAGGACTGGGAGGAAGGGGAGTATGTAGCTGAGATTTGAACTAGAGGCTTTGTTATTGTAGCTCTGTCCCTCCTCCCCTTGGTGACTCTCTCTCTTGTCTTGGAAGATGGTCAGGGTTGCTACAGTCTTGGGTGGGAAGAAACTTGCCTGACTGTAAAAAAAACAAGCAGATAACCAAAGGTGACATTTTTCTTTCTCCTCCCAGCCCAGTTCTTCCTGCTCCTTCCAGCATTTTAGTCTTGCTTAAACTGGAAACTTGTCTGGAGAGGATAAGCATCCCCTGAGGGAGTCTTTTATTTTGTTATGAGATTCCTTTGTTGCTTGTGGCAATTGTTGTCTCCAGCCAATGGGGTGGTGGAGAGAGACAGGGACCATCCACTCCAGTGGCCTCAGAGTCAAATGTCTCTTGGACATTACCTAGCTGGGATAAAAAGGCACTGCAGTAGGCTGCTGTTGGGATCGGAGTAATACAGGCTGGGCAAATAACCAAGCTTAAAGAGACCTTTCAGATATTCCGCTCCACCTTATTAAGAGTTAAGCAACAGTCCCTGCGTGGTAGCTGGTGGGGTTAATTCCGTGCTTAGACGGAGAGTGTGTTGGAGGAAGGTTGTTTGGGTGAGGCATACAGGCAAGGGTGATGATGTACATGTCACTGCTGTGGCTACATAGACGGCTTGCACATCCAGATGCCTGCTTCTGGCAATCTGTGGAGTAGCAAAATCAGTGCTTAAGTCATGTTTTTAAGGTTTGGTATACTTCCTGGGAAGGTGGCCAAGATTATCTTGGAAACTGGCACAATTAGGGTTGCTTTTATGTCTTGGAGCAGGGTGGAAACCTATGCCCATAGGCTTGTGTGGCATGAATAGTTTAGTGTTCTCAGGAAGAGCGAGGGACGACTGCTTGGTAAGTTTTGTGAGAGTCTCACATTGTTTGTCTCCTCTTTTCACTCCTTTTTCACTGTTACTTTGCCAGTGCTCGACAGTGTGCGTGTCCTGAGTACAGTAGTTTACTCCATTGTTTAATAGCATGAAAGCTGAAGTAAGAGGTGTACAAAAATATCCAGAAAGCTTTATTTGCTTGCCTATCTTTCAGAATGCTTGGTCTCCATGTACCTGTATGTAGGAACCATGACAACTGTGGCGATGGTAAAATTTCTGCTATGTGAAAATTGGAAGAATAAATTTCAAACATCTTATTTTTGTTTTCCTCTCTCTTTTTCAAAATCAGAGTATTTAATTGCACCCCCAAAATTCATGATCACTGTTAAAGTTGGACCTCAGTATGGGGTATAGTTCTTCATTCCCAACAGGTGGTTGGTTCCAATTCACCAGTTATGTTGAGAAGTTCATAATCTTCAAGATCAGCCAATGCAGATGACGTGATTCTTTCCCTCCAGAGTGCTAATTGGAGTGCACTGCATTTTTTACTACATTCTTACACTTGGGCTGACATCACCCATTAGTCCTGAAGTGATGCCAGAAATGAAGAGATGGCATGTTAAGTTCCCACTGTGTTGTCAGCACTAGGTATGGCACAATTTTAGGCAGTGTTTAGCAATGGTATGGGAGCCATTAGCTCATGAGTTTATTTAATTCATTTGTATCCCATGTTTCTTCCCAATGGGGACCCTAAGCAGTTTACATTGTTCTTCTGTCCTCCATTTTATCCGCACAACAACCCTGTGAGGTAGGTTAGGTTGGGAGAGTGTGACTGGCCCAAGGTCACCCAGTGAGCTTTTATGGCATGAGTGGGGAATCGAACCCAGATATTAGTCTGATGCTCTTAACCATTACACCACACTGGCTGTGTCATCCCATGGCGCTGTCACAATATTTAAATACCCCCAGACAGGGTTAATTACCACTTGGTTGTTGTTTCTGAAGCTAGGCATGACTGTACGTTAAGTTAATGGGAATTTAAGAGTTTGTGCTCAGACTGGGAGCCATGGATAGTGTCACCACTAGAATATATCAGAAGATTAGGATTATTTGTTTGTTTGCCTTTCACATTTTCACATTCACTTTTCTTTATGCACCCAAGGTTTATGTACAAATAATTAAAAAAAACCCCCCATGAACTCAGATAAAACATTAAAATGACAGGAAAACCCAGGAATGTGTTAACTTGGTAGGCCATTTTGTAGTAACTGTTCCACAGGGGTGACAGTTTAGGAGCTAACAGCAGTCACTGCACTTTTATTCTGCAGTTAGTATGCTACCTGTTGTGCAGTGGTTCCTCATTGTCTAGTTCCACTGTGTGAAAGATACTGAAGGTAGACAGAAGAGGGTCTGTTATGACAATCCTCTGCCCTTCACAGTGTGGGTAAACGGATCAGTGTGTATGTGTGGGGAGGGGCACGGAACATAAGCATAATTCCACTGGTATTGGAACATAATTCCATCAGTAGCCTCTATGAGAAATCTACTAAGCACCTGAATTGTTAACCTGCTCAGCATTTTTTACACAATTCATTTTAATGCCATTTACTGGTAATATGACAGAGTAATATGAGGAGGACTGTGGTTTGGCTTACAGAGTTCTCTTTGTACCATGACTCAGAAATTTCAAACTTTTTCAGTTGCTTGAATTTAAGGCGCAAGAGTAGAATCTCTAACAAAAAGAATGCTGAGCTTGTATTTCACTCTGCCACTGATTCCAGAGTGAGTGCTTTGGCAAGTTATTTATACACCTGCATGTTTTTGTTATCATGTTTGTAAAGTCTAGGGGAGTAATAATAATCATCTGACTGGGGGGATGTCAATGTTAAATATAATTACCATCTGTTAAGTCATTTGATGTCTCCGAATGGATGGAACTAACTATGTAAGTTAATTATAGTGCATTTATAATCCTATGCTAAAACAATTAAGTGGGCTGAACAACTTCAAATCATGCTGCTGCTAAACAAAGCTGCCACAACACTACTTTTCTGACCATAACACATGATGAAATGTGTGTACAATATATGCCCTTATAACTTGCAAATTGCTAGATGCACCTCTAACTCATAGGTTTGATTCAGATGTCTATTTGATTAACATGATGATGATTATGGTTATAATACAGCCGGTTGTTTGAAGTTTTCATTACTCCACAAGATGGTATTTTATGTTACATTCATATTTTACTCCAGTCTGCCCATTAAAATCAATGGGTTTAGAATGGAGTAACTGCAATGTTAAGGTTGGATCCCTACTAAATTTTCTGCAAATGGAACAGATCCCCTTCTATTAATGGAAAAAAAATTAGTTGTAATCCAAACTTTAATTCCCTGTGTTTGGTTATGGGATGAAAGCTTTCATAGGATGGAATTGTCAGTTGCCATTCAGTAAATTGTTAGGTTATGTGAATCCATGACCAGATACAAATTCAGCAACCCTCATGAAAGTTGGTTGACCAAGGGCTGGTTCATACAATACTTTTTCCTGCATTCTTCATTCACGTAAGGTTGCTTCACTTGTGTGAGTACTGCTACATAGTAAGTTTGGAGTTCATGGAACTTAGCTATGGTAACTTCTGTTGAGGGTGCTCTTGTGTGGCAAACTTGAGATTGTCCTTGTATAACATGTGAAATAACCCTCAGAGCACCATGGGTAAATATTATCTGATAAACACAGTGCTGCCTAAGTCATGTGAATGGGCTCATGGAGGCAGAGATATTGCATTTTTTTTGTGAAACAGGGCAATGGGAAGAAAGAAGAGATCAAGAATTGTGCTGGACAATTATCATTCTTGTGGGACTAATTCTGTGGTATCTAATAGTGCCTCAATTTTTTAACCTCTACACAGAATGTAATGGTTTTGTAGCCTGAGAGTTTTAGACATGTATAGTTGCTACGGTAACACCAGTCATTTGGGCCTATCTCTGTTGGTGAGAGAGTGCAGGTTTTCCAGTATGAAAAAGAACTGTATGAACACCACTTTCCTCCCTCACAACAGAACATTACTTGTTATAATGTAGCATCTCACCTGCATTCTAATTTCTGAAGGCTTTATGATCAGGTCTTATATTGTACAAAAAAAAATCCACTTGACACAAATTTAAATACATCCAGCCTTAGCTGGCACATGCCTCCTTCTCAACAGGAAACCATAGTTTATGACTTCAGTTCGGTCAGGATTGTCCTCTGAATTTACAGTACAACTCTAAGCAGAATTACATCCTTCTAAGCCCATTGACTTCACTGGATTTAGAAGAGTGTACTTCTGCTTAGATCAGCATTTTTAGATATTTTCAGATTCCACTGACTTCAGTGAAATTGCTGAATAAGTAGCTTGGGGCCTGTAGCCCAAGAGAAAAGGTGAAACATTGAGACTATAGAGACAGGACAGATCACTTGTAGGGACGCCAGCCTGCAGGTGGGGCCTGGGAATCCCCCAGAATTACAGCTCATCTCCAGACTATAGAGATCGGAAAATGGGTGCTTTGGAGGGTGAACTTTATGGCATTGTCCTGGTGCTCCCCAGGCTCCATCCCCAAATCTCTAAGAGTTTCCCAACCTAGATCTGGCAATCCTACCACCCCCATCCCCCACCGGTTGCCAGGATCAACCTGGCAACTCTAAAAATAGTCAGATGAAGGAAGTGGGCCATCTATGGCACCATGTCTGTGGAATGGCTTCTCTAGAGGTTCCTCTGGCACCAGTAAAGAGCTTCCATTTTTCTGGTCAAAAGTAAGTCTTATGTTGGTTTGATTTTTTCTTTACTACTGTACTCGGATGTGATTTTTAAAAAATGCTTTGTCAAGATTGGACAATTATGTATTGTTCTTATGATATGATTTAGAAAAGCAAGCTATACATCTCTATGATTCTGTGATATCTATGATTCTGTGGTCCCGGTCTCATGGGGGATTTGCCGCGCGAGAGGCACGACTGCCAGGCGGATTAAAAGGGCACAATCATACAGCAACATCTGGCAAGCGTCGCACGCCTGTCTCCAACCCGTAGTGTCTGGCTGAAGAAGCAGAGTTAAAAATTAGCTGGGGAAGTGTAGTATTATCCAGAAAACGCAGGGTGCGGGCAGGCGTCTGATTGCAGAAGCGCTGGAATCCTGTCGCATTCGGCGCCTGTCCGCATCCCACTGGATGTTTTCTTGTAAGCCTCCATGGTATGCGCACAAATGTGCACGCACACAAACGTGGTACAGCTTTGTTGCCACGCTTTGCCATCACTATGTGATCGGAGGCTGTCGGCCTGAGCAAGGAGCCTCGGGGGAACATTGGATTGTGATACCGCGCTTCATTTTGCTCCGGAGCAAAAAGCCTCACTTCCCCCCCCAGATTATCTCACTCGTGTGACCAGGGCCTGTGTTTAGTAAATAAATATTCTTTGAATAGTTACACTCTCCAGAATCTTTCCCCATATTTGATGGAATCATGTCACACACAATGGCAGGAAGGCATCTACTATCCTTACCCCATTTCCTTGTTTTATTGCCCAAAACTGTTACAGTTGTTCATTTATTTGAAACATTTCTGCTCCTTGAGGCAGATTATAAAAGGTTAAAAGAAGAACATCCCTTAGCGATAAAAGGAAACACTTGAAATTAATAAGTTTTTGTTGTGGGCCCCTAGAAGTGAAACTTTTGGAAGAAACTGGATTTAAAGGAAAGAGAGTTGATAGGACATAAGAAAATCTGGGAAGAAATTGAGTGTGGTTGGTGAGGTTAAAAGGCTGTGCCTGCATCAGCACAAATTCACCCACTCATAAAACTTGAGATGGAGGCTGATACATGATTCATGGGGTCTGGGTAGTCCAGCAAATGGATTGCCTCATGACTGAAATGCAGGATCTGTAGGGCACACGGGCCTTTTCTACATACTCCCTCTTCTGACTTCTGCATGATTTCGGAAGCAGTGTTGCTATTAGAACAACCATATGGTGGGACTGGGTTTTATTTGTTGCTGTATTTTATATCTTGGCTTCTCCTACTGACATGCGTTGGAGCCATGACCCTGGACAGCGAAACTATATGTGAATGTTCCTAAGCAGGTCTTATCAGAAGTCTAATTAGATTCAAGTGAGTAGCAGTGTTGGTCTGAAGCCGCAGAACAAAGTTTGAGTCCAGTGGCACCTTTAAGACCAAAAACTTTTATTCTGAAGGAGTGTGCCTGTACACACGAAAGCTGATACCCAGAACAAACCTTTGTTGGTCTTAAAGGTTCCACTGGACTCAAATCTTGTTCAGAAGTCCAACGTTATTGAATGGGGCTTCCTTCCAGGAAAATATCCTTAGGATTGCACTATAAGTGAACTTTGTAAGTGCTGTTTCCCCCTTTCCGCCCTTTTGCTGAGGAAACATCAGTGTGGGGATGGGTCTTTAAGAGAAATTTTAAACCATTCCTGTACATTCTCCTCTGCAAATGCATCCCAAGCCACTTTTCCTTAATTAGCATAATTTTATTTATGTCATTTATCCTCTGTCTTTCCCATAGAGGTGGATTACACAGCATGAGACAATAAGCAAAATGAATGGGATGTCCAATAAACAATCCAATAGAGGTTTGGATTGCAGAAATCTGAAAATGAGCAGAAAAAACAGAGCTGAAATCTTGGTACTAGATACCCACCAGTGGCTGAACCCTTTATTCTTATATTTGGTGTACTCCCAGTAACTCTTCTTGGCCTTCCTCCCTGGTTGTGTTATGTTTGTTGTATGTCCACATGTTTAATTGAATTGTTTAAATGTTTTATATATACCTTATTTTAAATGCTGTTTTAATGTTTTTAATGGTTTAGTGTTTTGATGTGCAGCACCTTTTTTACACTGTTTGGGTAGAAAGGTAGCATAGACATGTTTTAAATAAAATGAATATATACTTTGTGTGTGTTTTAAGTGACATCAAGTCACTTCTTTTTTTGTGAATATTTGTGTGTGTGTGTGCATGCTTACATGCCTGGAAGTCATGGTGACTTCTGACAGCCCCTAGTGGGGCTTGGATGTTTCAGAGCGGTGGATTGATATTGCCTGCCTCTGCGTCCTGACCCTGGTATTCCTTCCGAGTACTTGCCAGGGTCGACCCTGCTTAGCTTCTGGATCTGACAAGATTGGGCTTGCCTTATCTATCCAGTTCAGGGCAAGTGCCATCAAGTTGCTTCTGACTTACATCAACCCTATGAATGAATGACCTCCAGAACATCCTATTGTTAACAACCTTTCAAGTCTTGCAAAATGAGGGGTGTGGCTTCCTTGACTGAGTCAGTCTTTCTTTCCGAAGAAGATGGAGGTCCTGTGCCTGAGCCGAGGCGGTCTGAGGGTAGGGATCCCACTCCCGACCTTCAATGGGGCTCCAATGGTGCCAGTGCCAGAGGTTAGGAGTTTGGGAGTGCTCCTGGATGCTTCCTTACCAATGGAGGCCCAGGTAGCAGCCACTGCCAAATCAGCCTTTTATCACCTTCGGCTGATCAGGCAGCTGTTTCCATTCCTCAAACTCAATGAATTGGTGACAGTGATCCATGCTATTGTCACCTCAAGACTGGACTACTGTAATACCCTCTACGTGGGGCTGCCCTTGTCTCAAATCTGGAAGCTGCAGCTGGTGCAACATGCCATGGCCAGGCTTTTGATGGGACTCCCAATCCAGGAGCACATCCAGCCTGTGCTAAAAGCATTGCACTGGCTGCCAATAGCATACCGGATCAATTTCAAAGTGCTGGTTCTTACCTTTAAAGTCCTTTATGGCCAGGGACCTACATACCTGAAGGACCGCCTTTCCCCACATGTACCCCAGAGAGCACTGCGATCAGGGACCCAGAACCGGCTGGCCCTCCCAAGTCTCAAGGAGGCCAGGCTAGCAACAACTAGGGCCAGGGCTTTCTCGGTGGCAGCTCCGCTCTGGTGAAATGAGCTCCCAGAGGAGATCAGGGCCCTGCGGGACCTTTTGCAGTTCCGCAGGGCCTGTAAAATGGAGCTCTTCCACCACACCTTTGTAGCCGCTGCCATTGCCAACATCTGACAGCCTAAGGCTAGAGAGACCTGTCCCTCCCTGGGACCCTGACGACAGCCTGAGCTAACCACCTGTGACGGTCTAGGAGATCAAGAAGCCGACTGAGAAGAGAGAACAACCGCTGTGTAATTAGTAATACTAGCACTTTACTATGTTTTTTAGGATTAATTGCTTTTAGGATTGTTTAAATGTTTTAACTATTGTTGTTTAACTTATACTTTATGTATCTGTAAATGTTATGTTGTTTGTAAGCCGCCCTGACCAGCTTTGGCTGGAAGGGCGGGGTAGAAATTTAATAAATAAATAAAATTTAAAAATAAAAATTCTTATATGGGTCTTCCTCTGTACCTGCTTCCTTCAATTTTTCCTATCATTATTGTTTTTTCCAGTGAGTCTTGTCTTCTCATAATGTGAACTAAGTATGATAGCCTCCATTTGGTCATTTTGTCTCTAGGGAGAGTTTAGGCTTGATTTGATCTAGAACCCTCTTATCTGTCTTTTTGGTGGTCCATGGTATCTGTAAAACTGTCCCCCAACACTGTATTTCATATGAATAAACTTTCTTCATTGTCCAACTTTCAAACCTATACATAGTAATGAGGAATATTACAGTATGAGATATATTGACCTTGGTCTCCGGTGACACAACTTTATACTTAAGGGTTTTTTTCTAGCTCTTCCATGGCTGCCCTTCCCAGTCTCAGTCTCCTCCTGCTTTCTTGGTCTCAGTCTCCCTTTCAACTTCACAACAGTCCTTAGCTGTATAAAAAGTAAGAAAAAGTGAATTTTAGTTAAGCCAAAGAACTACATCTGGCTTACCTGGAGACTGATTATTATAAGAGATAGAGGGAAAAAAAGAAAAATCTTAAGTGATATTGAGGCTAGTTGACAGGAAAAGTCTCTGGGGCACTGTTAGTAGTTAAATTCAGTTAATATTGGGCTGCCGCTTAAATGATAAATATCACACTTTATGCAGCTGCCACATGTGGACATGAGTAATCCATTCATCAGTTTATGGATAGTCCCCAGACAGTCTCACAAATCCATACAATGCCACCTCTAAGTGCTTTTGTGTCTTTTCTGTAGAACGGGGGAAAACCGAGAAATCACATTCAGCTAGACAAGCCTCAATTGACTATGAATTAAAAGATACTCCTGTGCATGCTTGATTTCTTTTACACAACGTGCTGAACGTGCTAGAGGGACGAAATAGACTGCAGCATCTGGTTCAAGCAGAATATTCATACTTCAAACTTGCAGCAGTCTCTCTGTCTCTCTCTCTCTAAAAATAAAAACGTATCCCGTCTTTCTTTAACAGCCTAAGCCAGCTTACATCATAGCCATAAACCATCATCATAAAACCCTATCTTGTTATTAATTTTTTTAAATAGCTGCTATAATGATGTGATAACCAGCCCCCTGTTCAAGTCATATATGCTTCACTGGCTGCGGTCCTGAGAATGGTTTCCTTTTGAATTAAACAGGATTTACTTCTGAGTAAGCCTGCTTGGGAGTGTTTCCTCTGTGAGCAGTAATAAGTAACATGGTATGCCCTGAGCATTACAACCGTCATCTCAGTTTGTCATGATCAGTCCACTATAGGGGCGAATGGGGCATTTGTGCCAGGTACTGTAAAGTCCAGCATCCTTGCCTGGGCAGCTGTCAAGGCCACTAGCATGACCAATGGGACACTTATGGGTGGGTCCTTCTATTTTACCTTTTCCCACGATTTGTGGAGTCTACCAAGTACCAAACCATGAATTTTTCTTGCAGTGTCACAACAGGTTGCAACTAATGGAAAGCTGCACTGATGTTATGGAAAGCTCCCTACCCCTCATCCTAAAGTGAACTACCAGCTAGTCCCAACAATGTTGTTACATGCCCATCTTGCCCCCGTGTTGGCAGCTTCCATGTTTCAGAGAGCATACGCTGAAATGTACACATCTATGATCGATCCAGGTGGTCAGCTGTATTGGTCTGAAGCAGTAGAACAAATTTAGAGTTCAGTGGCACCTTTAAGACCAATAAAGTTTTATTCAAGGTATGAGCTTCTGTGTGCATGCACAATTTTTCAAATATATTGGAAGGAAGGTAAGGTTCAAACTTACAGACAGGGGCTGAAGAGCAAATTAACATGTAACATGATGAAGATGCTTTAAGATACTCGAAGAGAAAACTAAATAAGAAGCTAAGGTTATAAGGTTATTGCTTTACAACTGTTGACCTTATAACCTTAGCTTGTCATTTAGTTTTTTCTTCACATAACTTAAAACATCTTCATCATGTTACATGTTAATTTGCTGTTCAGCCCCTGTCTATAAATTTGAACCTTACCTTCCTTCCAATATATTTGAAAAATTGTGTGTGCACACAAAAGCTCATACCTTGAATAAAACTTTGGACTTAAAGGTGCCACAGGACTCTAAATTTGTTCCACACACGTAGGTTATTATTTGGTATCTCAGATTCTGCCCTGTATGCAGATGGTCCCAGTGTGAGCACATGTAGAATCCTGTTGCCCCACTGTGTGTTCAGTAAGCACACCTCTGCAATTTAAGCAGCAAAGATGTGCGTGCTGAAAATGATTCCTAATATTGATTCCCAAGAAGAGGGTCTTTTCATTAATTCAATTTCCCTATTGTTGGCACATCATTTCAAATGTATTTGTCTATATTTTATGTCCCTGTAGCAGAAAGTTGGGATTTTTTTTTGCTGAGTCAAACACTGTGCTCCCTTTCCTTCTCTAGAGATGAAAGAGCAGAGTTATTGCTCATCCGTCATTTGACCTGAAAACTATTTCAGTATTAAAAGGATAGTGAAATAACTCCAGGAGTTTGTCTCATTGGGATAGATATGATTTCCCCCCTTCTTTTTCTGTTTCCTGTAAGAAATAGTGGGGGGGGGGGCCTGTTGGGGCTGACTTTGTTGTGGAGAAGCAGCAATTAGCACTACCATAGCAGCAGCATCCCAGAGGACCAGCTTGCCGTTTTATGCAACAGGTATGAAACAGTGAGCTTTACTGGAGCCAGCGAGTTCATATCCCAGAAGAACTGACTCAGCCTTCATCCTATGCAGGGAGATTAATAGAAACAAGACTTAAAAAGCAGGGATAACATTTTCCTCTGTACACCTTGAAGATCCCCAGTGTTCCTACCATGAAAGTAAGGACATTTTAAGTTTATTCCCCCGAAAGGGGGAGTATATAAGTCTGTGTTCCAGATTCAGTATACAGAAAGATTCAGTGACCATAACTCATAGGCTGTTAATCTCTGGTGATCGTGTGCTTGATTTTTGGGAGCCTCTGTAACAGAGGCAGTATCAGGGGAAGGCCTCGGCCTTTATGATTCTAACTTGTTTTTACTATTTTACTGTTTTTATTAGGCCAATGGGCCTGTGGGCTGCCCTGAGCCTGCTTTGGCGGGGAGGGCGAGGTATAAAATAAATAAATAAATAAATAAATATCACCCTGTTTGTGGGTCCTGCAGGGCAAGTGGTTGGCCTCTGTGTGAAACAGGATGCTGGACTAGATGGACCCCTCCTCTGATACAGGAGGCTCTTTTCATGTTCTTACGTAGAGTTTGCAGTCAGCTGCAGGTGTTATACTTGGGAGCTCTTTGGGCAGACGTCCAACCTCTCTTTGAAAGGCAGGGCTGCCTTTAATTGACGTTGTGCAGAATGCTTTATCTGTAGGCAGGAAACTACAGGATTGTGTTCTAATTGCATAGGCAAAAACAAACATCTGCACATGGATGGGACCCTTGAAATCCAACCAGGTGGAGGCTATTCTAAGTAGCAGACTGTATGTGTAGCCACTCATTGTACAGATCTGCGAGATTCATAGCAAACTTCCACCCCTCTTTGTATGAGCAGAAAGGGATTTCGGCAAGAGGAATGCTGAATTCTCACTTACTTTTGCACCACCACCCCAGTGCCATACCCCATGCCATTCCTGAAAAGCCCCTGACCCTCAGGAGCTTGGGGAGAGGGTAGAGTGAGAAGCAACAAAAATCAGTCCTGCTTACATTTCTGTTTGACCAAGCCTTTTGGTAATGTAGCTACATTGGTAGATCTGTGTGGCAAGTAGCTCACCATGTTGAGCAATCTCCGCTTTCTTTAGATTTCAGACAAGAAGGGCAGAATCAGTAAGTAGGGAGAGAAGTTCTCAAAGACTTCAGCACATTTGATGCAGCCTCCCCTTGGATGTTTGCATGTGTGAATTGGCAATAACTGAGAGGAATGTATCAGTACAAAAAAGGGAAAAGGCTGAGCAAAAAGCCTATGGAAATATTTAGAATAAGAATCTCATCAGTACTTTTATGAATTGGATTTATGATCAACAATCTCACCTGTTTGGCAGTGTGGGTTTATAACTTGACCTCTTCCTATTGAATATTGAGATATTTGAATGAAATTAGTATGCACATTCAGGACACAAATTTGGTAGGCACACTCAGGACATATTTCATGTTTGAATGTCATCTTGATGTCTGCACCTGTTTCCAGAGGGGCCAGAAAGATGTAACATGCCATAATGTGATATCTTCCTCAACAACCGAAATATTGTAGTAGAACTTGACATGCATTTTTATGACACAATTCGTCATTTGAAATGCAAATATCCTTGAATGCTGCACTAATTTTTAAGGAGGGAGAAGTGGAGGAAGTGCATTGTAATGCATTATGTAGAGTGAGGTCTCTAACATTGGGTGCGTTCAGACGGGGCCTTTCTGCCGGCATAAACGCGATCACACTTACCTCCATTTTGCGGATCCCATCGGTGTATGCCCGCTCACACGCTGCGGGCGTCGGTGGTTTTTTTCTTAAACACAGTTTGAGCATGCGCATAGGCAGCCATTCACAGAATGGCGATCTTTGTGCATGCTCAAACCTCCCCCCATTACATTTAAACTTTAAAGGTAAGGACTTACCTTTAAAGTTTAAAGAGCACAGTAGCCTCCCGGAGGTCCCGGACGCCTCCGAAACGCTACAGTAAGGCCCTGTTCTTTTTTATATATACAAATGGCAGGGCGAAGCTTCCCCCAAGCGCATATCGCCATCCTTAAAAAAAAATGGCGGCCGAAAATCGGAAGCCTGAGGCTTCTGAACGGAAGTAGCTGTGCAACGGTGGAGAGCGATCAGACGGCGAGGTACAGCATTTACAACCGTTGCACTCAGGATACCACCACTTGGGACCGATACACCACTATAAGCCCTTTACACCGGTTAGGGACAGGAGGCAGATGTTCCCCGTCTGAACGCCGGTGAGTATGCCGATTGCAACCGGCACCTATACCAATGTAAAGCCCCCGTCTGAGTGTTGTACTGGTTATAACCCAGAGTGTTGTACTGGTTATAAATTTGGATGGGCACGTGGAGTTGGTGTCAAGAGGCTTCTTTTTAGTGATATGGGAATACTATTAAGACTTCTGTTCAGCATATTTCTGGACATCTCTTGTCACAGCCTCTTGTTCCCTGTGTGTGAAATGGCTCTTATTTCTGGGCTTTATTTTTGACTACTGTCATTTCAGTCAGAATACACAGCACTGTGTTTTGGTGTGTGTGTGTGTGTGTGTGTGTGTGCGTGTATGTTTTGCCCCACTGGAGCCAAGGTTGACTCCAGTCCAGATTATATGGACTGCTTGCATGCAGGAGGAAACAACAATGAACATGTTCTCAGAGTAATTTTAGCTGTTGGTAACTAGGTAAGGCGGATACAAGAGAGCCAGGTTGAAAGATGGTGTTTCAGCTGGCATAGTTCCATCAAAATCTGGAACGGGCCAGTTGATGTTGTTTCCAGCAGTGTCAAATGTTGCCAAAGGTGCTTTATTACTGATTTCTTGGAGAGCTCATTGGACAGTTATTCATATTAAATGAATGTCTGCAAGAAGATTTTTGAAAAGCAGGGGCTATTATGACATCAAAAATCCTAAACCTCCCTCCCAATGCTGATTGATTTTTTTAAAAGGACAGAAGCATTCAAATTTTAGGTAGCTTTCAAAAATAGTAGAAAATAAGAGACTATAAATCTAACAGCTGCTTAGCCATGATAACTAAATGCAGCCTCTATGTTCAGAGGCAGTATTTCTTTTAGATCTCAGACGCCGGGCACAAAGTTTGGAGATAGCTTTCCTTTGACACCCTGTTTGTCGGTTCCCTGCATGATTCTGCTAGAAACTGGACACTACCCAAAGCAATCTTTGGTTTAATCCAACAGAATTTATTACTAGAAATGAGGAAGAGATGAAAACGCAAGCTGGTAAAACTCCAGACTTTTCATTTGTCCCACTGCATGCAGATGCCAACTGAACCACAGGCAGAATTTAGAAGCCCATTCAGAACGTGGTACAAATGACCAAGAAATCCAGGGGCACAACTTTGTGTCATACTGATAATAATAATTTTGTGCCATGAAGTTGTAGCTGACTCATTGTGACCCGGGGACCATGGGGTTTTCAAGGCAAGAGATGAGCCAAGGTGGTTTGCCATTGCCTTCCTCTGTGTAGCAATCCAGATCTTCTGGCCTCCTATACAAGTACTCACTGTGGCCCACCCAGCTTCCCTCCCAGGCTCTGATGAGATCAGGCTAATCAGGACTATTCAGGCTGCTTTGTGTCATACTAACAGGTATCATTTTTCCTTGAAATGGAAAGGAAATCCCCGCGCTGTCTTTTAGGCCTTCACAGAGTGCTCTCCAGGGTGCTGTATGCATTCTGTAGCCTTCCAAAACTGCAAGCTCAGTAAAGAGCTGCAAAGGGAGAAGAGGGAGGCAAAAAGTAGCAATTTCGGTCTGTGGCTTTGGTTCAGTACTTTCATTTCAGCACGGAGACACTCGGTTTCAGTGCCATAAATTCAGGCTTAGGGCTGCTCTTCCTCTTCCGGGTTGCCTGTTCTCATTAATGAAGAGCTCTCCAGCGGTGCTTGGAAAACTCAGATCCTTGAGCAATCTCCATATTCTGACCTTGCCTACTGTAAGGTCAAATGAAGGCCTCATCTGCCTATATCAGACTCCTCGAAGGCCCTTGGTTTGAGTCTTGCTAGGAGCGCTTTGCACATCACATCCTACAGTGAAGGTGTCACTGAAAGTCCCCATTCCTCAGAAGGTTAGAAGGTCCCCCAGTTTGTGCAGTTCTGTACCAAGGTCTAGCAATTATGACATGTCTGTAGTTCCCCCAAAATATCTCCTCTTTCTAAAGTAATCACTATGATAGTTACAAAATTGCACCTTCTACAAAAAAAGCACCTTCTCGTGCTTTAAATTTTCTGGATTACTTGACTTTAGGTTTGTTTTTAAATAACCTTATTATTAGTGATGCTCACTGGCTCAAGAGCTATATGTGGCTCTTTGACATGACTCCTGTGGCCAGGGGTCATTTCGTAGAAAAAGAGCTAGGGGAACTCATTAGCATAACTCATTAGCATATGCCACACCCCCTGACATCACTAGAAGTGTGTCATAAGGCCACACCCCCTGACATCACCAGAAGTGTGTCATAAGGCCACACACCCCGCCCCCAACGGTCCTGGCCGCCGGCGCCGGCCTTGCAGCTCCACTAGAGGCAGGAGGAAGCAACTTACCCTCCCTCTTCTCCTGCCTCCTCCTGGCTGAATTAGGGCCGGAAGTGGGGCGGCTGGAAGCAGGGGGCGGGGTTTCGTCATGTGCCCCACCCCCCATACCTCACCCGGGGGAACTGCGATCCCCCGCGATTCCCCCCAAAATGACCTCTGCCTGTGGCTCTTCTGAGCACTGTTCACCAATTTGGCACCTGCCCCATGTTTCAGGAAAGTGGGCAAGGCTGTTGCCTGGTGAGGCTTGTTGTTGACAGGTGGTTCTCACCTTGAAGCATTCACTGCCAGAGGGCGTGGAGGATGAGTGAGCTGCAGGCTGTGCTAGGGATAGACCTAAAGGGTCCAGTTCATCATTTGGATTCAAGCATGGTTATAATCACATTCTGAACAGTTTTATCATGTTGTTGGATGTGTGCATTTGGTAGGGTGGTGCACGGAGCCCCTGGTACTCCTGGAGCTCTTTTGGTTTGTGATCATTGCAAATGTGTCTCTTTGAAGGCTATGGACTGAGTACCACTGATATATTGTTTAGATTTTTAAATGATGATATTTTGAGAATTTTAAGTGCCATAAAAACCTAATCAATCAATGTGAAAGCACTTCATGGATGTCACCAAATATGGTGTCAGCAAATAACTGCCCTCTAAAAGGACTATAAATAAATTACTGGAGATTAAGTATCTCAGGGGCTAATTGAGCTGTTATGTGAAACAAGCATGTTGATGGTCAGATTGTTCCTAAGCCACAAGGCTGTCAGAAAGCTGCGGGGAAAGGGCAGAAGCAACTGTGAACAAATCCTTTGTTACTCTGGCACAGCTTGCAAGGGATTATTTCATTGTTTCCATCTGCCCTGTTCTGCAGTATTTTCATGGAGTCAGGATGCAGTGTCCATTGATACAATCTAGCAAGACTTTTTTCCCCCTCCTAGTAAGACTTTTGAGAACTGGTAGACAGGGATAACCATCATCTCTACTTTGTAGCTAGCATATGGCTGAATGCTGTAGGGAACTAAATGCTGGATAAGCCAGGTCTAATTTATGGTTTACCATGTTCCTAGTTGTGAGGTGATGTGTGATGTGAGTGCTTGCTGTGTGTGCTGATTGTTTTAAGCATTGATCAACACTGTATGATGTAAATGTGTGTTTTCTTTTTAATTTTGCTACTGGGGACCCCCCCCCAGCTCTGGGGGCTTCTTATCCCATAAGTCATTGTTAGGTTTTTAAAAGGAGTCATAGAAGGCAGTATTTTAGAAAGAGAGCCATAGGAATAGACAGCTAGATGCTCCTCATTCTTTCTGATGGTTTGGAATCAGAACTCTGTGTTGAAGATAACAAAAGCCATGTTCCCCCAGGGATGCCATGGGATGAAATTGTTATGTGAAATCCACAGAATTCTTAAGGTAGATTCTTGAGATGGCAGGCTACGAACTCAACATCACAAATGCATGTGATAACTCTTCTAAACAAATATGTGAAAATGGATTTCTTAACATTATCAGTGTATCGTTTACATGATTTCTTACATCCTTGTTGATCTGGTTCAGTGAGCTCATTTTAATGATCTTGCTATTCTTACATTATTACTTCACTATGGTTTCTTACTGTCTTTGGTAGAAACCATTCCAAATAACTTCCTAGGCCTGACTTTTTAAATGAAAATTAAAAGCTGGTTTACATATGCATGTACATCCCTTGCCTTCTTATTTTTATACTCAAGCAGTATACCAAAAGGGATTAATTATTTTGGTTTCAATTATAGTTGATTGGACAGAATCTTATGGATTTTCTAGAAGTTAACAGGAATCATGCTCTAAGTTACTAGCTGGTGATGTATGACAATTGCCACCTAAGGATTGTTTAAATACAACAGTTTTTACAGTTTTTTTTTAAAAAAAGAACTTCTGATCAGGATGATAAGTGGACAGGCTTCATTCCCAAATGGTATGTGGTACTGAGATTTACCCGGTACAAAGTAAAGACCTAAATGACAAGAAAAAGTTTTTCCTTGTATAATGTCTCCACACGTGGGGACCTTAAAACTGTAGGTGTTTACAGATTCTTGGAGAATTCCCAGCTAACTTTAAGATGGAGAGGATAGCAGAGAGAAAGAAGACAACAGAAAAGAGGGAGGAGCCATCAGTGGTGGACATTAGCACTTTTCAGGCACTAAGTTTGGCTGTGCATGTGGGGAGAACAGATTCTGTGTGATGCTCCTAATATGTGTTCCTAATGTCTGAAGGGGCCAACACACATACATTCTACCTTTGCAATACAAATACCACAACTGTGATTTCTAGGGTTCTGGAATGCTTCTAGCAAGCCTGAGAGTACGTGCATTGCCCATTTCAGACAAGAAGAGAATTGAATGTGTTGGGAGGATCACATATAGCAGTGATGGCGAACCTTTTAGAGACCGAGTGCCCAAACTGCGCCCCAAAACCCACTTATTGATCGCAAAGTGCCAACACGGCAATTTAACTTGAATACTGAGGTTTTACTTTAGAAAAAACAACTCATACATTAACTTAAGATGATCCAAACAAAGTAAGGAAAGCAATCCCAAATGCTTTCATTTACTTAAAATTATTTGGCAGAGAATTTGACACTTTAATGATGGTCTGGGCCTGGCTGGGGCAATGGCACGTGTGCGCACAGAGAGGGCTCTGAGTGCCACCTCTGGCACCCGTGCCATAGGTTCGCCACCACTGACATATAGGGTGTTCTCCTTGTATATGCATCAGACATAGTGCCTGAAATAGGCTAGTGTCTTCCTCACCCCTGTGTTCTTAGAGCTGAACCAGAAGCTTCAGATATTCCTGGGACATGTTCTTCATACTCAAAAAGAGTTGAGCACTTCCATACATTGCCAAAGCTGTCTCTGTCTGTGTGTTCGGGAAGTGTCCCATGATGTCTCAGGCCAGTGAACTTCACAGCTGAGAGTGAGAATTCCAACCCCAGACTGCCTAGTCTCCGTTGAGCACTGTAACTACTGCACCGCAATGGCTTTCTTGCGTGTACTTGTATGCAATCTGAGATACATTCTGTTTGAGCCAGGTGGAGACTGGTGTCCGAAGGCTGGTCTGTGGGCTGGGTTGTCTTGAAGTGGGGCCAGTTCCAGTGTTGCCTGAAGAAAGCAAATTTCTTCCTCCTACGAGCTGCTACCACCAAGGAGCAGCAGTACAAAGTCCTGAATGGGTTTTTTTTCTTGCACACATGTATAGATTTGTAATAGAACAGCATTTTTGAACAGGATTGGTTGTTTCCAAAGACACAGGGGACTTTTTGGGTTCGACATTTACCATAATGCTGTGGTTTTTTATTGCCTTGACTCCCCTTCATGTATGCACCTTTGAATTCACTGACACCAGGAGTGGCATTAGCTGCAGACTGCTGGAGTGGTGCTGAGATCAGCAGCACTAATACTGCATTAGACTCCTCTTTAGGGAAACAGATGCAGATGTTCTCTTATAGTTTCTGGGCAAACTGCATCTCTCCAGCATTCAGCTGTTAATGTGAAATGTATCCTGCTGCAGTAAAAAGATAATGCCTTTTGCCTGTCTATAACTCCCTTTGCAGTACAGCTGTGCCAAAAGCAGGGTTTCATCTGATCCAGCAAAGCTAGCTGAAAGCCACTGTGATCCATTGGTTAAACTGCTGGACTAAGATCTGGGAGACCCAGGTTCAAATGTGCATTGTTCCATGGAGATTCACTGGGTGAACTTGGGCCAGTCACTTTCTCTCTCAGCCTAACTCCACAAGGGTTTTGATATGTGGATAAAACCACAAGGAGCTCCCAAACACTGGGAATTACAGGGCATGATTTCCAGGTAAAAGAGTGTGGCTAGACACCCAAACTGTCCTTTTTCTAAACCACTGGCCTTTCAACACTTGCCAAAATCCTTCGAGTAACACTGTCTTGGTCTTAGTCCCAGGCGTTTAACTTTCCATCGAAGCATGTGGCATGGTTTGCTACCTTGGCCTTTGGGGTTCACTGGACTAAACTTCTCTTCCTTGACCTACGGAATTAGGTCAAAGACAGTCTTTAGCCACTTTGACCTATATGAGTCTTCTTTCAAGAGTGCCAGGTAGCCCTTGCTGCTCAAGTATGACTTGGTGAACAGTCTAAATGCTTGTAACCAAGCCCTTGCCTCAAGGGGAGGTTGGCCCATTTCTGAACAGAGAGCCACACTGGCCACACAGTGAGGAATGTTTAATAATTTTCACAGAAAATATAAAAGAAGATGGTCTATATTTTCATTTTCCAAGACCGTCCTTATGGCTACTCCATAAAGGAAAAAAAGAATGACTTTCATGTTAAAGACCTGAACAGCACCTGGAACATAGTTCCCAGCTTCTTTTCAGAAGTTTAATATGCTGTCGGGGCAAGTTTTTTGCTTTTCTCCTTATCAGTGGCTGATGATGAGGCCCAGATTTTAGGTGAGATGTGAAAAGGATGCCCAAATATGAAAATCCTTTCACTTGCCGATTTTCTTCCCCATTCAGAGTCCATCTGAACACTGAAGGATTCCTTCTTTTGGAGGAAACAACTACTTTAATTTTCTGTTAGTTTATTTTCAGCCCTTCCTTAATACAATATTCTGAGAAAATTTTTAATGATCTCTGGAAACCAACTCTTGTCCGAGAGAGCAGAGTAGTGTCATTAGTGTGAAGAAGAACTGGAATATTGCAGTTGGCCAAATGGGGTGGATGACAAAACTCATTCAAGAAAGTCGAAAGATCATTCATATACAGGTTGAACAAAAAAGACCCCAAAAGATAGCCCTTTATCGACGTTAAATGGAACTGAGCTGTAAGGAGACATAGCTTCTTGGAGAATGGGCTGGAAGTGTAAATAGGACTGAAATAGGACTGAAATCAACAAAATGATAGGCCTTATTCAACCCTGCAATTTCCCTTCCAGGGGTTTGACATGTTAAGGGCTTGCACAAAATCACACTAGTGCATTCCAGATTTGATAATATAGATTAATTAACCTGGAGTGTCTACTGTCACTTGGCTCCCTTTGCAATCCCTAAATACAAGCCTCCTGAGAGAAATTCTGGGTTTGGAGAAGCCAATATTGATTGACCCTTGCCCTAATAAAAGCTAGGAAAAATATGAGGGGGACACACACACACATTCTCTTTCCTTTCTTTATGCACAAAGGGTAGAGTACAGATGTGAAATTCACATGACTATTCTGCTCATGGCTGAGCACTTTTTTATGGGCAAGATTTCAACAGGATTGCAGTGAAGAAGAGGAAGAGATTGGATTTATACCCTGCCCTTCACTACCCGAAGAAGTCTAAGAGCGGCTTACAATCTCCTTTCCCTTCCCCTCCCCACAACAGACACCCTGTGAGGTAGGTGGAGCTGAGATAACTCTCTCAGGAGCTGTCCTTGAGAGAACAACTCTGAAAGAACTTACGACTGACCCAAGGTCACGCCAGCAGCTGCATGTGGAGGAGTGAGGAATCAAACCCGATTCTCCCAGATTAGAGTCCATGCTCCTAACAAAACTGACTCCCAAACTGTTGTCATGTGTCACAACAACAAATCTCAAAGCTACTGCTCAGGAACATATGAACGTGTGAAACTACCTTATTACCTTATATTAAGTCAGACCATGTTTTTGTCATGGTCAGTAGTATTTACTGTGGCTGGTAGCAGCTCTCCAGGGCCCCCAGTGGAGTTCTTTCCCATCAGCTGCTACCTGAACTTTTTTTTTAAACTGAACATGTTGGGGATTGAACCTGGGATCTTCTGCATGCAAAGAAGATGCTCTACTTCTGAGCCATGACCTCTCCCAAAGGTGACATGTGGCAGGTGATGCATAAACCTTTTACCCACTATACTTCATATTTCTTAAATATGAACATCATGCCATGTGACCAAGAAAGTAAACTGCCTGGTTGTGCCCATTGTGTACTCAGGACAGCATAGTCAGAGACAAGTAACTAGTCCACATTAGATAACTATTTCAGAGTTCATTATTGTACCCTGCACAACTCAGTGTATTCTTCTAAAATAGCGATGGAGCATTTCGGATGGCAAAATTCCTGGATATATTTTGTATGCTTCATCTGCTGAGTAGGATGAAGGCAGCAGGCAGAGTGTGGGTTACCATAACAGTTTTGCACTGCGACGTTTTCTGTAGATGTATAACCAAGAAATCTGGAAACGAATTCATTGTGTTGGGTCTTGTTAGAGGTTGTTCTCATGGGAGGTTAAATTTGGAGTCACTTCACCTTAAGAATTTCTCTTAAATTAAATTAGCTGTAGGAAAGGATCACAGCAATTGAATTAGCGCTAGAATGACATTTAGACCATCTGGTCCTTTTCTTCAAGGCTTGTTATGTGACACCTCACTAACCCATTGCCTTCAGAAGATAATTACCAGAACCTTTTCCTAGCTCCTAGTTTTGAGAATATGCCTGTTGACCTTAGTAGGAGTATTGTATGCATGTTCTTTCCACTTTATCATTCATACTCCTATGAAACTGCCACAGCACGTATTCCAAGACTCAGTTGTTGATAAATAATTCAAAGGAGGGCTGCCAGCTTTGATAGGCTTCATCAGTAAATTAATCAACTAACGCTCCAGTTGATTAATTGGTAGCAGGCAGTTTTAATAGATGAACGCAGAAAATGAATAGCACACATTATTGTTCTGTTTTAGTCTGACATCATTCATGGGTGTGACTGTATTAGTAAATGAAACAGAAAATATTAAATATGACTGTTTAACAATGAGTGGCAGGGTTTCTGTGCTAAATTGTATGTGATTGTGTGTTGCATTCAGCATTTCAGAAAACACATATATTGAATTTTAGTCATATGTATATACTTAAATACAACCAATTAATTGGTTAAAAGGCTAATGGCTGAGGAACTGAATTTCTATTTGATTGACAGGCTTCATTAGAACCATGCATCAGAATCCTTACTTTGCAAATCATATACATGTATAGGGTGAGTAAGAAGGAAATGGGAGAGGGCAAGGGGGAAGAAATGTTGAAAGATCATGAACGTTCTTGAACTTTAAGACAGAGGAGGATAGAAACAGGAAAAACAAATGAATAAGTAAATATATAGCCTGGCTAAAATCTTGAGAAAGTGCTTTTTCCTGACTGTGCAAAATTTGGGGTGTCCTTGGGGCAACTCATATGTAATATATGTGCAATTTTTTTGGGGGGTGGGGGAACTTAAGCAGGAAAGCGGCAATAACTGCAGAATTGGTCATGTCAGTTATATAGGTACATTTCAATATAAAGTATACAGCTCAATCTATATGACCTATAAGGTGGCCTAGTGGTGTGATCTAGGGTCGTTAAGATTGGTCCTGAAATGAATCTCAACCAGATGACAACCTTGCTTCAGCATTCTTTGCAAGCAGTGTTTCAAAGGATGGTTTCACAAATTCAATTGCAACAAAGCTGGGATGGCCAGTGAGCTTGTCTGTACTCAACAGGGAGCCAAATCCAACTCTCTGGTGACTCTGAGGCTTGAACACCTGTTTTTCACGACCCCTCCCGTTTTTATAATGTACGACTAAGAGGTCCTGAGGGCTGTTTCGACCATGATGTGTTGCCTACCTGGAGAAAGAATCTCTGTAACACGGATACCCTCTTGTGTGAGCTTGGCATGAGTTTTTTAGTGGTTTAGGCCAACAAACAAATGCATACATAAGTTTTTAAACTCATGTATCAGCAACAATATAAAGATTCGTTGTAACTTCACATACACAATGTGTTCCAGCTATCACTGTGTCTGATTTTCTGTAAGTTTAGCTCTCTTTCCACATTCAAAAAAGCTACATAAAGATCAAAACCAGTCTTGCATATGTGTAGAAGGATCTTTGTACCCTGTGCATTAACGGTATTGCTGTTCCAACTTACATTCTGCCCTTAAAGACTGTTGAGAAGCCACAGTTTGTATACAGTGTAAAAACATCTGTCAGTAAGCAGTGATTATATAGGACATATAACATTACTGCTGTCTTGGTAGCATTGGTTATTGGTGGATGTAATTCATGGTGTTGGTATTGGTCTGTATAACCTTAGCCTGTTTTCGAATGATCTCCCTAGAGATACTGAACCTTTTGACATGTTCAGGTTTAGGAAACAAGTGAAAATCTACTTTGGCCATGGTCACACGGAGCATCAGGCACGCAAGAGGGATGGAAGAGAGGCGGAGTTTCCGGGCGCGATCTCACCGCAACATCTGGGGAGCGTAGAGCTCCCGTGGCTGTTCCATGGCTACCGTCCGAAGCCGCGCAGTAAAAAACTAGTACCTCCGAGGTACTAGTTTCCGGGAACTGCGCAGCAAGGGCAGGCGCCTGATCGTGTCCCCGCTGGGCTTCCGTGGCATCCGGTGCGCGCCGGGTGTTTCCCCCCCATGCCTCCCGAAGCCCTCAACAGCACATGCGCACAAAGGCGCCCGGCATCGGTAGGGTCGAGGGGGGGCTGCGATGGGGGTGCGCAGCAGCGGCCAGGCAGAGAGGGCCGCGTGTCACGGGGGGAGGAAGGGAGGGCAGGCGGGATGCTGGTGGGGAGGGGGGACCCGGCGGGTTACTCCCCCCTTCCCTCCCCTCCTTGTGAGCGGCCCACGGACCCTGCCCAGAGTGGGCAGTGCACGACCCTCCCAGAGGGGGCGGCTCCTTCCGTCCCTTTCCCATCGGCTCTCGCTGGAGGTGCGGATGCTCGTGTGATCGGCACCTCCATCTTATCCACGGGACCTCGCTGGAACCTCTCCGGGACGTCTGATCCCGCTGCCGCGGGGTTTGTTGCCCCGGGGCAAATAGCCACGCTCCCCACCCGCAGTTTCCTGCCCGTGTGACCACGGCCTATGTTGAACAATTTGTGTTTTCTTTATATGGAAGAAAATAGTTTTCCTTATAGTTGCATATAGTTTCAAATGCTGGTCACAGAGCTACGAACAGAGTTCTGCCAGAGGCAGAGCTGACCCA
The DNA here is from genome assembly GCF_001447785.1 of Gekko japonicus. NCBI lineage: Eukaryota > Metazoa > Chordata > Lepidosauria > Squamata > Gekkonidae > Gekko > Gekko japonicus. The sequence continues at coordinate 867,727 of NW_015161409.1, forward strand.
GCTGAGCTCTGAGAAGCAGCAGGAGACAGAGCTGCTAGGGGGTGAGTGTTTTTTATTTGTTTTCAGCTGAGGAGATTTAGCTGAGGGTATTGTGAGGGAGGATTGTGCTTGGGAGTGTGTGGGTGAGTTGTAAGTTGTTGCAGAGTCCTGGCTGCTTGAGAAGGGTGAGAAAGGTTAAGAGTTTGGATTTATACAGGGGCATTATGATACTGCCTGATTTGTTTTCAATTCCCTTCCTAATAATCCCCAGCATAGCAGTGGCCTTTTTTATTGCAGTTGCACACTGTCTAGACATTTTCATTGAGTTATCTACTACAACTCCAAGATCTCTCTCTTGGTCAGTCTCTGCCAGTTCGGACCCCATCAATGTGTATTTGTATTTAGTGAGTGGATAGATCTCTGCGAGATCGACAGAAAAGGAAAACCCTGAAAAGTTGTGGACTGCAGTTGTCTGGTTGTAAAAGACTATGGCAAAGAATCTCAGGCCAAAGATGTCATCAAAGAGTACTACAAGTGCAAGAAATGAACAAATAAAATATTTTGAGCCTGGAAAAAAAGTTTTTGGCTAAACAGTAGGAAGAACTTCCTGACAGAGCGGGTCCTCAGTGGAACAGACTTCCTCAGGAAGTTGTAGGCTCTCCTTCTTTGGAGGTTTTCAAAGAGAGGCTAGATGGCCATCTGACAGCAATGCTGATTGTGTGAATTTAGGCAGATCAGGAGTGGGAGGGCAGGACGGGTTGCCTCAGTGCTTAGTTCTTGTGGCCCTTTTTACATGCCCAAGGAAATGCTGATTGCCACTTTGGAGTCAGGAAGTAATCCTGGAGGTTTTTTGTCATCTTCTCGGTGTGGAACAGCGGTCATTGCAGGTGTGGAGGGGGAGGTATTTGTGAATTTCCTGCATTGTGCAGGAATTGGACTAGATAACCCTGGGTTGGACTAGATAACCCTGGGTTGGACTAGATAACCCTGGAGGTCCCTTCCAACTCTGTGTTTCTATGATTCCACTCTTCCTTGAGTGGTAAGCGGTTCCAAGGGCAGCTCTTGCTTGATTTCCTTTAGATGAGGGAGCACTGAAGACTTATGGTGAACGACATCCCCACCTTAGTGAACTCGTGAACTCGTGGGCACTCAATTAAATTTCTGAGCAGTCGGGTTAGAACAGATAAAAGGGAGTACTTCTTCACCCAAAGAGTGATTAACACGTGGAATTCACTGCCACAGGAGGTGGTGGTGGCTACAAGCATGGACAGCTTCAAGAGGGAATTAGATAAACACATGGAGCAGAGGTCCATCAGTGGCTATTAGCCACAAGATATAGATAGGAACTATTTGTCTGGGGCAAGTGATGCACTGTATGCTTGGTGTGGTGGGGGAACAGTGGGAGGGCTTTTACTGTGCTGGTCCCACTGGTGGACCTCCTGATGGCACCTGGCATTTTTGGCCACTGTGTGACACAGAGTGTTGGACTGGATGGGCCATTGGCCTGATCCAACATTGGCTTCTCTTATGTTCTTATGTAGAACATGCAATTTGGCCGTTACCCTACCCTGCATCATTAGCATATGGCTTTTAATTGCTGCTGGCACTTGTGTTTTAGTTGCAAGGCTTTTATCAATGCCTTCTATGGTTTTTAGTGTTCCAGACTGCTATGTTTTTGTCTGTTTTTATAAATGTATTATTTTACAGGTTTTTACTGTGAATTCTCTCAGGTGCCACTTTTGTGTGTGCGTGAGGGGTGTTTCCTAAATATTAAATCTAAAACAAGCTAAATTAATAAGTGTGCTGATATTGAAGGCAGATAGCAAATGCCTAAGGATGGTTTCCCTATGCTGCCCTCTCAAAACAAACAGGATTCTTACCTTTCCCCACCGGCATCCTCTTACTGGGGAACGGGCTGCGTCACAACACTGGCAAGTCCCCTTTGAGGCAGGAGGACCTGCCAATTTAATGTGTATGTTGCATAAACTGAGATTCGTCATTGCCTTTAATGAGCAAGATTAAGTCCCTTTCATGATAAGTTAACAAACACCCCCCCCCGCAGAAGTATGCTGGGAGAAGCAGACTTTGAAGAGACCTTTTGGAAGGACCCAAGCTGAAGTCAGAAGGAAGGAGGGTTGGTTTTTTTTTTATTTTCCCCCAATGTAGGGAATGTCTCAAAAGTGTTACCACTTCTCATGGTATGTATATCCATTGTGCCAGGGCTTTTTTTTGTAGAAAAAGCCCAGCAGGAACTCATTAGCATAGTAGGCCACACCCAAAAGCAGAAAAATCATTAGCATAATAGGCCACACCCCTGATAGCACAGCTCATTGGCATATTAGGCCACACACCACATGTTACCAGAAGTGTGGTCATCCAGGCACACCCACCTTTTGCTTCTTATTCTGTTTACTTTGTTGTCAAAACCCTGGGCTTTTTTTGTAGCAGGAACTCCTTTGCATGTTAGGCCACACACCCCTAATGTAGCCAATCCTAATGAGTTTCTGCTGTTAGGCATGGCCTATTATGCTAATGAGTTCCTGCTGGGCGTGGCCAACTCAGGAGCCAGCCGGAACTCCGTTCCTGTGCGTTCCTGCCCAAAAATAGCCCTGCATTGTGCTATTGACTCTGGTGAACTGTTTTGATAGTCTTTCATAGTGTTAGATAAAAAAAAAACCCTAGCTGAACCTGTTGGGCCTGAGGCAATAGTGGGACAAAAGAAATTGGTGCGTATCTTGAATTGGATTGCAATGCTTACTGCTCTAATTGCCGTTGTTCTGTATATGCTATCATGTTCCGTTCTGCCCTAACCACCATCTCAAGGGATGTTGTACTATTGTGAAAGGTGCAGCACACTGATCAAAGAAATGGAAACAAAATGGCAAAGGGAGGGGAGCATGATAAGTGACTTATAAAAGAATGCATTTTATGAAGGGAGTGGGCAGAGCTTTCCCTTTCCCTCCTGTTAAGCTCGAACTGTTGAAGTTGAGGGGTACTAGATTCAGGATAGATTCATACAATGCATAATTAATTTTATGGACTTCACTGCTAGCATAGATGGGTTTAAAAGCAGATTAAACAGTATGTCTGAAGATCCTATTATGAGCTAAGACATTGTATAATATGGCACGTACCATGTACAGTTGGTCCAGGTGAACATCTTCTGACTATGATCTTTGTCCTTTGTTGGAATTTCTGCATACAGTCTCCATGTGTACAAGTTATATATGCGTAGGCTTATACACTGATATGTGTCTTGCAAAAAAAATTCTCTAGTCTCCACCTGTGTGCATGGTTTGTACATGCCTGGGTTCTGATCAGAAAGGTACATACACATTGGGGGTGAGGTCAACAGCTGTGATCCTGATCTCTTCTACACGATCGTTGTAAGTTCATGCAGGGGTCTTTTCGTACAAAAAGAGCTAGGGGAACTCATTAGCATAACTCATTAGCATATGCCACACCCCCTGACATCACAGGAAGTGTGTCATAAGGCCACACCCCCTGACATCACCAGAAGTGTGTCATAAGGCCACACACCCCACCCCCAACTGTCCCGGCCGCCGCGGCCGGCCTTGCAGCTCCACTGCCGAGCCCCATGAGGGGCCCGACGGTGGACCTGCAAGGCTGGCGGGAGTGCAAGGAAGCTCCGCGAAGGCCCTCCCTGGCCCCAGGCAGGCAGGGGTGGGGAGAGGCAGGGAGGAAGCAACTTACCCTCCCTCTTCTCCTGCCTCCTCCTGGCTGAATGAGGGCCGGAAGCGGGGTGGCCGGAAGTGGGGGCGGGGCTTCGTCATGTGCCCCGCCCCCGTACCTCACCCGGGGGAACTGCGATCCCCCGCGATCCCCCCCGAAATGACCTCTGAGTTCATGACATCTAACATGCATATATGTGCATGCAGTGATTTCCCTATGACTACCACTCTTTTTTCCATAGTCCCATTTATTACTTTGTTAGATCAAAGTACTTAACCCAGATTTTAACTACAGTCAGGAACTGGCCTCTACTTCAAAAAAAATACAGGAAGTTTATTTGCTGATCTTGTAAGTGCAGTAACTAAAAATGCCTGTTTTTTGCTGATGTGGCAGTTGTGCTTTTTAGATGCTAATATGTTATTGTGATCAAGGTATGTGATAAGTTACTAAAGAAGTTTAATGATTTTGTTTTCCAGTGTGAATGTTATGTGAAGTTGCTCTAGTCAGTTGACAATGACATCAATGGTTTTAGGCTAGAGTAATTCTGCATAGGGTCATACTGCTAGTAATAGTAACAATCTTTTTGAATTGATCGTAAGTTTTTGTCATGATCTTTGTTTTTTAAGAAGACTGTAAAACCTGAGGGGGGTGTTCGTTGTATAGCAGTTGTGACCAATGTTCCCTCTAAGCTGTAGAGTCTTGTGAGCAAAAATTCTACTTTTTGAGCTACTGGCATTAAAAGTTGTGAGCGAACAATATGGCTACTGCATAAATTAGCTTGCTCTAGAGCCATCCTTCCTGAGCTAAGACAAAAATGTGTGAGATGGAGGCTAAAAAACTGTGAGCTAGCTCACACTGACTCAGCTTAGAGGGAACACTGGTTGTGACTACAGTTCACCCAGATACGATGTGAATAGGAAATGCTCTTTAGAGGACAGAGAGACCTGTGTGTAAATGAGAAACTGATCTCACCTCTCCTTTTTCAAAATACAAAGACTATTCACTTTTGTGTAATAGGAGAACAATGGCAAATGAAACCCCCTTCACTCTCCTCACAATGACCCAAGGAGGTACACTAAAAGATGATGTCACACTTTAGGGAATTGTAATGTGCCATTCATTGAAAGCCTCTTCCTACATGAACAAAGCCTTGACTTCTTGATATAATGTTTCTCTGAATCTTGAACTAATAAGGTCCCTGTGGAAACCGAATCATTTATGCATTATCAAATTATGTTGATAATAATAACTCCAGTACAAAGCACTCATCCCTCTGTATGGATGGGTGTAACAAATGATAGCAGAGGATTCTTGGTACAGCACAGCTCCTATTAGCTGAACTTCCATTCATTAAGACATCAATCTTGCTCAATTTATCCCTACTGTATAACCCTTTATCATTGTTCATATGTCATCTCTGACCTTCTGTCAAACTGGACAGTAGTTGGAAGCAGCATCATTTGCTAAAATGAGCCATTGTTAGCCATGTTAGTAGCCAGCTTCTCCAGTGACAGATGGACAACTAATGAGCTGATTGGTTGCTGGGAAACAGTAACTATGCTCTAGAAATTCCTGAGTGGCACTAAGGAGGTACAGTCCTCCCAAAGGAGTCTTCGTAGTTACTTGTAGTATAACAGTCAACTGGTTCTCACTCTATTTTCTAATGCAAAGACTTTCACCATATAGAAGTTCTTATATGCAGATTGATGGAGGAGAGGTCCATCAATGGCCACTAGGCCATGGTGATTGAAGGGATCCTCCATATTTCTGAATACCAGTGCCGAGAGGCAGCAGCAGGTCATATTCTGTTTTTGTGAGCAACTCTCAAAGTTTTTTGAAGACCCTCCCCACCCCAGTTCCGATGGACTCTATCAAGAAATGATATAGAAATTTCTTGTATTCTGCAGTGCAAAGTCCCTTCCGCTCATTATTGAGATTGAGAAGAGCTTTGGTTGGGGCCTTCTAAGTTGGGGCCTTATAGAACTGGCTCTCCCTCTGAGACTTGAGCTTGTATACCATGTACAGACAATTAAAACATTATTCTTCAACTTGCTTAAAAATATAGTTGTTAAGTGTTGGACTGTATTGTTTTGAGGATGCCAGAAGCCTCCAGGGGGTGGATGTGGTTGGCCATGCCCAATTTGAAAAGAGGCGGTCATATGTGTGCTGGTGAAGGGGAGGCTTGGGGGGGCTATGAAAATGTTTTAATCAAAATGGAGATCCTCAGATTGCTAAAGTTTGAGAATTGGTGCCCTAACAAGCAGCCACGGGGGTGTGTGTGTGACTTTTAGATTGGGAAAATGAAGGAAATAAAGCGGGTATCCAATTCAATCTGGCCTCCCCCCTCCTCTCCCATTAGTCTCTTTTATGTGTCTGTTGAGGTATAATTGATTTTAAAGTATTTAGTGCTGTACTTTTTAATTGTATTTATTATATGTATTTTGTTATTCTGTTTTTATGATGTAAATCTGCACTCAGCAGATTATTATAGGCTGGAACCCACCCTGGACCCACTTTATGGGGAGGTTGAGATATAACTGGAAATATATACATAAATTTATTCGGTGCTATGGCTCTAATCTGAATTTACCCTACCAGCTCCTTTTTATGGTAATAAAAATCCATGGAAGAATCCATTGACGGATCTCCAGTGTAATGTATAGCTTGGCCCTTAGCCACACTTTCTCTCTGTGGCTGAAATTGGTGGCAGAGAAAGCAACTTTGGCCTCAGATCTATATCAACTAAATACAAGACTCTGGATCACATCTAATGGGCCTTGCTGGCTCTCTCTTTTCTTCTGGCAAATGTTAATTAATTAATCAATCATCTAATAATTAATCTTTATGAAAGACAGTGAGAATCATGGCGGAATGTGTTGGCCAAGAAGGTAATGATAGGTTAAGGAAGTGAAGCCAAAAAGTAAATTGTTTTATGTCCCATTCTAATATCTCAGGCATATTCTTCATCTCCTTTTTTTAGCACATTGAGGTCCCAGTCACACGGGCCGGAAAATGCGGGGGGGGGGGCACACGGGCCGAAAAATGCGGGGGGGAAGCGTGGCTGTTTGCCCCGGAACAAAGTAACGCGTGGCAGCCTGATCAGACGTCCTGTCGAGGTCCCGTGGTTAGGTGCCGATCAGATGGCTAGTCTGCAGTGCGGCAAAGAAGCAGCACGGCATGTTCACACCGGCAATCGTGCCGCACCACTTCTGTGGCAAACAGGATTTTTTGTTTGTCTCACTGAAGTTTGCACATGTGCATGATCGTTTGTGTGCATTCTGTGTGGACTTAAAAAAAATCTGGTTTGCAAGGGGACATGGGCGGGTTCTGGATGCCACGGGATTCCAGCGGAAACACAATCAGACGCCTGCCCTTGCCCCGCGTTTTCCAGAAACCAGTACATCATAAGTACTAGTTTTTTACTCCGCATCTTCGATGGGAAGTCACGGGTTAGCCACTGGAGCAATACACTTCCCAGATGTTGCGGTGTGATCGCGCCTGGAAAATCCGCCTATCATCCGTATCTTTAGCGTGGCAAATGCTCCGTGTGAACGGGGCCTGAATTATCTGCTCCATGCCAGAGTTGCAATTTGAAGGTGACCATTATTAAGCACAATTATAGGATGATTATTACAGGGCACAAAAGTTAGATAACTAGAACAGACCAATGAAAAAGCGACTACATTTTGTATAATGTTGAGAGTCAGCAGAGTGGAATGGTGAGGGTGTTGAAATAGGATCTAAGAAATGCAGGTTAAAATTCTCATGCTGCTATGGACGTTTTTTGAGTGACATTGGGCCAGTCACTCTCTCTCAGTGACTTTCTACTTGACAGATTTGTGAGGATAAAATGGAGGAACAGACCACAATGTAGTAAGCTGTGTTGCATCTCCACTGGGTATAAGTGGGGTATAAATGTCCAAACATATAAATAAAACTGTAAAATTGCTGTGCAAAAGTAACAAGTTGTTTCAGTGGTAGAAGTGTAATAAAAAAGAACCAGTGAAACCACACTAAGATGAAATATTTATTTGTTTTTGCATTTTAGTGACTGTTCCGTCAGCTGTTCCCTCAGCTTGTGAGCCTGAGACAAATAAAACCAGCGGGCACCATCCAGCACCCCGACTCTCTATTTCCTCCCCCCGGACCACTGTGATTGCTAGCATGGAAACCACCTCACAGGGTTTGCAGACAGTCATGAAGTGGAAAACAGTAGTGGCCATCTTCTTTGTGGTTGTAGCCTACCTGGTCAGTGGAGGGCTTGTGTTCCGTGCCCTGGAGCAACCAGAAGAAAGCAAACAGAAGATCAGAATAGCCGACGATAAGGCCAGATTCCTTCAGAAGCACAACTGTGTGTCTCCAGAGGAGCTGGAGGCATTGATTCAGGTGAGAGAATTCTGAGGGAAATATTGGAAACATTGAATGATTTTGTAGCTTTTCCTGAGGCAAACACTTTCCTTGCTATTATTTAAGGGGGAAGTTCAGACATTCCACTGCTAGAAACAGATGAGAGAAAAATTGCTTGTATTTCTGAATTCCATGTATCAAAATTTCATCTGAAGTGGAAGATGTGGTTACGTTGGGGGACTCCAATGTCCAGGAAATTGCCTGGGAATCCCCACTAATGTTCAGTGGGCTGGATTGAGACTGGCAAGAGAGATTTCAGAGAGAGAGAGCGAGAGAGAGAGAGCGAGAGAGAGAGAGAGAGAGAGAAGACAGTGGCTTCACCTTAGAAACAATTTGTTGAGTCTTGAAAACCATAATACTGGAACGTCCAAACATATAACATTCCAGTTTGCAGCATACAGAATTAATCAAGTACCTATATAGCGTGCACTGTAGTTCTATAGTGGATACATCCTATTTGTTCTGTCAAGACCCATAAAGAGGGTGGTTGGCCCAGAACAACCCTCAACATAGAAATCACCATCAGTAGATACCTTTTGCAATCCATAAAAGCCAACAGCTGCCAATTCCAGCCCCTCTTATACAGCAGGTATCAATGTAATATTTGTGAGGGCAAAAAGCCCCAGGTTATATTATGGTGCCTCTTCAAGCAACAATGTATATATTATCGGTGGGCTGGGAAGCTCTACATGTATCACGTCAAGGATATCTAAGGAGCCTGGTAATCTATGTTTAGGTTTAGAGACTGGTACCATGAACTCGAAAAAATGTAAACTGTTTTCTAGGACAGAGTGCAAAGCTTTGAAAAAAATATAGCCTTTAGCTAGACTTCAAAGCCTTATGGGATGCTAGGCCAAAGAACCAATAGACTAGAGTCTAGGGCTAATTTACCATGGCTAAGAGAGAACAGGACCCAGTCTCACTTAACATTAAATTCCCTAAGAGGTTGTAAATCAAGAGGAGAACCTTTTGCTCAAGTGAATTTCTTAAGTAGGCCGATCAAAGAGCATGAATTACTCTCTGCTCCAGAATATTTTGTATTAGTGACATCAAACATTGATTTTTTATTAAAGTCTCTTTGGGTAGGCTGCTGTCACTCTCTCAGGTGCCAGTAGCACATTCGTCCACTGCAAGGAGTCTTCCCTGACACAGGACAAAGAGCCTCTAGCATTGCAGAAGTCATTGCCATTACCAGAAGGGAGTGGTAGGACACAGCTCATTTACTTTGACATGGGCACCAAAAGTTAGATGCCATCAGATTGCGAGCCCCAACTCCCGCCGAGCCCGCGCTGGTGGGAGGGGGCTGATTTGCCTCCTCGTGAGGCATGAAGAGGAGGGAAACGGCGTGAGAAGCGCGGTGCCAGGCAGGGGGCAGAGCCAGCCTATTTAGGCTTGGCTCCTGTCCTCTGCCCCAGCAGTTCTTCGATGTGCTCGGCCCACCCTCCTGCCCTATTTTAGTGCAGGTTTCAACCGGTTGCCTTTTAATGGGGCCAGGTAGGAATTTTTTCCACCCCTTTTTCGATTTGGCTTCAGACGGAGGGGTGCACTGAAGATAGTGGTATTGGGAAATTAGCTTTGGAGGGCCATCGTTTGCTAAGCAGGATGGTCACTTTGTGGTTAGGCGAGGTAGAGTGATCAGGACATTGAAAATGGTGAGCACCTGGACATTTCATTAAAGGAATTAAAGGGTCCTCCAAGAACAGCTTTTGGGCCTTCGCAGCTCAGGGCCGGGAAGGGGTGATCTTCCTTAGAACAATCTGGCCCGGCCTATCTCAGCAGGCCTTGCGGCTTCCAGGGTGGTGGGCCAGGGGGATCTCCTAAATATGCCAAGCTGCTGGTTGAGAGCTACATTGGGTGGCTCGAGATCAGGGAAGGTGCATTGCCCAGAAGGAGATGAAGGTGGTCATGAGTTTGACACTGGTCATATTCCTCAGTACATTTTTAGCAGCACCTCGCCATTTGTTTGATTATAATTAATAAAGTGGCTCTTGTTAAATCCATATTGGTGTCCATCTCTTCATTCCGACTGTGGTGGCAATGCCACATATTTTAAATAATGTGGTGGGAAACTGTGTGTGAGTTTCATAGACTGGAATAATCCCAGACAGGCCTAAATCCAAGTGTCCTATTTTTAGTTTTGTATACGGTACTTTTTCAGAATTTAGTGACCCCCCTCCCCCTCCGAAACTTGATTAAATTGATTTATGGCTGAGTTACCAGCCTTCCGGTTTTGTTTGTTTTGGTATAATTAATTAGCACAACCCAAGCAGAACAAGTAGTTTTATTCATTTATTAAAATAAGAGGAAATTGAACAAACATAATATGTGACAACAAGGTGAAATCTCACATCTGACTGGCAGTGCAATCCAAAGTAGAGTTACACCCATTGACTTTAGTGGACTTAAAGGGGCATAACTCTGGTTAGCACTGCATGGTCATTCACCATTTGAGACCAAAGATCCCTGAGCGTGAGCAGAAAGTGAGCTTTCTGTGCTCACTGTAAAGCTGTAATCTAAGAACACTTTCCTTGGAGTAAAGTCTATCAAATCAAATGGGACTTACTTCTAAGTAGACCTGCTTAGGATGGCTTTCTATGAGTAGGATTTAGTGTTGGTAGGGTTCCCTCCCTTTTTAACTTCACCCTGGCTTAAGATGTCATTCTCAAACTATTTGAAGCAGGCCCCATTTCTAAACTTAGGCCCCTGCCACATGGGGGGAAAAAGTACGGCCAAAGTGTGGCTTTTTAAAGCTGCACCAAAAGAAACATGCGGCGGTGGGATCACATAGATCCCCTGAGCCGACGCACAGTTCCTCCTCGGCACGATTAGATGCCGAGGGGAAGCTACTGAAGGGAGAGCGAGGCTGCCGAACTGCGCATGTGTGCGAGTGCGCAGTTTGGCCGGGAGCCTGAATTGCTCCAGACAACGGGCGCGGCGGCGATCCCACAGCCACGCTTGCTGCGGTGCTTCAGGTAAGTCCTCCTCTGTAGGAGGTTCTTTTTTGCAGCGGCTTTCCCGGGTTTAGGGACAGATCGGGAACGGGTGCGCGCCGCTTCCCAGATGTTGCAGTGAGATCGCGCCTATTTGCTGCGCCCCCGATCCGTCCCTCTCCCGGGCCAAAATCTTCCGTGTGACCGGGGCCTTACTTTATCATTTGGAACCCACAACTGCCGTGTTGCAGGTCCCAGGAGGCAATGTGCATAGGCTATGCTGATAGCCTCCCACACCATTGGTGACTGGGAGCAAGACCTTGGGTATGACCAGAGGTGCTGGCTGAAGGACAGGAAGAGGGAATGTGGTTGCTCCACCCTCTCATCTTCTTTTTGCACTGCTGGAAGGAGGGGTGCCCAGAGTCTTCTTCTCTCCCAGCGCAAGCATTTAAGCCTCATAACCTGCCTGTGAGAGGGCTGTGTCCCCCTTTTGGGCCATGACCCGCAGTTTGAGAACCATTACCCTAAGAGAAAAGATAAGAAAAAAAGAGAAAATGCAATGAGTTTACAATTCAGCATGCTTCCATCTTCAGACGCTGGCAGGGTTGGCTAGATGGTCAAGCCCTCAGAACACTGTTCTCCCCACAACCAGCCACCTTGAGCCATGAGGAGGCAGGAGATAAGTACTTTACAACTGGATTTTACTGTGTGAACTGGAAAAATCCAGTTCAAAAGTACATTGAAAGTGGATTATTTAGTGTGTGTGATCACAGCCACAGACAGACAAACCGGTTAAAGGAGAACTGATCACTGTACTGACCTAATCAAAGGTAAAGCCAAGTGGAGAGGAAGGAGAACCAGCAGGGTTCTGTATGCCCTGTAGAGAATGGCTGGTTTGAGACAGGAACTGAATGGATGATTGGCTAAGATTGATGGCCTAATTGACATAGCTCAGGAAGAGTTGGCAAACATGCTGACTACAGGATAACTCTTGAAGTAATACCTCTGTCTTCTAAGCCTTTTGGCACTGGATTGGCTGGATTCCATGCAGACTGGTCTGAAGCTACAAGGGTGGGGTGTGGGAGGAAATTCTTATAGAGTCATAGAGTTGGAAGGGACCTCCAGGGTCATCTAGTCCAACCCCCTGCACAATGCAGGAAATTCACAAATACCTTCCCCCTCCACACCTGCAGTGACTGCTGTTCCATGACCAGAAGATGACAAAAAACATCCAGGATTGCTTCCTGACTCCGAAGTAGCAATCAGCATTTCCCTGGGCATGTAAAAAAGGGCCACAAGAACTAAGCACTGACGCAACCCTTCCTGCCCTCCCTCTCATGATCTGCCTAAGTTCACAGAATCTGCATTACTGTCAGATGGCCATCTAGCCTGTTTGAAAACCTCCAGAGAAGGAGAGTCCACCACTTCTCAAGGAAGCCTATTCCACTGAGGAACCGCCAGGACGTTCTTCTTAATGTTTAGCCGAAAACTCTTCTGATTTAATTTCAACCCGTTGGTTCTGGTCCGACCTTCTGGGGAAACAGAAAATAGCTCCACACCATCCTCTAGATGGCAGCCCTTCATGTACCGGTACTTGAAGATGGTTATCATTTCACCTCTCAGTCATCTCCTCTCCAGGCTAAACATACCCAGCTCCTTCAACCTTTCCTCATAGGACTTGGTCTTGACAAATATTAATACAATCCAAAGCAAATGGGTGCTTCTACTGCCTGAGCTCTGGAGTCGACAGATCTGTGTATCCACTTTGGGCACAATAACCTTATTTCTAAGGACTGAAAAACAGGAGTTCTTTCTGCATTTGCAGTCACCCTTTTATAGCTGACTTTTAAATAGGGACTCCAACGCCCATAAAAACAAACAGCTGATGATATCTGTAGGCTTCCAACTTAATCCCCTGATTTGAATTCAACACATGTGGATAGCGATCAAAACCTGTTATCATCTGGCAGCTGTGTGCTGGCTTGTGTGAAATATATTTCATCTCGCTACAGTTCCCAGTTGATAAGGTGACTTTTCTGGAACCTTCCTTTGTCAGGCTAAGCAGGGGTCCAGCACGTAAGCGAGTTCAGAGACCTTGATTTTCCTCTGTGCCCTGAAACAAGTCTCATTCCCTGTTAGCAAATTGTTGGGAAAGGCAGCGTGTGATAAACAAAGGACCTGACTGGGTTTTTTGTGTGTGTGCTTTTATTCTGGTAGTTTCACTTGTGGTGGATTGCTTGATAAACATCAAGGAACTGGCTACAATTATGGCTCATTAGGCCAGTACAGCT
>NW_015161409.1:881038-926971 GCF_001447785.1 Gekko japonicus
GAGCGGTTCTTGCTGGTGTGTTTGATGAAAACAAGGGCTTGTTAATTAGAACGAGCGCTTGTTATTTAAATGTCAAAAAGAGAGAGTCTCTTTTTAAAAAATTCTGTATCAACTGGGTCAAATCGGCTGCCTGTGAAATGAACTTGGAAGAAAGTGAATCCTGTTGGAAGCTAATTGAAGCAAATTTTGAGATCCATTTTACCTGTGTATGAACAAAATTGCTGGTGGATTACAACTGACATGAATCTATTCCCTCAGTCTCCTCTATGAATATATGATGGCAAACAGTTATGTTTGTTTTTCTCTAACAAACTCAAAAGTGGTTTACAGATAGTCCCCATCCAGAACAGCAAGACCTGGTTAGCTTCTGTAGTAGAACTGTGTCCTGATATTTTATATTTATGGGACAAATGTTTCCTAAAAGTGCATATTTGACATCCAACGACATCCAGTTTGGTGTAGTGGTTAAGTGCACGGACTCTAATCTGGGAGAACTGGGTTTTTTCCCTTCTCCTCCACTCGCAGCTGCTGGATGACCTTGGGCAAGCCATAGTTCTGTCAGAGCTGTTCTTGAAAGAGCAGTTCTCTCAGAGCTCTCTCAGACCCACCTACCTCACAGGGTGTCTGTTGTGGGGAGGGGAAGGGAAAGGAGTTTGTAAGCCGCTCTGAGACTCCTTTGGGTAGTGAAGGGTGGGGTATAAATCCAATCTTTTCCTCTTCTTCCTCTATTTCATTTGAATGTTTGTGATGTGACAGTTGGCATTTAAGGTGTTATTGGACTCTTCACCTTTTCCAGAGGGATAAAGCAGGTAGACCTGATGTGAGGGGAAACCCCCTTCTAGCCTGAAGGTGAACTTTGGGTAGCTCTCAAGACTCCCAGAAGGACCTGAGGTGTGACAAACTATGGGAAGAAAATGTGCCACACCTGTGAAGGGTTTCTGAGAGAACCTGTATTGTACAGAATACTTTAACCCTGGCTCGTAGCTACAGTGGGGCTATTGGGGGCTCTGCCCCCTTCCTTAAAAGGCCAGTCCCACAAGATTTTTTGAGAAGAATACGGGGGCCATGTACACGGCCCCCTTCTTCTCAAAAGCATTTAAAGGGATCCTTTAAATGCTTTTGAGAAGAAGCGGGGGATGGTGTGGGTCCCTGGTGTCCCCAGGCTGGTGGCTGGTGGCCTTGGGGGTGGATTGGAACTGACATAAAAATAATTTTTTTTGCCCCACAACACAAGCCACAAAATCCTGGGTACAGGCCTGATTTACCTTATTAAGACTGACACATGAGAAAATGTGGGCTTGATCTATGAACTGTGACAGACTTAGTATAATTTAAACTTTAGCCGATGGCAAGTGCTTTTCTCCAGTAGAAGGAGCTTGCCCCTGATTCAAGAGGTTTTTGGTAGAAATTGCCTCCACTGGTGAGTCAGATTTTTTAAAGTCTAAAGCTTGAACTTTGGAATCAAGTAAATAAAGTACATTTGAATGATGAAACAAGAAACTTGTGAGAAGTCTGAATATTTCACAAATAGTTAAAATCCTTTCAAATACCCTGTTTCACTGCTATCACTGTATTGGTTATTCATTTAGTATATTTTATCCTGCCCTTCCTCAGAGTGAGTTAAATGCCTCACAACTGGGTGATACATTCAACTGGGTATTGTTCTCACTGAAAGCCTCCAGCCACAGTTAAAGGCACCTACAACAGGAGGGAGGAGGAGGAGATTGGATTTATACCCCGCCCTTCACTTGGAGTCTCAGAGCGGCTTACAAACTCCTTTCTCTTCTCCTCCCCACAACAGACACCCTTGAGGTAGGTGGGGCTGAGAGAGCTCAGAGAGAACGGCTCTTTCAAGAACAGCTCTGACAGAACTATGGCTTGCCCAAGGTCATCCAGCAGCTGCAAGTAGAGGAGTGAGAAATCAAACCCAGTTCTCCCAGATTAGAGTCCACGCACTTAAACACTACACCAAAGGGGAAAGGTGTACTTTTATACTGTTAGCTCCTGCCAACCTAGCAGTTCGAAAGCAAGAAATTGCAAGTAGATAAATAGGTATCACCTCGGTGGGAAGGTAACAGCGTTCCGTGTACCTCAGCGTTTAGTCATGCCGGCCACATGACCACGGAAATGTCTTCGGACAGCACTGGCTCTTCGGCTTTGAAACGGAGATGAGCACCGCAACCCTAGAGTCGGATTCGACTGGCTTTCAAGCAAGGGAACCTTTACCTAAATGTTTTAGAGCTCGTTGTATGATGGGCCCAGTGTTAGGACCTGCCCTAGACCAGTGCTGCAGTGGGACAGAACCTCCTACTAAAAAAAAAAAGGATCCCCCTCCCACAGCTTATGACAAGGCTCCAAGCATCTCAGGGTCCCCAGGGGGAAGTCCCAGGGCCTGTCTTAGAACAGTAAGCTCCATCAAGGAAGCTGGTGGGAGTAGAGAACCAGGATCTCCTGTGTTAGATCTGTCCTCATCCAGAACCCCCAGTCCGCCCACCAGAACACCTAGAGTGAAGACAGCAGTGGGCTGCCTGAGCAGAAGCTTATACCAGGAGGATCAGTACATGCTTAGCATCCCAGAGGGGCCCGTCCTGCTAAGGAGAAGGCAAGCTGGGCTTTGACTCTTGGTGAGCTCTGAGCTCCCACTCATCATTGAGTCTTACCAGTCTCCTACCACCTTGTACTTCAGCCTGGTCAGCATCCCTGCCCAGTGGGGTCTAGCCCTACAAGTCTGCATTTGCTACCCTTGTTCCTGATTCTTGGGGTGGTTCCTGCACAGCTTCGTGCCAGCTGAGCTACAGCCCTCTGAAATGTGACTTTCTGACTAGGCCTGAAGCGGGACACATGGTAAAGGCACTGAAGCAGTGTGGTCCCCAGAGGGCTTTATTGCTATTCATTCCATGTTCGTCCCAGCTCTCCTCCGAGGTGCTCACAGTGGTGTATATGGTTTCCCTTGTCCCATTTTATCTTCACAACAACCCCATGAAATTGATTAAGCTGAGAGAAAGTGCTTTTCTCAGCATCATGCGGCAAGCTTCATAGCTGAGTAAGGACAGGCATGTGGGTCTCCCTGGACAAAAAATGGCACTTTGTTCACTAGGCCGTATTAAATTTACAATCTACCTTAGACTGACATGAGTGAGGGGGGAAAACTCTAAACTAGCAACTGGCATTAACCTGTTGTTGCAACAACCACCAAGAGTGTTGTCAGAATAACAAAGAGTTTAAAAATTTAACCTCTCCTATGACAGCTCATGTCATCATTCAGCTGCTAGCCTTTAAGCTGTCACAAGAATCTTTGTTTGTTTCAGTTTGATGGGATGGAGCAGTCATGGCTGACAGTGAGGAAATTAGAAAGGGAGCATCCAACCGCAATAGATGCCCAGGCAAGATCTGTTTGAGGTTCTTCAGTAGGGACTTCCATAAACCAGTGGATCATGACCCCCCCATGACAACTTCTGTTAAGGAAAAAAAAATATCTTCCACTTCTTGGAGTTAATTTTTCGTTCATGCCACAACATGCTGATCTGTCAGAAGACGTCTGCTCTCTTTGATGTATTTTCTTAGGAAAATTTGTATAGAAGTATATACATTTCTAGTGGCCGCGGTGGCTCAGAGGTTAAGACCCTGAGCTGCAGACTGGAAGGTCTGTAGGTCTGCAGTTCGAGACCCTAGTGCTGCATGATGGAGTGAGCTCCTGTCTCTGGCCCCAGTTCTTGCCAACCTAGCAGTTCGAAAGCAAGAAATTGCAAGTAGACAAATAGGTACCGCTTCGGTGGGAAGGTAACAGCGTTCTGTGCACCTTGGCGTTTAGTCATGCCGGCCACATGACCACGGAGAAGTCTTTGGACAGCGCTGGCACTTCGGCTTGGAAATGGAGATGAGCACCGCAACCCTAGAGTTAGACTCAACTGGTTTTCGAGCAAGGGAAACCTTTACGTTTACTATATACATTTCTAACATGCATCATCAGAGGAGGCTTCTTCCCATTGTTACAGGTTGTAATTCACAATGGAAAAGTATTTAGTGGGTAGAGATATTTATTTCAGTGTTAGCAGGGAAGACATTTTGTACAGCATTGGTGTTAGTTCCATAGATGAAGGTAAGCCAGATGCTTATTTCTCTGATCAATGGAATACTTGAGGGCTATGCTGTACTTTTGTTTGAGAGCCAGTTTGGTGTAGTGATTAGGAGTGCGGACTCTAATCTGGGAGCACCGGGCTTGCACTCCTCCACATGCAGCTGCTGGTGTGACCTTGGGTCAGTGACAAGTTCTTTCAGAGCTGTTCTCTCAAGGGCAGTTCTCAAGAGAGCTCTCTCAGCCCCACCTACCTCACATGGTGTCTGTTGTGGGGAGGGGAAGGGAAGGGAAAGGAGATTGTAAGCTGCTCTGAGACTCCTTCGGGTAGTGAAGGGCAAGGTATAAATCCAAACTCCTCCTCTTTTTTGTTTTGCATTGAGAATGTCAAGCCCTCTTGTTTCTTTCTCTTGGGTCTCTGAGCAGCTGAATTGTTCTGGAAATAAATGAACATCTTTTTGGCAAGCGGGAGAACCCCAATTTCTTACCCTTCCAGCCATATGCACCAACCCTGTTCCAGCTCCCCTTCTACTGAGGCTTCAAACATAATCCGAGGAAGGAAATAGATCTAGTGAAAAGACCCATGGCTTTGCCCAGCCCTGAAATCTATTGGATGTAGGAGAGAGTTTGGAGGACAAACAGCAGAGGAAACGTCCTACTAGAGAGAAGCTCAGAGAAATAATTTTATTTATTTATTTATTTACTTTTTAAAATATCCCACCTTCCCCCCCAATGGGAATGCAAAGTGCCTCACATCATTTTCCTCTCCTCTGTTTATCCTCACAACAACCCTCTGAGGTAGGTTAGCCTGGGAGTGGTGTAAGGTCACCCAGCGAGCTTCCATGGCACAAATGAGGATTTGAACCAGAGTTTCTGGGATCCTAGTCCGACACTTTAACCACTTCACCATGAAGAACCCACCTCTTTCGTTCTGTTCTCTAAGGCCATGTTGGTGGTAAAAAGTGCCATCAAGTCACAGCTGACTTATGGTGACCCCAGAGGGTTTTCAAGGTAAGAGACATCCAGAGGTCATTTGCCATGGCCTGCCTTTGTGTCATGACTCCGGTATTCCTTGGAGGGCTCCTATCCAAGCCCTAGCCATGGCTGAAGTACAACCAGGGCTAATGCCATGAGAGGGATGTTCCGCTCAACTTCTTCACTCCCCATTGTGTAGCATCTTTACACATATGCCTTTGTGAGTGGATAAGAAATAAGAAATGACGGAGAGGACAACGACTAAATTAAAGGGGTACGTGACGCAAGTTCTGATTTTGCCTCAGCGTAATGCAAACAGCACTAGTGCTACCATCAAGGTTCTTAAGAGAGACGGGGAGGAAAGATGTTTAGTGCAGCATTAAAAGTGTGTTCTATATTTCAGGTTTGGGGTTGAAGGTGAGTTCAGGCTAAAGTCCACTGTTTTTAATCCTTCATGTGGACGTACAAGGCTCCTTCCACTGAGTTTCATTGATAGTTTTAAAAAATTTCCACCGACTGTGTTGTATATTGTACACTGTATTCTGTGTTCTTGCCTGGCATGGAGCATACATCCCCCCCCCCAATTCTTTAACCTCATTGGAGGTATCTCCAAGCTTAATGAAGAGCAAAGCAATGTCATTGCAGAAGCCAGCTGTTCTGAGCAAGTTCCTGCTCAGGGGAATTTGCTTTTGTCCTCAGGCTTTGCTTCAGTTAAAGGCGAATTGTTTCCATAGAGTAAATTAAATAGGTTTAGCAGCTTATTGTGTCAAATGGCTTACAGCCAGCAAGTGCACAATATTGGTGGAAAGTATTTTTGGCCAGCGAAGGAAAATTTCTATCTGATTTTGCTTAGTTGCTGGAAAACCAGTAAAGCGTGTCTCCTAGGCGCACTTCTTTTGCATATAAAATGCTCCCCGACCTGTGGTTTTAAATAAAGCTGAGGGCAGGGAGACAAAATAGTGTTTTGGAGTACCATAGCAAAAGGATTAATCCTTTCCATTTGGATTCGCTCAACAAGGATCACCTCCCCATACTTGGCTGCTGCATCCTACCGAGCGCTGACCTGCCTGGGAGAAGATGTATTTAGAATACTGGAGGCTAGTGAAAGATCTGCTTTCCCTTTGGCTCTTCTGGTTGCATTCAGAGTTATCCCTCAGGGGCAAGTGTTGCTGGGAGAATCAGAGTTACAGATGTGTTGAGAAGCAGATAGTTTCCCCCCCAGACTTTTCTATCTTTTTCCCCTTAAGCCAGTATAATCATTGAGAGAACTGGCGGTGATGGGGGGACGGACGGGACACACATTGAAGTTTATACTCAATATAGAATGAAAGGGGGCGGAAAACAATTAACAAATGAATCACATGGCATATTCTAAAGGAACCTGAAATTAGATTAACTATCTAATTCTAAGCCTGGTTACCCAGAAATGAGTGCCATTGAATTTAGAAGGGCTTACTTCCAGGCAAATATTCTGCTTCAATGTGTTTCTTTTTTAAGTAGCCAATTCATGCATTACAGATTGTACAAGTTGTGACTGGGGGTCCCAACTCTGTGTAATGGACATGAGCTGCTCCTGAATTCCTGCATGTGTATATGGAGGCTCCCCCTCTGCAAGATTTTTCCAATCTGAAATGGCCCCAGGGACTATTTGACCCTTTGGGGAACATACTTGGTCCTATAACGTGTGACAGTTGCCAGGTTATTTTATTCCTCCCAAATGATTGTGCTGCTTTCCAGGGTTCAGAAAAGTGGAGGTCACTAGGGAAGACAGGAATGGCTGCACTCTAGTTCAGAGGAAGTGGAGCAGGTGTGATTAACTGGGTGCAGGTTCTAGGATGGATATATGTGGAGTCCAAGCAGAGGCAGTGAGATCAGTCCTTGAGGTTCAGCAGCTGCTGGATTAGCTAGGAAAAACTATTTCAGGGCAGCCTGAAACAACTGGAGCATTTATTTATTTATAATTTATTTTATTAAATTGGATTTAATAGGCCGCCCTTCCTGCAAGCAGGGCTCAGGGCGGCTTCCAACAATATTAAACATTCACATCCAAGTACATTAAAACACTTGAAGAAATAACCATCAGTAAAAATAGTATGCAGAATACTTTAAGGTAGCAGGGAATCCTAACTCCTCAGTCTACTTGGGGGGGGAGGGGGCCAAGAGAAATGGGGAATCACATGCGAGTGCCAGAAGAGGTCTCATTGCTGTCCTCAACCGAAAGCCCGGCGGAACATCTCCACCTTGCATGCCCTGTGGAAAGGTAACAGCTCCTGCAGAGCACCGATGTGATGTCTTCTGGCAGAGCATTCCACCTGGTCGAGGACAGCCAGACCTCTCTCAGGCCGGGGACCACCAGGAAGTTTTTATTTCCTGAGCGTAGTGATCTTCCAGGGGCATACTGGGAGAGGCGGTTCTGAAGAAATGTAGGTCCCTGACCGCTAATGGCCTTAAAGGTCAAAACCAGAACCTTGAACCTGATCCGGTGCTCCTCTGGAAGCCAATGCAGCTCACTCAGCACTGGTTGAATATGTGCTGCACGAGGGGTCCCTGTGAGGACCTGCGCAGCTGCATTTTGGACCAGCTGTAGCTTCCGGGTCAGGCACAGGGGCAGGCCCACCTAGAGCGAATTACAGTAGTCCAGCCTGGAGGTGACCATTGCATGGATTACGGTGGCTAGGTCAGGGCGAGACAAGTAGGGAGCCAGCTGCCTAACCTGGCGAAGTTGGAAAAATGCCAGGTTGGCAACCTTCACAACCAGGGCTTTCATAGATAAGGAAGAATCCAGAGTCACGCCCAGACTCCTGATGGTCTGTGCTGGTGATATTTTTATTTTATTTTTTAATTTATTTATAATTTGTTTTATATCTCGCCCTCCCCTAAGGCTCAGGGCGGCTAACAATTGGGGCAAAAGCCATAATTAAAACAAGATAAAAACATAACAATAGTACAACAAAGTGCTGGTGCTCTGATGTTCCCAGTTCCAAAATGGGTTCCGGTAGGGTGGATTCGGACCAACGACGTAAGTTCCAAAGCGGCAGATAGCCAGTCTTTTTCCCAGGGCCCGCTTGCACCCTGATGGTATCTCTGCCAATTTTTGGCGACGGTGCATTGATGGAACAGTAGCGGCGGCGGCTCCTACTCAAAAGCCTGGCAGAAGAGCTCCGTCATGCAGGCCCTGCAGAACTGTGCAAGATCCCGCAGGGCCCAGATCTCATCCGGGAGTTCATTCCACCAGGTAGGAGCCGTATCCAAGAAGGCCCTGGCTCTAGTCTTGGCGAATTTGCCGTCCTTGAGGCCTGGGGTAGTCAAAAGATGTTGCCCCCCCAACCGTAGTGCCATTGGGGGAACATATAGGGAAAGGCGGTCCCTTAGGTATGCCAGACCCTGAACATAGAGGGCTTTAAAGGTAAGAACCAGCACTTTGAAGCGGATCCGGTACGCTATTGGCAGCCAGTGCAGCGCCTTCAGCACAGGCCGGATGTGGTCCCGCCTAGGGAGTCCCATCAACAGCCTGGCTGCTGCATTCTGCACTAGCTGCAGCTTCCGGATTTGCGACAAAGGCAGCCCCAAGTAGAGGCACACCCTCAAGGGTCAGGAGCTGGCAACCCAGACAAGTTTCTTCCACCCAGCCACAGAACCTCCATATTTCCTGGATTCAGTTTCAGCTGACTCTGTTTTAACCATCTCACTACAGCTTCCAAACCCTTGGCGAGATTCCTGGGGACGGTATCTGGCCGGTCACCCATCAACAGGTATAGTTGGGTGTCATCATCATATTGATGGCACCCCAACCCCAAACTCCGCGCTAGCTGGGCAAGGGGGCACATATAAATGTTGAACAACTTCGGGGAGTCCCCTGAGGGACCCCACACTCCAGTGGGTATCTTGTGGACACTATCTCTCCCAGTGCCACCCTCTGTCCCTGACCATGGAGAAATTAGGTGAGCCATTGTAAGGTTGTTCCACGGATTCCAACGTTGGCGAGGTGGCGAGTCAGTAGGTCATAATCGACTGTGTCAAACACTTCTGTAAGATCGAGTAATATCAGCAGTGCTGACCTGCCTCGATCCAGCTGTCTGCGGAGATCATCTGTGGCCAGGGCGCAACCCTGATTGAAATGGATCCAGCACTGATGCATGCTCCAGAAATTTCTGGAGCTGTTTGGCCGCCGCTCTTTTGATTACCTTACCCAGGAACGAAAGATTCGAAACTGGGTGGTAATTTGGTTTTCTTCAGGAGTGGAACAGCCACAGCCTCCTTCAGCCCTCCTGGGAAGATTCCCCGAGCCCAGGGACAGGCTGATAATATCTCTAAGAGGGCCTCGCAACTTCTTATTGCTGGCCTTCACCAGCTTTGAGGGACACGGATCCAGGAGGCACGTGGTTGGCCTAACAGCAACCATAATTCTGTCTACATCAGGCTTGGGGAGTCAACTGAAGGTGTCAAAAACCGAATCCAGAGACGTCCAAGGGGCCTCCAGTTCACATACTGTATCAATATTGGCTGGAAAGTTGCGGCAGAGTGACGAGACTTTATCTGTGAAAAAGCTCGCAAAAGCCTCACAGTTTAAGGTCAGATTTCTATTATTTGGGGTCCTCTCCGAGAGGGACATATGATATCTAATTATCCGAAACAATTGTGCCAGGCGAGAGCTGGCAGATGCAGTGGAGGCCGCATAGAACTCTTTCTTTGCGGTCTTCACTGCCATCTCATAGGATTTCATAAATGTCTAGGGAAGGACTGAACTTGAAGCACAGAGTACATTCCTAGGTTAAGCCAAGACACATTGGGATCAGGCAGAATCCAAGAACTGAGATGGAGCAATCAGAGTTAGAGAAGAGAATCATGGTCAGAGGAAACCAGGAAGAGGCAAAAACAGAGAGACCAGTTGATTTCTTGGTGCTGTTCATGGCTTGCAAAATGCAGTTGAATAGAAAGCCAGTCTCCTTCCGTTCCCCTGGCAGTTACTGTTGTGGTTTAGGGACCATTGAACCTGTGCACTGGCCGCTTTGAATCACTAGCAGTTGAATCATAAACAGAATCACAGCCTTCTAAGTCCGTTGAAGTCAGTGGGCTTAGATGGGTATTACTCTGTTTAGGACTGCACTGTAATCGTGCAAATTAATTTGAGGTAGGTGTTAGAGCTTCCCATGGATAAAGTATGCTGGTCTCTCTTGATAGTCTAATACCATACGATTATCATGTTTGCCAACACTCTTGCATGATCATTGCAGCATGGTCAGAGCTACTGTTGTTACTGTGTGTACTGGGGGGTGTCTCTGTTTCTGACCTCAAATTTGCCAACCTTCAACAAAAGGACTTCCAAGGGAGTCTCCAGCATGAAATATCTGAATTGGCATTTATTAAGACTTTCACTCTATCCACCTCTCCTGAGCTGAATCAGGATTTAGGATTTTGATCTTGTTATAACTGTGACTCTCCACCCATTACAGGAATTAACTGGTTTAGCATAAGTAGTGAAAGGTCTCTGTATTTTCCCCAATGAGCTTTGAATTTTACCTAATTACATTTCAGCCTGTACTTCCTGCATTTCACAGCCAATTGATCCTGCTGTTTGTTTTCAGACCTCCCAGATCAATGACTGCATAGTCAGGATGTACTTATAGCATCTGAAGAAGTGGTCTCTAGTTTACGCTGGAATAAGATTTTGTTAGTCTCTAGGGTGCAGCCAGACTTGGGTTTATTTTTGCTGCAACGGATTAACACACCTACCTCTCTGATGTTATTGTTGTTGAGGTTTCTTTAGTACCATCAATGGACATGGGGCTTTATAGAGCATACTGAGTTTGTGGAGGGGGGAACAGCATAAACAGGAGTTTTACCATGTCATTGTTGACAATGGGGGAGATAACAGAGGAAGGAGGGAAGGGAAGGAAGCCAGTGTAAAAAGGGAACAATATGTGCAAATGCACTTATACGTGAGTAGGCTGCGTTTCAAGCTTATGACTATGAATTATATATGCTGTGATTCCAGTTCATCCCAAGTGCAGATCCAGCAAACATTTCCTTCTGAAGATGATTTTACCGTAGTGGAAATTGACTCATTATTCACTGTTTCCTACTGTCTAAATGCTGGCGTGGAGCTATAGACACCATACAGATTGGAGAGGCAGGCAAAACCTCCCATGCACTAAAAATAATACTTAGCATATATAGTGCTCTGGAGCATTCAGAGCCCTTTCCGTAATCCTTTGCAGCAGCACAGCAGGGTCAGTCTGTGTTTTTATGCCCATATTGCAGCCAGGGAATTGAGGATGAGTGATCATGGCTTGCCTAAAGCCACCTAGCGACTTGATGGCTGGGGTGAGGTTGGAACCACCATGAGCCACTAGGGCTGTGCCATTTCTCAGTCTCATTTTGAGCTCATCTAATCAGAAGCTTTTAAAATTATATTATGTTTATATTATGTTTGGATGTTTGGAGTTACACAAGAAAAACAAAAGTCAGTATGTGGATTTGGCGACAAAGAAAAATAGGTTATTTTGTTTGTTTAATTATCTGTTTGCTGGCAAGCTATAAGTAGATTTCAGTGATGTGTTAGAAATATATTGGTATAAGAATCAATGCAAGCATATTCAAAGCTGTTGAGTAGCCTTTTCCTTGAATCTAGCTATTGGCACAAAGGAGGCAGATCCATTCATCCGACCAATTTTAACTCCTAAAATAATGGTCCTAGTTCAAGAGTGGGAGGGACAACAGATGGCCCTGGAGGCGGCATGCAGCCTGTTAACACTGGTGGTTTGGCCTGTAGTCCCTACCACCAGGTTTGTGACACAGCAGGCATTGCTGGACTCTTGCCCTCAGTTGGATGCAGCTCCTAGCAGGGGCTAGCTCAGCAGTGTCAGGGCAGCTGGTGCCAATGTAGCAGCACCAGAAGAGATGGGTGGTGGGCAAGCTGTTAATAATAACAACAACAACAACAACAACAACAACAACAACAACAACAATAATAACAACACCTTTTGATTTATTGATCGCTCAATCCTGCAGAGCTGCTGGCTCTGAGCGATTTACAGTTACACAGGTTTTCACAAGGGACTAACAATGATAGGGGTAAGGGAGGACAACATATAATTCTTTAAATCGCACACGTTTGCAGCCGACGGGGATTTTGTTCAGCTTTAGGCTTCAGTTGTGTTCCGGGCGGCATTCATTTTGGCTTGGCTTGATGACGTTAGTTCTTCCTGGGCTGCTTTGAGTCGTAGCGCCGGACTGCCACCGCCTGGCCGGATTGGCCCATTACAGGCTTATTGATGCCGAAGAGGTCTTTTTTCCAGGCTTCCGAGCTGGACATTCCATTCGCCGGCTAACACCTCCCCTACGGGGGTTTAGTGTGCCCACCCTCTCTAAGGAGTGGTACCCATTTTATCTACACGCCGAAGCTTTCGAACCGCTGGGTGGACGGCGAGCTGGGGACAAGGCTGGTAGCTCACACCAGTGCAGGCTAGAACTGACAGCAACTCTGTTCAGTTCAGATGTTAATCAGAGGATAAATCCTCTGTGCCACCGCTCAAGAAGTACTGTTTTTCCTTTCCTGCAGGTGGGTAGCCATGTTGGTTTGAAGCAGGAGAACAAAGTTCAAGTCCAGTGGCACCTTTAAGATTATTGTCTTTATAATGCTAACAATGAAGAAGGAAGCCAGATTTATAACAGTGAAACCGAGTGGAGGTTGACGAATTAAATCCCCTTTCCCTTCCTTGCACAACATCAAGGCAAACTGAAGCTGCATGTGGGACAGGATGGTGATGTTCATCTCATCTCAGCCTGAAGTATTGCCAAATCCTCAGCCTCCCTGAAATTCATGAGGAAGTGCCTGATGGTGTCACAGGACAGTGCTGGTGATGTCATACTTTCACAGTATGGCCATCGGGGTCAGTTTGGCCCATGTGACTGTTTCAAGTTGTGCACTGCTGTCCTAGAAGTTCAAAGAGGCTACCTCTATAAAGAGCAGCATGGTGTTTTCCCCTCTTCTTCCTCATAGGTGCCATTGAATATTGATTACTTGGAAACCAAGCCCTATGAGGAAAGGCTGAGGAACTTTGGTATGTTCAGTCTGGAGAAGAGGAGGTTGAGGGGGGACGTGATTGCTCTCTTGAAGTATTTGAAGGGCTGTCACTTACAGGAGGGCAGGGAGCTGTTCCTGTTGGCAGCAGAGGAGAGGACTCGCTATCATGAATCTAAATTAAGGGTGGGAAGATACCAGCTGGGTCTTAAGAAAAACTTTTTTTACAGTCAGAGTTGTGCAACGGTGGAATCAGCTGCTTAGGGAGATGGTGAGCTCCCCCTCACTGGCAGTCTTCAAACAGCGGCTGGACAAACACTCGTCAGGGATGCTCTAGGTTGATCCTGCATTGAGCAGGGGGTTGGACTGGATGGCCTGGATATGGCCCCTTCCAACTCTGTGATTCTATGGTTCTATGAATATGTAACATATCAGCTTACCTAACCTGCTCCAGTTCATCAGCTTTCTTTTGCAAGGGGTGGAGAAACTCACAGTCTGGTGATGTAATTTCATGTTACAGAGAAAGAGACTTGAGCCCAGTACCTTAGAGACCAACAAGATTTTGGGGGTATAAGCTTTTGAGAGTCAAAGCTCCCTTTGTCCGATACAAGTTGGGTTGGAGATTCTGAGTCTTTATATCCCAGTCAGAAGACTGGAGGGGTGTTGCAAAGAAGGAACTCAAGATGCAGAGGTACATGTGCACATTGATCAGCCTGCTTAGATCAGAGGGGAAATACTTCAGGGGCAGAAAATTAGCATCTGTAGTGAGGTAAGAATCCAGAGATTAAGAGAATTATCCCAGATAAATAATTGAGAAAGGGATGTGAGGCTGCTGGCTTTAGGACATGTTTCTGTAATACCCAGGGTTTTTTTGGGCAGGAACGCACAGGAACGGAGTTCCGGCTGGCTCCCAAGTTGGCCACGCCCAGCAGGAACTCATTAGCATAATAGGCCACACCCAACAGCAGAAACTCATTAGGATTGGCTACATTAGGGGTGTGTGGCCTAACATGCAAAGGAGTTCCTGCTACAAAAAAAGGCCCTGGGTTTTGACAACAAACAAGGTAAACAAAACAACAAGCAAAAGGTGGGTGTGGCTGGATAACCACACTTCTGGTAACATGTGGGTGTGGCCTAATGTGCTAATGAGCTGTGCTGTCAGGGGTGTGGCCCAATATGCTAATGAGTTCCTGCTTTTGGGTGTGGCCTATTATGCTAATGAGTTCCTGCTGGGCTTTTTCTACAAAAAGAGCCCTGGTAATACCATTTGCATCCCTGCAGTGAGATGCAGTTCCCCAGCTTGGCCCATGGAAGGCAGTTAGCTGCAAGAGCTGAATGGAAATCGCATGTTCAAAGGTAGTGTCCTTCAGCGGCAGTTGCTGAGGTACCTCAACAAGGGGAAGGCATTGACCTTAAGAAACTGCTTTTAAGCCTTCTGGGGAATCTGGCTGGCCACTGTGCAAAGCAGTTTCAGAAGGCCGCCATGTTGTTCCGCAGTAGAACAGCTAGATTCGAGTCCAGCAGCACCTTAGAGATCAACAAGGTTTTTGTGGTACAGGTTTTCAAGAATAAAAGCTCCCTTTGTCGGATGCTGATGAAGGGAGCTTTGACTCTTGAAAGCTTAAACCTTCCAAACCTTTTTGGGCTCTAAGGTGTTACTAGACTTGAATCTAGTTGTGCAAAACAGGATGCTGGATTAGATAGACCGTTGGTCTGATCCAGGAGGACCATGTGGAAGTGTGTGGAGGTCTGCGTGCAAAAAGGGCCGGATCATGCCTTTTATTAGCTGGTTCATTCCCTTGCTTCATCTGTCTTCATTTATGGTAAGCTATGGCAGCTTTGGAGATTGGGGAGCAATATGGACAAGAGGTGATAAAGGAGGCACATGATGCATACATTTCACATGCTTATTTGAATGGTTCAGACAAATCTTCAGCTCCAGACCTCTAGTACAAGCAAACTGAGAAGACCTAGGCTTGTTATTTTGATGGGCTGCTTTTGTTCTGGACAAAGCTCTTTTAAATCCCTTGGCTTTATTTATGTCATGCAGTAAAGCGTGATACTTACAGTGACCTGCCTGATGCTAATATCTGCTGCTGGGAGCATTTGTGCATTAGTGAGAACGGTTTGGTCCCTGCCTCTGTAATAAAATCATCAATGTCTTATTCTGTCTGAAGGCATCACACTTGAGGTTATCTCTGCTGTGCCAGGCAGGGAATGTGTAGCTGTCACTTGGCCATTACATAGCACGGTTATTATGATCTCCACATATTGTGGGTTTTATCCATGAAAACCAATCTGTGAAATGAAGGCAACATGAAAACCCTTTAAAATAGCAAAATCAGAAATAGTGTAGAATGACTGATCCTTGATCCCAAGATGAATTTGTGTGCCATTGAATAAGAACAGTTAACGTAAGGTTATACTGTGCAAAGAAATGTAAAAAATAAATAAACTCATATAAGTATAAAGGTTATAAGTCCCAAATATAATAGTAAGTTGTGGGAGTAAGTAAGTAAGTAAGTTGTGGGAGTATGTCAAAGCTGAAATATTGAAATCTGGAGGCAGTTGCTTTCAGTCATTAATGTACCTTATTACCTGTGAAAATTGATTTCGTTTGTGGAAGGATCATCAGCTTTGAAGAAAAGGATCGTTAGCTCTTGAGAAAGAAAGTTGCAAAACAAGAAAAGAATAAGAGTTTGGATTTATACTCTGCCCTTCATTCGGAGTCTCAGCGCGGCTTACAAACTCCTTTCCCTTCCCCTCCCCACAACAGACACCCTCTGGGGCAGGTGATGCTGAGAGAGCTCTGAGAGAACTGCTCTTTCAAGGACAGCTCTGACAGAGCTATGGCGTGCCCAAGGTCATCCAGCAGCTGTGAGTGGTGGAGTGGGGAATCAAACCCGGTTCTCCCAGATTAGAGTCCACACACTTAACCACTACACCAAACAGCTTGTATCGATAGTTTGTTTGGTGTGGATTCTTACTTACTACAAGCTTCATCACCCTAATGAAGTTGGGAGAAAGCGAACTTTCTTACATAGCAGGATAATTCTTTGGAAAGTTTTCCTATGTCATATTTTTCAAATGTTTGGAACGGACACATTAGAGACTGACTTTTTGATTTATATGTAGTTGTAAATGTATTATATCTAATTTATATTTACTGTTATATTTGGTATAAAGCACACTTATAACCTTTATAATTATGAGTTTATTTTTACATGTTTTTGCACAGTATAACCTTGTTTAAGTTAACTATTCATAGCCATGTCCCCTGTTTACATAGGTGGTTATCCCTCAGAGTCTCCTGGGGCTTCCCAAATGCTGTTGTAGACGGCTGGAAGAGACAGGTCTGCCAGCTTCCACAACAGTGCAGAGATTCAACTCTGGATTTCCCAAATCCTCATCCAACACAGTAACCACAACACCACCTTGCAGTGTCAAGGACTGCAGCAAGAAGTGGGAATCACCAAAGCCTCCCGCCTCTGGCTCCATTTGTTGATTGATAATGAGGGGGAAGGAATGATTCCCCTCACACTTTTGCCCCCCCCCTTTGCTGCATCCCACTTGTACAAGTCTTTTGAAAAAGATTAGGATAGTAAAATGGTATCACCGTTGTATAACTTCTAGTGAATTTCAGTGGATCTTGTGCAAGAAGCCTCCTTAGTAGATGCCAAATGGCATCATAGTTTGGAAATGACAATTACTGGCATAAGAACATAAGAAGAGCCCTGCTGGATCAGACCAATAGACCATGTAGTCCAGCATCCTGTCTCACACAGTGGCCAAACAATCGATCTGGATGGCCAACAACAGGGCACAGAGGCTGAGGCCTTCTCCTGGCTCTGGGATTCACAAAGAAGCAAAAAAGTCATTGAGTTTCTCTGCTTCCTCCCCATCTTCCTTTAGCAATCCCTTTATTCCTTTGTCATCCAAAAGCCCCACTGCTTCCCTGGCTGGTCCTCTGCTTTGGATATATTTTAAAAAAATGTTTATTGTCTGTCTCGATGCTTTTAGCAACCCGCTCCTCAAAATCTCTTTTTGCATGCCTATTTATTGACTTATATTTCTTTTGCCAGAGCATGTGGTCCTGTTCAGTTCATTGGGGCAGACCTTCCACTTTTTAAAAGTGGCAGTGCCTTTTCTAACCTGTGGAATACATTCTATTTACAGTTGCCAGCTCTGGGTTGGGAAATACCTGAAGACTTGTACTCTCATTCCCAAGTTCTGTTACTCTCTTGTCAATATTACCCTGAGTGTTTACGCAGTTATCCCTTTGGACTAACTCGTCCCAAACCAGAGGCTCCCCAGCTCCTGTCAGCTTTCTCCCCGGGATTAGTTTAAAAGCTGCTCTGCTGCCTTTTTGATGTTAACCACCAGCAGCCTGGTTCCCTTTTGGTTCAAGTGAAGTCCGTCTCTATTATGCAGGTTCGACTTGTCCAGAAAGTTCTCCAGTGCCTAACAAGCCTAAATCCTTCGTCCCGGAACCACGTTCACATCCATGCATTGAGACCCCTGATCTGTGCCTGTCTAGCTGGCCCTACACGTGGAACCAGCAGCACTTCTGAGAATCCTACCTTTGAGGTTCTGGCCTTTAACTTTCTGCCTAGTAACCTAATTTTTTCCTCCAGGACCACACGGCTACATTTCCCAATGCCATTGGTGTGAACATGCACCATGATTGCTGACTCCTTCCCAGCACTATCAACCTGTCTAAACAATGCATGATGTCTGCAACCTTTGCACCAGGCAGGCAGGTCACCATGCAGTGAAAACGCCTGTCACAGACCCTACTCTCTATATTCATATGATTGAATCACCCACTACCAGAAGCCCACATCCCCCCAGCCCCCCAGGGTTATCCTCAGTATAAGAGGATATCAGTCCATCATCCAAGGAAGGGTCCTTTCTAAGGGATCACATCCCTCCTCTTTAGACTGATGCCTTCTGAGCTCGAGACTCTCACTCTCCACACAGTGTCAGCACAGGAGTGGGACTGTTCTGGTAAGTCCCTGAGATACTCTTCTGCAAACCTGTCTCTCTGTCTCAGCTTCTCCAGGTCAGCAATCCTAGCCTCAAGGGAATGAGCCTGCTCCCTGAGAGCCACAAGCTCCATGCAGCGAGCGCACATGCACAATTTCCACCCAGTGGGTAGATAATCGTACATGTGGCACTCTTTGCAAAACACTGGATAGCCCATGCTCCCTGCTGATTTTCTACATTCATAACTGGTTAGTGGTTTAAAGGTATGAGTGATGCAGGGTCCTCAGGCCCAATCCCCAGGCTGAGAACCACAGGCCAAGAGCCCTTTGACTCTTGCCAAAGGCTTACACCTCTGCCTAGGAGGAGCCTTACAGTTCAGAGGCCCACAGCCCCTTCTTCTCAGCACCAACAGCAGAGGGTGGGACCTGCACCAGCCCCAGGCAAACAGACCCTGCTCAATGAGCAACAGACCAGACAAAAGACCCAGACAGACCCAGACAAAAACACCACTCTCCAGAAGGCTACAAGCACCCACTCACCCTCAAATTATCTCCTCTCACTCTCCATTAATGCTCCCCAGTAGTTTAGCCATTTAGGAAAGGCAAAAAAAAAAAACTGTCACCTTCCCACCAGCTCTCTCCTGTGTTCTTTCTCTTCTTATTTGTTGTTGGTGGGTTAGCATTTGTGCTGCACAGTAATGGCTCTCTAGGACAAAAAGACCGTCCCTTCTGTTCTTTGCTGTTACTGCTGCTTTTAGATATTCTTACTGGATGGTTGAAAAGTTTCTACATTCTGATTTTAACTTAGAGCAGTTTGGGACTGATTGGAGGCATATGAAATTATGGCAAATATTAATTGGTGAACTGAAAAAAATTCTGGTGTCTTAATGGAGGAATTGTAGGAGAAAAGGTAGAAGGTGTTTCTATACTGAGAGTTTCTTAATCAGAGTTTGAAAAAAATAAACCCCGAAAGTGGTGAGTAAGTAAGTAAGTAACTGGTGAGTAAGTAAGACTCATTGACTTTATTCATTCATTTGCTTCTAAAAAAAGTAATTATAATAGGCACCAGAACCCCATGAAGACCAACATAGAGATGTTTTAATCATCCTAAAGGAAATTATAGTAAAAAAAGAAATCAATGGCCAGCATCTATAAAAGGTAAATAGTAGAAAGATTAGCACATTGTAATTGGGGAGGGGCTATGACTTAGTGGAAGAACCTCTGCTTTGCATGCAGACGGTCCAAGGTTCAATCCCCAGCGTCTCCAGTTAAAAAGGACCAGCTAGTAGGTGATGTGAAAGACCTCTGCCTGAGACTCTGGAGAGCTACTGACAGTCTCAATACACAGTACTGAACTTGATGAACTTCCCAAATTATATCTCACATGTGTGGTAGTGTTTTGGGCCCTGGAGTGCCCAACCTTGCTACTTCTGCCTCAATCTGGACTAATTCACAGGCCACTCAGGCAAACTTTCAAACCATCTGGCGACTCTGGATGATACTGGCGATTCTAGAGCATACTGGGATATGTGTAGGCACATCTATTCCTCTACTGGATTTGCAGTCTTCCCATGCTCCTGAATTCATCATTTTCCCCATAATCACATATTACAGTGCTGTGCAGGACTGCTGTTTACCAACTCCATCTGCGAAGTGGCTGCAACCATTTAAAATCTGATGCAGCTCTTCTTCTTCTTTTTTTAAAGTCATTTATTTCGTTGTCAGCTCAACGCAGACTATTGCAATGTGTTCCATGTGCAGCATTGATAGAGCACTGCTTGTTCTTTTCTTTCTCCCCAAAGGTAGTAATGTGGGCAATTAATTGACCACCAGGGAACATCACTTTCTGATTGGAACATGTTACCTGACAGCTTTCTTTAGGGGTTGCATTGCTATTTACAGTTCATTCACTTTTCTGAGGTGTTCTTATAGAGCATGACTGCAGTCTAATTTATTTTTAACGAAGACAGTGA
The DNA here is from genome assembly GCF_001447785.1 of Gekko japonicus. NCBI lineage: Eukaryota > Metazoa > Chordata > Lepidosauria > Squamata > Gekkonidae > Gekko > Gekko japonicus. The sequence goes on from NW_015161409.1 coordinate 901,070, forward strand.
TTCTTGAGAACATCATGTGAACTTAAATGATGCGTGCTGTACAGCAGGCCCTCCAAAGCAGGCAAGTGGTGGTCTGCCAGCTAATTAAAAGGGGTTATCATGAAATTGGAATCCTTAAAGGTGTGGTAGAGAGCTGTCACTGTTTTACTGAGAGGCTTCATTTCATGATGAGATCTTAAAAACATAAGAGAAGCCAATGTTGGATCAGGCCAATAGCCCATCCAGTCCAACACCCTGTCACACAGTGGCCAAAAATACCAGGTGCCATCAGGAGGTCCATCAGTGGGGCCAGGACACTAGAAGCTCTTCCACTGTTGCCCCCCCCCCCAAGCACCAAGAATACAGAGCATCACTTGCCCCAGAGTTCCTATCTATACCTTGTGGCTAATAGCCACTGATGGATCTCTGCTCCATATGCTTATCTAATTTCCTCTTGAAGCCGTCCATGCTTGTAGCCGTCGCCACCTCCTGTGGCAGTGAATTACATGTGTTAATCACTCTTTGGGTGAAGAAGTACTTCCTTTTATCTGTTCTAACCCGACTGCTCAGCAATTTCATTGAGTGTCCACGAGTTCTTGTTTTGTGAGAAAAGGAGAAAAGTACTTCTTTCTTGACAGGCTCTATCCCATGCATAATCTTATAAACCTCGATCATGTCACCCCTCAGTCATCGTTTCTCCAAGCTAAAGAGCCCCAAGTGTTTTAACCTTTCTTCATAGGGAAAGTGTTCCAACTCTTTTATCATTCTAGTTGCCCTTTTCTGTACTTTTTCCAATGCTATAATATCCTTTTTGAGGTGTGGTGACCAGAACTGTACACAGTATTCCAAACGAGGTTGTACCATTGATTTATATAGGGGCATTATGATACTGGCTGATTTGTTTTCAGTTCCCTTCCTAATAATCCCCAGCATAGCATTGTCCTTTTTTATTGCAGTCGCATGCTATCTCAACATTTTCAGTGAGTTATCTACTATGACTCCAAGATCTCTCTCTTGGTCAGTCTCCGCCAGTTTGTACCCCATCAATGTGTATTTATAGTTAGGATTTTTGGCTCCAATGTGCATCACTTTGCACTTGGCCATATTGAACCACATTTGCCATGTTGATGCCCAGTCGCCCATCCTTGACAGATCCCTTTGGAGTGCCTCACAATCCTCCCTGGTTCTCACCACACTAAACAACTTCGTATAATCCGCAAATTTAGCCACTTCACTGTTTACTCCCAACTCCAAATCATTAATGAACAAGTTAAAAAGCATAGGACCAAATACTGAGCCCTGCGGTACCCCACTGCTTACCACCCTCCACTGAGAAAATTTCCCATTTATACTCACTCTCTGTTTCCTATTAATTAGCCAGTTTTTGTCCACAAAAGGACTTGTCCTTTTATCCCATGAATTTTTTAGCTTACTTAGGAGCCTTTGATGAGGAATCAGAAGGCCACCCACCGCTCAGGCTCCACTGGACTGTTTTGGATTCCTAGCTATCGGGGGTGGGGGGAACGTGCAGATCTGTCCTCACAGAGGAGGGAGAGCTTGTACCCGAATAAAACTTGCTCTTAAAGGTGCCACTGGACTGTTTTGGACCGGGGGCCGGGGGGAGACCTCTGCAACTTACCTGGCTGCTTCTTGCTCTGAGGGCTGCTGGGAGCAGGGGGTGGGGCTTATTGCATGTGCCCGCCCCCTGGGCTTCTTACTGCTGGAGGTCCGCTCCTGTCTGCTCCTGCAGAAATGACCCCTACTTCTCTTACAGAACACATGCTGAGTCTGCCTCGATAGTCTTTGTTCATCAATGTACCTACTAATTCTTTACTTAATAACAGTTTCCACCAACTTGCCCGGTATCAACATCAGACTGACTGGCCTGTAATTTCCAGGATCTCTTCTGGAACCCTTTTTAAAGATGGGAGTGACATTAGGTACCTCCCAGTCCTCAGGAATGGCAGCAGATTGTAATGAAAGATTACATATTTTTGTCAGGAGATCCACAAGTTCACATTTGAGTTCTTTCAGAACTCTTGGATTTATGCCATCCAGGCCTGGTGATTTATCAGTTTTTGTCTATCAGTCGTAGGACCTCCTCTCTCGTCCCCTCAATCTGACTCAGGTTTTTCAACACCCCTCCCAAAATCAGAGGTTCTGGTGTGGGCAAGCACTTATCATCTTCCACAGTGAAGACAGAGGCAAAAAATGCATTTAGCTTCTCAGCCATTTCCCTATCATCCTTCAGTACTCCTTTTACTCCTTGGTCATTCAAGGGCCCCACTGCTCCCTGGCTGGTTTCCTGCTTCTAATGTATTTGAAGAAAGTTTTAGATCTTCCCTAAATAATCTTCCAGATACATTCAGGGGGGTTCTGGAATATTGCCATGAATCTCTACATTCATTGAGAAGGGATCCACAGTCAGATAATGAGACAAACAGGGAAACCTCAAAGAGTTGCAGAAGTCAGTTCATTTCCCCCTGTATTTCCTTACCCACACTCAATGCTCCCTCTAAGCTGTGGAGTATTGTGAGCAAAAATTCTACTTGGTGAGCTACTGGCATTAAAGTTGTGAGTGAGCAATCTGGCTGCTACATAAATTAGTTTGCCCTGGAGCCCTCCTTCCTGAGCTACGACAAAAATGTGCAAATCGGAGGCTAAGAAACTGTGACCTAGCTCACACTAACTCAACTTAGAGGGAACACTGCCCACAATATGTCCTCCTCCTTTCCTCATGACAGCCCCCATATCCTCTTCCTTTTCCCTGCTTCTTTCTCTACTTCCCACTCACCAGCATTTATTTCATCTGCTTTCCCAGTCTTCTGCTTCATTTATTAACTTCATTTATATGAAAGCAGCTTATATCATTCTCCTGTCTTACATTTTCTCTTCATAACAGTCCTATGAGGTAAGTCAGGCTGAACGTCACTGAACCAAGGTCACCCAACAAGCTTCCATGGTAGACTGGGAATTCAAACCTGGGTCTCACAGGTCCTAGTCTGACATGCTAACCGCTGCACCAAACATTTTTGGTTACCTTCCCTGCCTCCAGTTGAAGTGTTCCATTTTGTTTTTCTTTAAGCATGGGAAAGATTGGTTTTGACTGAGATCTCTGACAAAGAGACGAGTGTGTGGAAGCAAGCAGAAACTGGGAGTATGAATAGAGAAATGAGGCCTTAGCTGAGTGAAGGAGTCTTGCCTTGGACTGCTAGAAATCCCTGCTCAGGCTTAGGTGGGTAGCTGTGTTGGTCTGAAGCAGCAGAACAAAGTTTGAGTCGACTAGCATCTTTTGTTCCGCTCAGACTTAGTTATTTTTATTCTGTCAGCCAGAGGTTTTTCATAGCATTGATTTCTAGAACTGTAATTTGTTCTAAGATCTGGTTCTTAGGATTCTGTAGTATCTACCATAAATAGAAATTGTGGCTACAGTGTTGGATCAAGCACTGCATTTCTGCTACTGCAATTATTCCTGACCACAGAGTGCAACTTTCCTAGCCCCTCACTTCTGTGGCAGTCTAAAATGTTTCCTAGAATCAAATTCCTGAGGAAGTGGGGACCGCTAAGGACAAGATTTCAGGGGCCATTTCAGGTTGCCACAGGACAGGGAAGTGGAGAAAGTCACACTCTACAGGCAAAAGTCCTTGCACCAGGAGAGAATGCCGTGCTGGTTCCAACCCATGTTAAGTGCCATTGCTGAGACCCAGCGTGAAGTAGTGCTTCGTGTGTGGACATGAAGTGAGGAAACCTGGGTTCAAACCTTTGCATAGGATAGGAAATTCTCGGACTTTGACTCACACATCCTCTCTAGGCCTAACCAGCTACACACTGTTGTTGTGAGGAGAAAAAATGGTATAAGGCTACCTGAGTATCTTGACGGAATGCTGGGATATAAACGTGTTGATGAATGATCCCTATTCTGTCACATGAATATGATGAATTATCCAGGAATATATTAGTAATAGAAGTGGCTACCTTTGAGTGTTCTTTAGACTTAAAAAATGATACGTTTTCTATGTATGCTGGGTTTATAGCCAACCAGATTCCCTGATGGGTCTCATTTTGACATTATATATTTCTTTTGCAGGAAGGCAGATTTTAAATTGACGGATGTTGGGGTTTTTTAAAATTTTTATTCCACAAGAATAAGCTCTCCTGTTCAGTAGCAGCTTGAGACTTGCTTGTTCTTGACTCCCCTCATTTTTCTGATTGTTGTTGTTGTTCAGTCGCACAGTCGAGTCCGACTCTTCGCGACCCCATGGACAAGATCACGCCAGGCCTTCCGGTCTTCCGCCATCCTCTGAAGTTTGCTCAATTTCATGTTCGTTGCATCTATGACACTGTCTAACCATCTCATCCTTTGTCGTCCCCGTCTTCTTTGATCTTTCAATCTTTTTGACCTTCATTTTTCTGATACTGTCCCTATTTTCTACTTGTATAAGATGTCTCTTTGTCAGAACAGTGTTGGTGTTTGGAGACAAATAGACTGGGTTTCCAAATGAAAAAGTCATTGTTGAAAAAAATCCACGAGCAAGATGCTAGAAGCCTTCTGACTGCTCCTCGTATGTCTTTCTAATGATTTCTGTAAGGATTTTTAGTCGGTCATCACTTGATAGCTGCAACATCAAGAGATGACTTGCATAGTGTATTCACTGTCACAGATATATACTACTGAGGATGCTCCCATATATCCTCACCTCACTTCAAATGCAGTGGTTTCTAGGCCACAGTTCACACAATCAGTGAGTATAAAGAAGGCAATAAGGGATGTACCTGCATGTGTGTACTATCTGAACTTACTACCTCCTAGTCAGTGTGTGACTGAAGCCCAAAGTGCCCTGCGTCCCTGGTATTTTTCTTCACAGTGGCAGAACATAACATTATTTCCCAAGGTGCATTGCACCTTTGGCTGAGCAGAACATAAATGCAGATCTCACAGCACAGTTCATGCCACACACTGTACTGCCTCTGGTAAGTGAAAGACAATGTGTCCCCTGGCATATGTAACAGCACTTTCGTTTCCAGAGTCATGGCCTGTTTGGCTACTCTAGCTGTTGATTAAGCCAAGTTTTGCTCCAGTGGGTAAACAAATGCTCTCTGCACTGTTAGATTCTGCTGCATAACCAACAATTTTCCCCAAATACAGCTGGAAATGAAAGAAACACATCTCTCCTTTACCCTACAACTCAGTTGTGTGGTTATATCACTTTCTCTCCCATATGCTCCTTTCTCTTTCTGCTTAATTGAATTATCCGGATTTGGAGAAAATTAAATAATCCAAATGTAACTTGCATCCAAAGCTACTAGTGAATAGTGCTTAAGTGTATGATCTATGTCTCAGATTCAAATCTCACCTCAACTAGTGAACTCAATAGATGCATTTGGAGGATGTATTTATCTATATCCTGCTTTTCTCCCCAGTTGGGACTCAAAGCAGCTTAGAATATCTTCCCTCCACACTCTCACAACAACAACCCTGTGAAATAGGCCAGGGTGAGAGTTTGTGTTGGATGTTACGTTACCCAGCAAGCTTCTATGGTTAGAAGTGGGGATTTGAACCTGTGTCTCTGTTACTGTCTCCACTATGCCATGCTAGTTCTATTAAGCTGGTTTCAAGAAGGCCATTATTCTCTAAGCTGCAGGACCAAACAGTTCTTGAGTTGCATCCAGCCAATATGCTGCTGATGTCAGAGAGGAGAGTGACCTTGCCTGGTTTCCCTCCTTCCTACACCTTCTGTTCCCCCCCTGGCATTTTATCCACAAGAAACCCGTGACACTCAGCACCAGTTTTGTTTGGGAGGACATAGGCTGCTATGCTTACATGCATGAGCACTCCATGCAGCCTTTTGCATAAATCTGTCACATGGATTGTTTTATGCCCTTTATGCCAAGTCCCTGTCTGCTGAACACTAATGGGCTGATCCATATGGTAAGTGTGGTCAAACATGGCGTGATGCTCATAAAATGGTAACACAGAGAAGAACTTTACCTAGCCTGTGCATCACATCTGTGTCTGCCATCAGTATCGTCCCCCTCCTCCCATTTACAATATGGAGATAGTATTACATTAGATGTTTAATAGAGTTTTTAATGGTGGTTATTAGTTTTGTTTTATTGCCTTAGATGTAAGACAGTCCCTGACTGTTTCTTTGGAGAGGCAGTTTATACATTTTCTAAATAAAGGAATGATCCCAGCCAATATTAAATGTGATGATGTTACAGTGTTAATAGCCAGTTAGGTTTGGTTGAATGTATTGTTAATATAAGTGAGAGAAAACAAAGTCAATTCAGAATGAATCCTTACTGGGCTTTTTTATACAGTGTATGTGAACAACTTTGATTACTTGAGATGTGCTATATAAATTATGTTGATATTATTATTATTATTATTATTAACAACAAGAAACTGTATGAAAGATACTGTTGTGAGAAGTGTCTTTTAAAAGCCATGTATGGTAGAGTTCCCCACGGCTATTTGCATTGCAATTTTCATTTTAGGCTTACCTCCAACTGTGCAGTATTTGACAACAGAGCATTTTGCTGACTAATTTTTCTCTCCATTTCTTTGCAGCGAGCCATTATCGCTACTAATGCAGGAGTCAATCCTGCAGGAACCTCTTCTAATAGCAGCAGCCACTGGGACCTTGGAAGTGCCTTTTTCTTTGCTGGAACTGTCATCACGACTATAGGTATATATTTATGTAGAATGTAAGTTAGATGCAGACATAGAATGCGAGGGAGTTACATCCAGTTTCTTGGCTTTCAGAAAAGTGCAGTTTTTTGGAGGCTAAAGCTCTAATATTTTATATATTGGGTTGATAGTTACAGAAAGCCATAGCCTAGAGCCCTATCTGCCAAGCTGCAAGCCCCTACAGACCTACCTACCTTCCTTCCTTCCTGTTGCTGTTTTGTGGAAGGACTGCTAGTGCAGTTGCATAGACAGCAAGGGTACCACACCTCCCGGTGCTCTTTGCTTCCAAGCCAAGGGGAACAGCAGGTCAGAAAAGCAAGGCAACTCAGCCTCCATGGCTCTAACTTCAGGCTTGTTCCTTGCTCCAGATCTTTCTGTTATGTGGCTGGTGTCACATGACTGTGATGTCATGTGCTTGCAGTTTAATGGCTTATCCTTCCACCTAGAGATTAAAGGAAGGTCCCAAGTCTGGAAAGGCCGCTGTCCTAGACCTTAAAGCAGATCCTCCTAGAATCCTGTTACTGGTATTGTCTGTTTTAGCTGTGGAGTGCTGGTTGGCCTTCATGTGTTGCAAATCAGACTGCCCTCCCCAGCTAAGATCAGCACCTAAATCTACTTTGTGTGTCCCCATCTTCTAAAGTCAGGTGACAAGAGACTTGGCCTTTTCTGGGTTGGCAACTGAGTAGTGGAACACAGAGACTTGCCTGGTGCCTAAGCCTTTAGGTGCCAGATAAAACATTGTTTTTGCCTAGGGTTTTCCTGTTTGTTTGTTTGCGTGTTTGTTAACATCAGTGTGCTGGTTGTGCTGGTAGACCTTTCTTGCCGAAATTTATGGCTGAAGCGGCTTTATTATGGAACAGGAACACAAGGGAGCAGGCTTGTGTGGTTTTCTCATCGCTGGTATGGTTGCTGATACAGCATAGCCACAATGGGGCTGGTTTCATAAGGCAGGTTTCCCTGCCCCAATCCCACAGCAGCAGCCCTCCCCCAGGACCAGCACCGTAGCTAGGGAATTTTTTGGGAGGGGGCCTCGAAGGGGCTGCCAGCTAATTAAATGAAAGTACAGTGCAGGGGGTAAGTCAGAGCGCTTTGGGGGCAGCCCAAGGGAGGGGGACCAGAAGAAACACTAGGGGGCCAGGCCCCGTGGGCCCCATGTTAGCTACGGGCCAGCCCAGGACACTGGGCTTTTTCAGTGTATTTTAAAACCAGCAATTTCATATTGTTATATTGATATGCCACCATAACAGTAACAGGTTCTGTGAATTCCCAGCTTTCATTTTTTAAAAAGTAAGTCTCTCTAGCTCTTTCTATTGCAGAAAGGGCAGCATTTTTTAAAAAGTAAATCTTTAGCCCTTTCTCCTCGAGAGCCAGCATGGTGTAATGGTTAAAAGCAACAGACTCTAAACAGGAGAACTGGGTTAGATTCCACACTCCTCCACATGAAGCCAGCTGGGTGACTTTGGGTCAGTCACAGCTCTTTCAGAGCTCTCTCAGCCCCCAAAATAAATCTAGCTCGCCACCTAGTGGTGCATAATGCTAAAAGAGCTAGAACTTAAGGCTGCCAGACAGTCTTCAAATCTCCTGGCTATACTACAAAGAATGCCATACGATAAATCTCTGCAATAGAAGGGAATAGAAACTTACTTTAAAAAATGAAAGCTGGGAATATACAGAACGTGTTGCATGTATAGTTATAACGGTATAGTGATATAACAATATGAAACTGCTGGTTTAAAAAGAAGCCATGGGGGCGGGGGAATGGCTGCCATAGGAACAGGGTCCGGCAAAGGGGCAACAGTGGGCAGGAAAATCCAGACATTCTCACCCTACCCACATGGCAGCCATCAAGAAGAAGAAGAAGAAGAAGAAGCAGAAGAAGAAGAAGAAGAAGAGATGGGATTTATACCCCGCCCTTCACTGCCCAAAGGTGTCTCAGAGCGGCTTACAAACTCCTTTCCCTTCCCCTCCCCACAACAGACACCCTGTGAGGTGGGTGGGGCTGAGAGAACTCTGACACAAACTGCTCTTTTTCAAGGACAGCTGTGCCAGAGCTTGCGACTGACCCAAGGTCACATCAGCAGGTGCAAGTGGAGGAGTGGGGAATCAAACCCGGTTCTCCCAGATTAGAGTCCGCACACTTAACCACTACACCAAATCCAGGCTTTCCTGTGAACTTTCCCCAAACTTCTGAGCAAAGCAGGTTTGAAAAAAGGTTAGAGAAAAGCTGTTTTGACTGACTATTGTTTTAATAGTTTTAATCTATGCTAGTTATGGGCTTTTTAATGGAGAAGCAGCAACAAATAATCTAAACAAGTCAATACATAAATAAATAAGGGCAAAATACCAATATAAATATCTTAATTAAGATTGCCATTAAAATAATTAGAGATAAAATCTGTAGGCATCTGAACCTTCAAGCCAATGTGGTAGACAGGACTGTAAGCTTCAGTCATAACTGTGACTGTTTAGTTTCATGTGAACTCTCAAGAGGGAAATGATTTTCAATATGTATACTGAAAACTCATGAACTTTTAAACATTTTCAAAAGAATTTTGTCAAAGAGGCTCCGGAACTCCATTCTGGTGTGTTCCCCCAGAAAATAAATGTTAGTGATCACAAATTCCGGCCATTTCTCCTTTATCTCCCTTTCCAGGACAACATAATTTCTTATGGGCATTAGCATGCCAATTCTGGTTTAATTTTTCTTCTACTTTTAATTGTAATTCAGTTGACTTCAGCATTGCGTGCCTGCTAGGCTGTACTTGATCCTCATGAGGCTAGTTTATTTTTAAAATTTATTTGTACTTCACTTTTCTCCCCAATGGGGGCCCAAAGTGGCTTACAAAATCCTCTCCTTCTCCAACTTGGGAAGTAATTAAAGTTCAGAGCCAGATCTTAGTCCAGTACCCTAACCACTGCACCATGCTGGTTCTCATTTTTGCATTCCTCTTTTTTAATTAAGAAAGTAATTTTTTCTGCATACCTGGGGCATTCCTTATGTATGCAGAAGTTCTGCCTTGTTTCTGTTTTGCTGCGCTACTGATTCATCTATCAGCTTTGTTGCTAGAGGAAGTGATTCTGTCTCCAAAGGAGGTCTTAAATGACACCTGTGAAACAACTGTTCCAGTAAACAGATATTCCAAGGACTACACAAAACCCACAGACTTTGGATAATTAGCCAGTAGAGTTTGGCCCTCTGAAATATTGTAGTGTTAAACCGCCAGATTTTGTAATATATGTGAAATAATCTAGATAGCAATTATTGTTCAGTTTCCCCCTTCAGTTTTAAATAATTCAGTCTTGGTCTGATCTGTGTACACTTGTGCACATTTCCAGCATTAAAGTACATTTTTATTGCTAAGCTAGAAACCACTAAAATGAAATGGATTTTAATGGAATAGGTACTAAAAGTATCTGAACTCTGTGGTGCCAGTAACATAACTGCACTTCATTTCTTCTTTTTTTAACAGCAACAACAAAAAAGAGTTCATGTAGTGGATAAGATCCAGGGCTTTTCTTTCTTTCTTTTTTAAAAAAAGGGGTGCCAGAACTTTCAAGAGGGAAATTAAGTTTTCAATCTGTATACTGAAAACTCATGAACTTTAAAACATTTTTAAAAGAATTTTGTTGGAGAAGTACCGGAACTCCGTTACGGCACATTCCCCCATCTAGGCTGCTGTCCATTGATTTCTGTAATCCACCACTGGTATAAAATTTTCTACTCTTTTGGGCAGAAAATAGGGAGAATCTGCAATGTCCACTCTAGAAATGTATTTTTTTTTACTTCATATATACTGCACCTTTCTTCTCAATGGAGACCCAAAGTGGCCCACATTGTTCCCCTCTCTTGTGAGATCAGTTGGGCTGAGGCTAGCCCAAAGTCACCCAGAGAGTTTCCATGGTGGAGCATGGATTCAAAACTCAGTCTTCCAGATCCTAGGCCAACACTCTAACCACTACCCCACACTGGCTGTCTGCAGAAGTGGCTCTCAGCGGCAAATACAGCTTTGCATGTTCATGTATAAAATAGAGGGAAAGTAGTCTGAAGTGCCTTTTTGTCAGAGTCTGTTCCAAGAAGCCTTTATAACAAATACTGGAAGATTGCCTGAAATCAGCAAATCTCTTGAAGGTTTCTGTGACCAGATCTGTAAGGAATGAAGCTTGGTGCAATAAGTGGAAAAAGAGCCAGCGTAATTCAGAACTCACTCCTGAAAATGAGGTTAGCCAGGTGATTTATCCTCCCATCAGAAACCAATTTAGAGTTCATATATGTAGCAGCAGTGATTGAATGACAGAGCTGGTCATTTTCGCTAGCTTTTCTTTCAGTGAGATCTGCTCCCTGCTACGTGGACATAAAAAGTGTACATTTAATCAAATAACAGTTTTGATTAGGAACCCGGTCCCATAAAGAAATGGTAGAATTGTGGGGTAGGTGGGTTTAAGGATAATTACATTCTGAGCTACTGTGAATACTGTCCAAGATAAGAACCAGACAATGGCCTATCTGAAAGAAATTTTTATAGGCGCTCATGCAAATATGGGTGTGTTCGTACCAACTTATTCCTGGATATCTGGAGTCAGCAGCTAATGCTGACTGAATGAGATCCTGAGTGGAGTTACTGAACCAGAACCCGATTAAATTAGGGGAAAATATGTTGAACACACATGAACACACACATACTGTTACTTGGAGATGCTGGGGATTGAAACTGGGTCTGGGACCTTCTGCATGCCAAACAGATGCTCTACCACTGAAGAAGAAGAGATGGATTTTATACCCTGCTTTTCTCTACCTTAAGGAGTCTCAAAGCAGCTTGCAATTGCCTTCCCTTCCTCTCCCCACAACAGTCACCTTGTGAGGTAGGTGGGGCTGAAAGAGTTCTGAGAGAACTGTGACTAGCCCAAGGTCACCCAGCAGGCTTCATGCGGAGGTCCGGGGAATGAAACCCTGTTCTGCAGATTAGAGTCCATCGCTCTTAACCATTAGACCACACTCAGTTGAGCCCCCCCCAGCTTTGTGTTTGCAATGGTCCATGGAATGTCTGAAGAGATATAGCATGGAATATCTAGTCTGCTGGCTTGTGGAAGGGTGGTTTCCCACTTGAAACAAAGCCCTCATGAGCTGATGTATCATCAAGTGCAGCCTTGAAAATCTGTCATCTGGGGAAAGCTATGTTTCATGCTGCAGCAAAAGATCATCTCTTTAACACAAAGGACACATAACGCCCATCCCATAAGGACAGATGCACAAGGGCTGCAGCAGACCCTTCAGCTTGAATGGGATGGAGACCTCCTAGCTAGTCTTCCTGAGTAAGCAGCCCTTTGTGAGTGTACATTGAGTCCTATGCAGAGCAGTAGCAGATCCGTGTGTATTGCTTAACTTTCCTTCTCCTGGAAAGTCTTTCTGTGGTATATCGAAGCATTGGTGGGAGGAGGATAATAGGTTCACTTTCCTGAGAGTCCTGGCATGGACTACATGCCTATAAGCAGGGCTTTTTCTCTGGGGGAACACACCGGAATGGCATTCCGGAACCTTTTTGACAAAATTCTTTTTAAAATGTTTTAAAGTTCATGAGTTTTCAGTATACAGATTGAAAACTTATTTTCCCTTTGAGAGTTTGGCACCTCTTTTGCCAAAAAGAAAAAAAAGCCCTGCCTACAAGCATGGGTTGCCGGCTGCAAGTTGGGAAATTCCAGGAAGTTTTGGGGTACAGCATGAGGAAGACAGGGTTTGGAGAGGAGAAGGACTTTAGCAGGGTATACAATGCTATAGAGTCCACCCTCCAAAGCAGCCATTGTCTCCAGAGAAACTGATCTCTGTTGTGTATAGGGTTTCCATCCCCCATGATGGTGGAGCCCCACCCCTGAAGAGCCCCATCCTGCCCGACATGTCCAGTGAGATGATGTCACCCAGAGGTGACATCATCACGTCAGGCACATTGTGTGGGGGACGCTCTAGCATTTGGGCAAAAACTCTTTGGTGACCATAGAGTTTTTTCCCCAAACGCTAGAGCATACTCCACTCAACATACCTAGTGCAATGAATTCATTTCTGGGAAAAGTGAAAAGAAGAGAAAAAATAATTGAAAAGCAATGTCACTGATATTGCTACATCACTTCCAGGTAAAATTCAAAATGGACAAAGAGTAGCTCCCTAACTCTGTGGTTTTACTCTATGGTTTTACTATAAAACCATGTTATGGGTAACTCTATGATATGGGTAGCTCTAGGAATTGTTGGGAATTCTGTGGTTTTACTTGGACTGGTATAAACTCTACAGAGTCTTAGGCTGATGTCCTTTTTTAACTTTACTTTTTATTAAATTTTTAAAATTTTTACAAAATACATAAAGATGCCATGGATTGAATTGGGAACCTTTGGTCTGCAAAGCTGTTCCTCTAGCACTGATCCACGGTCCCTCCATTGTTGTGAGTCTCTGAGCAGATTATGGTGGGAGGCCCTTCAGTGCACTAAAATGAATTCTGATAAAAATCAATTTGCTCAATTTTCTTCTCACTTTGAAATTATGAAATGTTTGGCTGGTAATAGCTGCAAAATAGGGATGGGAATGAACCCCGGTTCAAGCACAAACTCTGTGGAGTGCAAAATTATCTGTGGATGATAACATAAATCTGAACTGCTCCTTGTGAATGAGCATTGAATGCTCCCTGTGTTCCTTAGACTGCTGTCATTATGCTGACAAACAGACTAGCAAGTGATGACCAAGGCACTCTGAAAGACTTTGTGTGTTTGGTTGTATATATACAATGTGTGTATAACATCAGCAGCTGCAGAAAAATAGTATTTGAAAATATGCATATGATTGACGGACAGACAGCATGACATCCTAAAATGCCTCCCCCATCCTGTTCCAGGGCTTCCCTCTCCTCCAGGAATGGGATTTCAGGGGGCATTTTTGGTTGTCATGGAGGGGGGCGCTGAGACAGTCATACTGCATGGTAGATGTCCTTGCACCTGTGGAAACACTGTGCTTCATCCAATCCAGACAGTTTACCTGTGGATTCCTGTTGATGTACACTTGGTGGTAAACCTGGATTTGTTGCTCTGTCATATGTGAAACAACGTTTGGTGGTTGCTCACATATCTTTAAAACCTGCTGTGGCTACAGTGCCATCAACTATGTTTGTATTTTTGGAACAAAACGTACATCCAGGTTGAACTTCTCTGAAAATATACATCATGCTGGAAGTAGAAACCCAGGCTGCGTGACTCAGTGTCAGGTGAATATAAGATTGCCCTTGCTTGCTTATTAGCATGAGGGCTATTTCCAGCACCACTAGGGAAGTGACATGGCTGAAAGTTTCATATGTCAGGTAATCTGAGCAGATGTGAGGATCTTGGGGACGGAAGAGAGCTCTTTCATGTTGTTTTCAGACTTGCACGGTTGTTCAGTTTACTTCTATCTTTCCTTTCTGAATCTCTGTTACCAAGAGATTGTGGTGATGTTTTTTGTCTCATCAGGGTATGGAAACATTGCTCCAAGCACAGAGGGTGGAAAAATCTTCTGCATTTTGTATGCCATCTTTGGGATTCCACTCTTTGGCTTTCTGCTGGCTGGCATTGGAGACCAACTGGGGACCATCTTTGGCAAGAGCATCGCAAGAGTGGAAAAGGTTTTTCGAGTAAGATTTGAAATGGCTTAGTCTTAGTCTTGAGCTCTAATAGCAGGGCAGATACAGTCTGGCATGGTGAAGCACTTAGAAACATTGCATATTTCATAAATTTACCTTGAAAGTGTAGGAAAATTAATGCACCACTCTAGATATGTAAAGGAGTGGTAAAAGATAAACCTAAAAACCAAAAGAGATAAAATATTCTTGGTAATTAGGGGTGCATTCCTAAGAACACTTTCCTAGGAGTAAGCCCAACTGAATAAAATGGGATTTCTTCTGGGCGGACCTGTTTAGGATTATTCCTTAGACAACTATATATATAATGATGTGCTGAAACATCCAATTAGTTTGTACTGGTGCTGTTATAGTTGTCAAAAGAAGCATTGAGTTCATTATATTTGAAATAAGAGGCACAAACTCATTTGCAGAGACACTGAGGGCACAGATACCAATCAAAAAGAATAACAGAGTACTACTCTGAAGATGATACTGAGATGCAGAAAGAAATTAATGAGGCAGCCAAAGGAGAAAAGGTTGTTGTAATAGGTGATTTTTATAATAGGTGCATCAGTTAGAATGGAAATGGAATATGACAACATTTTCAGATGAAATAAATAATTGTGCCTTAGAATAGTAATCGTACAATCCTAAAGGTAGTCAGTAGGCTCCTTAGGATAGGAATCAAGCCCCATGCTCGCATAACTCAGAGATTAGTATATGTAGACCCATACCAAAACTGTGCCGGCATAAATCCAGTGTGAATGAATCAGAACAGGGGCCAAAAAATGGTTTGCAGCAGGAGTGTGCTGGGGGAGAGTCCGGTTTCCTAAGCCGCTCTGCCCATACCCCGTCCATGGTCCACTGGCAAGAATGCTGCATAAATATAAACAAAGTCCCCACCACACCCACAATCATGGAGCAGCTGAGGATACTGGTGAAGTCTGCAGCCACTCACAAGTCTCATAGAGCTGTATAAACCGTAGCTAGGATGCCCATAGCTCAGATGATATGGTATTTGACATGGGCCTATATCTCTCTGCCCTCAAGGTATGCACACTTAAAACACACAAGTGGAGGTTTTGGTGGTGGAATCTCTAGAGAAAAGGCATTTTGCATGGTAAGGAAGGGATTCAAGTGGGCACTGTATATTGGTAACACTACTATGCTCAGACCATTTACAGGGACTCCATATGAGGACACAAATACCAACCTGAATCCTCCACTCCTCCAACAAGGACAATGCACCCCATCCAGGTAAGCAAGAAATGGGGAATCCCCTGCCTCAAGTGGACTTCTGCAGATATCACCCCTACCCCAGTACCGCGCATTAACGTATCCACTCTTCCTCCGTCAACAGTTGATATTGGTGTCTCCCATGTAGTGGGCACAGAGTGCAGGAAGCCCCTCTCCCACCTGGGCAGATATTTGCTGGCAGAACATCATTACAGTGTCAGTGTGATTTCGTGCCAATGTAACCCCACATGCAACTGGAGGGGAAGGGAACAGGCAGCACAACCACAACCTGGGCAATCTCCAGCCTTTTCAAACCCTGCTACAGCTGGCCAGACTTTTTCATGATGCCTTTTGCCTTGCAGGATCAGAGCCCCACGGAGCAGATGAAATAGGGCTCCAATGCAAACAGGGTTCCAACGCAGTTCTTTAAAAGGTATTGGCCCAGTAATGATACTGTATCCTGCAACATGGTGAATCCCACTGTGTGAGAACCCCGAATTGGGGGGAGGGGAGGTATAAGAACTGAAAGAACACATAGATGGTGCCACACCATATGTAGGGTGCTTGAGATGTCTGTTGCTACCATGAACATGATTTGTGACTGCTCTTGTGTCTCTTTTGGCCATTTCTAGGCAGTCCTCCACCGGGGGCAGAGGCCAGGATGGGCACCTTTCACTGTGCAGAGCCAGCCATCTGCTGGGGCTACAACATGACCAACAGTTGGAATGACCAGTGTTTACCTATCTGCTCTGCTGGTTGCCAGCTCTCTTCTTTTAGCCTGGCTCCTGCAAACTCCTTAACCAGACAGTTGTTTAACCAGCATGCCTGCATCTATCATGAACAAGCGTTGCTTTTGTGATTCTGTTGTTGGTCTATGCCGTTTCAAAGGCAAGGGTAGAGACCGACAGAACTGTCAATTTGCATTCAGAATTTTGTTCCAGAGGATGTTCAATAAATGCCTGGAATTGTTCCACAGCGGTGTCTCTTTTTTTAATGGGGTTTGGTAGAAAAGGATCTGTGCTCCCCCTTCTGTCATCACTTACTTCTGCTGTCTTCAGCACAGGACTCATTGGGTGCGTTAAGACGAGGGCTTTATATCGGTTAGGGTGCCGGTTGCAATCGTTGTACTCACCGGCGTTCAGACGGGGCACATCTGCCTCCTGTCCCTAACCGGTGTAAAGCTCTTTACACCGTTGCACTCTGCCACTAGGTCCCAAGTGGTGGTAAACTGAGTGCAACGGTTGTAATCGGTGCACCCCGGCGTCTGATCGCTCTCCACCGGTGCCTAGCCACTTCCGTTGGAAGCCTGAGGCTTCCGGCTTTCCCCCGCCATTTTTTTTAAAAACTAGGCGATTTGCGCTTGGGCGAAGCTTCGCCCCGGGCGTTTGTTTTTTTTAAAAAAAGAAAAGGTCCTTAGTGTATGCTCTTTAACAGGAGGCCAGTTTGCTCTTTAAAGTTTAAAGGTAAGGCGTGGGTGGCACCGGCTGCGCACAGCCCAAAGAGCTGCCTGGCGTGAAGGGGAAGAAGAAAGGGAATAGGAAGGGGCGGGGGGGCAGGAATTACACGGGCGTGCAAACTGGAAAGCAGCCCCAGCAGGAGCGTCCCGGCGGCCGAGGGAAGACAAAGGGAAGCAGAGGCTTCGGGCGGGAGGCGACGCCGGCTGGCCGCTAGAAGCCCTTCCCCGTCGCATCGTTACCCGCCGCCCTGGCTCCCGCTCCGAGGCAGTCTCCTTTTGTGCCGGGTGTGGAATTGCAAGTAAAATGAGTGTGGGCGTGCGAAGGAGGGGGGCGGGCTGCAATCTCACACGCCCCCACGCTTCTTCACCAGCAGGGCTGCTCCCCTAGAGGCACTTTCTGGGGAGTAAGCCCCCTTGAATAGCATTGGGCTTACGTCCAAGTAGACCGGCTCAGGTGGTTTGCATTGCGGGGATCTGCAGCGCTGGGGCTCAGATGAGAAGAGTCTTGGTCACCTACAGGTGCCCTCCTGGTCCCTGGCCAACATTATTATTATTATTATTGACGTGATTCACCCAAAGAAAATCCAGAGAGTTTCCTTAAGACGTTGGAAGATGGGAAGTTTCGCCCGGTTTGCTCATTCTACGATTATGCATCGTCCTTTTCCTTAAGCCTGTAACTCTAAACCCAGGTGAAAGGATCCCGGAGGCAGCGTTGTGTTTGGGGGCGGGGGGGGGAGAAGGAAGGGGGGGTGTCACAGTGGGAGTCAATGGATCCATAGCAATATGTGCTCCATATTGCAATAACCAGCTTGGGAAAAGAAGGGAGAGGTAGGAACTGCAGAGAGGCAGGCTGCAAAGAACGAAGCCGCCCGACGGAAGCGCACCCCCCCCCACATGTCTGGGGCTGCTCCTTTGTGTCTTCCCCGTGGCGTTTGTTTTAAAAAAAGAGAAAAAGTCCTTAGTTTAGCCTTCCGGAGGAGTCCGGGACTTCAGGGAGGCCAGTTTAAATGTAAGATGGGGTTTTTGCTCATGCGCAAAGATCGCCATCCTGTGGATGGCTACCTATGCGCATGCTCAAACTGAGGGTTTTTTTTTTAAAAAAAAAAAGCCGAAGCCCGCTGCATGTGGACGGGCATACATCGATGGGTTCCGCTGTGAGGGAGGTAAGTGTGATCGCGTTTCAGCCGGCATAAACTGCACCGGTTCCAACCGGTACAGTTTATGCCGGCTGAAACGCCCCGTCTGAACGCACCCTCAGGGTGACGGGGCTGAAAGGATCCTCCAATCCCTCAGCAGTTCTCTAGCTCGTTGTGGCAACGTTACTGTTAACAGCACTCTTGTACCTTCTGCCCAACATCCTCAAGCATATCTGGAAAGAAAGAAAGTAATTTCTTTTCCTGTCAGGATGAAACTAGAGATCTGTTAGCTGTCTGCCATGACCTTTGCAGCCACATAAGGACTTTATTTGATTAAAAAGCATGGATTATTACTTGTGGGCCCCGTAGTGGGCTTGCTCCTTTAAAAATTTATTGCTCTCAGTTTTCATAATCGTTCAAAGAACAATTTAATCCCTGATTAATGATTGGACATGTTCTACTCTGGCGTTATTGACTGAGAATACTTTCATATATGAGGCTTAAATGAACTTTGGGGTTCTATCGTACTATTCATGGGAATGTTAATTTGTAGTAGAAAGTAGCCTTTTTATTTCAGCTGAGAATTCTGGCCAAGGTAGGGTTTCTGTTTCCATTGTGAACAAATCAAGAGCTGCTTTAAACCTCCTGCATTTGGGTTTTCTTTTTGTTTTTTTGGACGGAAGATTTGATTGTGTGCCAAAGTCTGGCAAAAGCCAATTTTGAAGTTATTGTGCTGTGGGTACGAATAGCCCACAAAGGCAGTTATTCTTTTGTTTGCACTGTGTAAATGTGCTGATTCTTCCTTAATTACCTCAGAGTTGTGTGACAAAATGATCAATTTGGACTTCAAAGTACAGGACCAGGTCAAAGACAGAGGGAAATCTAGTTAGCACTCTGTAGCCCCAGTTCTGCCTTAATGTGGATAGCCCAAACTAGTCTGATCTCATCAGATCTCAGAAGCTAAGCAGGGTCAGCCCTGATTAGTATCTGAATGGGAAACCAAGGACGTCCAAGGTTGCTATGCAGAGACAGGTGATGGCAAACCACCTCTGTCTAGTCTCTGGCCTTGAAAACCCTGTGGAGTTGCCATGTTGGCTGTGACTTGATGTCACTTTACGCACACACAGCCCCAGTTCTCAAAGCATTCAATGGACTTCCCTGAGGGGAGTCAGTCCATTGAACATCTTGGAATCCATCTTGGATATTGTAGGGTAGAGAGCTCATCAGCTCCAGATATTTTAGTTACAACAGTGCCAAAAAGGCAGCTCTGTGGCATGTAAGGGCAGCTCAGTAACATGTAAAATTTACACCATGTTTTAGGATCATCATGTTGTTCATCTGCCCCTATTATTGGATGCTGCTTCCAGAGTCAGAGTAACACATCAAGAGTCAGGATTTTTACTACCCATTATAGTGTGTGTGGGGGGGAGACCTGGAGCTGCTGTTTTCTACACTGGCACTATGAAGTTTCATGTTTAGTGGCTGATTTCTGAGAAAAGAGATCATGCCTTCCCTTTCGTAAACCTGGGTGGGTGATATCTTAGGAAAGGCAATTTGCAAACATTCAGACATGCCTGTCTGCATTCTTGTTTTATGTGCAGTCCAGAGAATTTTATAACCTGCCAGCAAAACTAAGTTCTGAACTCAGGCTAGGCATCAAATGCCAAGGACTGTGACTTGGATTAAGCTGTATAGGTTGTATGCTCCTGTAATAGGGTTGCCAAGTCCTACCTGGCTGCTGGCGGCGGGAGGACTCCCGATCCTTCCTGTAGGGTTTCTGTCATGCGTGCGACGCGTGTGTGCCACAATGACATCACCCAGAAGTGATGTCATCATGTTTCCAACGTCGGGGGCAATGCTCTAGGTTTTGGGCAAAACTCTATGGTTTTTTGGGCCTTAAAACCATAAAATTTTGCCCAAAACCTAGAGCATCGCCCTCAATGTCAGAAATGTGTTGATGTCACTCACAGGTGACATCATCATGCTGATGCCGGGAGGGGGCTTCTCAGGGGTTGGGCTTCCCCCGCTGGCCAGCTGGGCCACAGCAGATGGTGGCCCCTGATACTGGGGGGGGGGGGGTGGCCTCTGGCCCTGCGGGGGGAAAAAACCAGGAAGGGGGGGCGCCCGATTATGGGGGGGGGGGGTTGTCTCCTGGTCCTGCTGGGGGAATGGCAACCCTATCCTGTAATCTTATCACTGGTGATTGACAGTGCTGATTTTTGCCTACTGCTTCCCTGGGGTCCTTCCTTTGGTGACTCTCAAGAAGCATGCACCATAGAGGCTGGCAGCCTGCTCCACCCCCTCTTCCCACAACTGCCATTGTACCTTAAACCAGCATGGTCATGTTCTAATCTTGCTTTGTGACAGAGTGGAATAGAAGAGACCTCCTCTGCCACCCACCTCCTCATCAGATCTCCTGTTCTGCTTGCTGTTCTTCTATTACTGAATTGTAGGATGGGTTTTTTCTTTTTTGAAGTAATGATTGCACACAAAATGAGTTACTTCCTTCTATAAAGCAAAAATAGCCTGTAAACCAAAAGTAGCCTTTGATAGCAGTGTACATAAGTTCCATATTTTACATGAGAGAATGACAGGCAGTCTGCACAAAAAGCAGATTATGTAAGATTCTTCTTGGACTGTAACATCAGATGGTAGCTCGTGAAGGAGTTTGGTGAACTACCTGGCAACAATCCACCTGGCTGGGTGGGACTCAGTGGGGCCTGCCCCTGTGCCTAAAAACAAATTACCTGGGTGAAGTGGGGTGGGACCAGGGGCAGAAAGGCACGTCCAGGATAGCCTCAGCAGAAGGGCAGCTTTGGCGGGCTGCTACAGGGAGTCTCAGAAGGTGTGGAGACAGTGGGCAAGCCTGGACAAGGGTGCAATGGTTCTCTGGGCCCAGGTGGTTTCAGGGAGGTCATTGCTGTAGAGAGGAGGAGCTGGCTAATGCACAGGGAACCAAGAAGAGGACAATGGCGCTTAGCACAGGTACCAAGTGTGGGGCTGGGGCTATAAAAAGGGAGGAAGTAGAAATGGGATGAGGCTGGCAAGATAGAGAGGGTACAGGAGCAGAGAGATAGGGAGAAGCAAGCCAGCTAGGAGAAGGAAGAGGGAGAAGAAGAGGAAGAGTGGGAGAAGAAGAATCTCAGGGATGTTTCCAGGCAATGAGGCAGGTTACAGCATTGTGCCTCTTTCCCCTTGTAATGGGTTTTAAACTTGAGGGGGTGGAGCTAGCTATGCCTTCTGGTGCTTGGACCAGTCAATTTCTGATAAACAGCATGTGCAAGAGAGCAATGGACTGGGCTGGTGCTTTCAAAACCTCATGGACCCCAAGTATTATGTTCTCCTGTCCCCAAAGGGTGCCTCAAGGGGTTAGTATGATTATATTTTTCCACCAATGAAAAAAATCCCTGCATATATAAAGCTAGGAGAAACATTCTTGTTTAGCCTTCTGTCTTCTAGCTTTCTGCATGACGGAATTTGTGTCTGTCAGACAGTGAATGCTTGCCCCTTCCCCTGCCTCTCCATCCCAAATGATCTCAGACAGTCCAGGATGAGTTTTACTGTAGACTAGGCCTCAGTGTTCTGAGATAAAAATTAGTTGGGTTTTGATTTGAATTTCCATCAGAGAAAACTGTTTGTCATCCACCATCTGTCCCACTGATGTTCTCATAAAATATATTTAAGCTTCTACTGCAATTCAGCCTTTTGATAGGCCTTTGAGGAAGTCAGCACACAGTTTTCTGAAATCTGAAATAGTCCTGTATTTAATCTTCTCTCAGTAACTCCCCACCTCAGATATGAACAGTGACATTAAAATAGTTCATATAGCATCTCGTCTTATGAATTCTGACAGGTCTCAGTAAGATCTGTTTTCTTTAAAAAATAATGCAGGAGTGGAAGCAAATCTATTTGTACAAATTTCCGAGAATCATGTTCAATATGTGACTATTTAAACTCCTTTATTAGGATACAGAGATAGTTGGGGTAAGCATGAGGACAAAAAAGGAGGCAGCAAAACTGGACTCTTGATTTCAGATTGGCAGCTGTAGCATTATGATTCTTACAGTTTCCTGTGAGATGTGTGGGCTGCGGATCAGTCAAAAAGGAATGTGGCAAATCAGAACCACCAATTGAAGACTATATAAATGCTGCCTAAGGTGTTATTTTTGGGATATTTTAGGTTAATGTTGTCCAAAATGTGGCCCATGGACCAAATGCGACCTGCCTCAAACTACATTTTTTTGCTGTTCAGACTTAATTCCACTACAATTACATCATGAAATGGGCAATATGAAGAACAGCTGATAAGCATCTGTCTTTTCAGTATGGCTCAGTTCCAAGAGGAGCTGATTGAGATGGAAGCAAAGTATGCCCAGCAATAAGAAACAGTATCCTTGGAATTTTGGAGGCAAGTATATGAATTCTTCCCTGACCTGGATAGCCCAGGCTAGTTTGATCTCATCAGATCTCAGACGTTAAGCAGGGTTGGCCCTGGTCAGTATTTGGATGGGAAACCACTGAGGAATAACAGGGTTGTAATGCAGAGGCAAGCAATGGCAAGTCACATCTTGCCTGCCTTGAACGTCTCTTATCTTGAAAACCTTATGGGGTTACCATAAGTTGGCTGTGACTTGACCAAAAAACAAAACAAAACCCATAACTATCCTGAAATTTCTGAGTTTGAGGCCAAACTCTGGAAAATGTTTAGATGCAACTGGCTCTGTAAAAGAACATTCTTTTTCATGAAACTGTTGAAATTGAAGCTGAGAGCCACCATAATTAGTGATGTAACCCTGGAGTCAAAACTGGGATGTGCCCTGACTGAATATGCCCTGCAGTTTTCAAGTGTACTTCAGTCTATTATATACCAGTATTCTCACTGACATGATCAAAATTGATCAGAGACTACCACTAAGTCTGGAACTGTCCCCTTTTGTATGAATAAAGTTGATTAAACTTAAGGGGTTTTTGTACTGCTTTTGTATTACTGCTAGTACTGTGCGATAGAGTGTTGGACTGGCCTGATCCAACATTGGCATCTCTTATGTTCTTAAAAATCCATTATTTTTGAATACCTAACAAGCCTATGCTTCATCATCATTATCAATACAAAAATCATGTGGCCAACACACATATAAATTTCTGATAGTGTGGCACACTATTGAAGAAACTTGGCCACCCCTGTTCTAGGCAGTGTAGCCTTATATTGATGCGGTTTTGTATTTGAAAAACAAACCCAGTTTAGCACAGTTGGCATGAAGGTTCTGTAAACGGTGATGACTCTGGTTCTACCCATCTGCTTTCATGACTTGAAAAAGAAGAGAGAACTGCTGTTTTTCAAAAGGATAACTTTTCCAGTGATGGGGGAGAATTACCTGCATGACTCCCCATTAGCTGTAGTGTTAATGAAACTACTTTGAAGCCCAGTGCTCTCGCTGTTGGTCTCCTGCCAGTCCAAAAGCAATTATTCCTGTCCCAGTGGTATGAGACAAACGAGGACTGAATGCAGGGTTAACAGTTTGACAGCATGGCATGTATTACTTGAATTCTTGTACGTGCACAAAAATAAATAAATAGATGCTATCCCTTGGCAATAAAGATCCATTCTTGCTTTCCAAGCAGTGTAGGCGCTCAACAGCTAAGTAGCTAAGCTGGCCCAATGATCATTATCACATTTCTCATGAATCACAGTGACTAGGATTTTTAAACAATTTTGGTCTCAAACACAATGCCTATAAATCCAGGATTTTTTTTAAAAAAGCCTAATGGTATAAGAATGACATGATTTATATTTTGCACCAAGTTTGTTTTGGACCATCAGTTCAAAGTCGAGCAGGAAGATGATGATAACAATAAAAGCATATGCTTTGATTTGGATGTTCTTTAGAAAGCATCACTCACTGATGGCTCAGGATACTACTTTGCTTCTGTATTCTTCCTAAGTATCAAAGCATTTCATGTACATTATTTTGGCAATTCTTAGAAGTGCTCCCATAGCCCTGTTTTATATCACCATATTGAAGATGGAGGGGAAAGGGGCAGCTGGGGCAGAAACAGAGGCCACCTAGTGTGTTCATAGAAAAAGAAATGTTTGAACTAGGACAACACATGGTCTTAGCCCTTGTGCCACAGTAGCTATCATCTCACCAAGGTCCTTGAAGCTCACCTTTCTCCAGTAATCCATAATTTTCTTGAGCAGGAATCTCTTGTGAAACTTTAAACCTGTCCTTTCATTACCACTTTGCGTGTTGTCCTTGGCTGTCTGTGCTGTGATGTAGTTTGAATCTTTCTGCGTCTCAGGCAAAAGTTAAGTATGCATCTTTTAGCTTGAAGACATATCATGTTCCCTGGTGGGTATCTCTAAGCAGTACTCATGTAATTTGAAACTGTTTCCCCATTGAGGAAATTGCATTTGTCTTATAATTTCAGATGCAAGAGTCAGAAGATCACTGTTGTTTTCCTTGGTTGTGAATAAGCTTGTGCATTCAGTCATAGAACCATAGTGTTGGAAGGGACATAAGAACTGTAATTTGAAACTGTTTCCCCATTGAGGAAATTGCATTTGTCTTATAATTTCAGATGCAAGAGTCAGAAGATCACTGTTGTTTTCCTTGGTTGTGAATGAGCTTGTGCATTCAGTCATAGAACCATAGTGTTGGAAGGGACATAAGAACATAAGAACATAAGAGATGCCAATGTTGGATCAGGCCAAAGGCCCATCTAGTCCAACACTCTGTGTCACACAGTGGCCAGAAATACCAGGTGCCATCAGGAGGTCCACCAGTGGGGCCAGGACATTAGAAGCCCTCCCACTGTTGACCCCCCCAAGCACCAAGAAGACAGAGCATTACTTGCCCCAGAGTCCCTATCTATACCTTGTGGCTAATAGCCACTGATGGACCTCTGCTCCATATACTTATCTAATTCCCTTTTGAAGCCGTCCATGCTTGTAGCCACCACCACTTCCTGTGGCAGTGAATTCCATGTGTTAATCACTCTTTGGGTGAAGAAGTACTTCCTTTTATCCATTCTAACCCGACCGCTCAGCAATTTCATGGAGTGCCCACAAGTTCTTGTATTGTGAGAAAGGGAGAAAAGTACCTCTTTCTCTACCTGCTCTTTCCCATGCATAATCTTATAAACCTCAATCATGTCACCCCTCAGTCGTCGTTTCTCCAAGCTAAAGAGCCCTAAGCGCCTTAACCGTTCCTCATAGGGAAAGTGTTCCAACCCCTTTATCATTCGAGTTGCCCTTTTCTGCACTTTTCCCAAAGCTATAATATCCTTTTTAAGGTGTGGTGACCAGAACTGCACACAGTATTCCAAATGAGGTCGCACCATTGATATAATCCTATTGGTTGCATTTATCGAGACCGTGCAATCCTACTAGAGTCTCTGTGAGAGGGGCAGGCTCTAAAGTGAATAAATTGACCTGCAAACCACTTTCCCAGCTCCTATGATCCCTGTAGAAGTCTGAGATCCATTTTTCATGCTTACCAAGAGAAAAGAAACGTGACCTATCACAATTTTGGACTCCTGAGAAGCCATGTTGCTGCTCACATTCACCTTCTTGCCTATAGAACAGCCCTCCCCGCCCCCAATGTGGCATCCATGGCTACAGTGGTGCCTGCTGACACCTATCCTGGGACCCACCCAGTGTGTTTAGAAAGTGGGCGGGGTCAGATAGGGCTTTTGCCCAGCGAGGCTTCTGATTGGCCACTGGAGATTCAATGAACTGTGCAGATTCTTTAAAATGTTGCTCTGGCAGCAGCT